>NW_015971734.1:604438-1053473 GCF_000732125.1 Scedosporium apiospermum
CCTCAATGTACTTGGACTCATTTTTGCAGCCCTTCCAGCAATCGCGCCAGTCGCAAACGAGGAACTTGAAGCAGAAAACGTCAATCTTCATGCAGGGCTGAAAGCAAATGCAGAGATTGCGGAAATCCATCTTGTTCTTGTCGGAATGCGCAAGCAGGAGGCTTAGATGACAGGTTATGGCGAAGAGGAGGTAGTAGTTGAAGGGTGGTAGCTCGGAGAGCTCGTCGATTAGCATTTGAGGGACGGTTTCGGCGCCAGCGCACTCCCGAGATATACGTTCCTGCGCTTCCTTCGGGAAGATCTCGTCCGGCAATTCTCTAAGCCATGCCTTAAGCATCGAGCCGACGATGTTAATATCGTACAGATCGTCTTGGGCAAAGAGGTCGACATCATATTCTATCGCCGGGCAACAGGATCCGGATTAGTATCATCATATTTGGAAGATTCCCTCCACCGAACTGTTGAGGAGATTCCTGTTCGGGGCCAAGTAAACATACCTTCATCAAATTTCCTCTGCCATTTCTTAATCTGAGGGCCACTACCAGGTACTCGATACAGGCCTTCGACGTCGCATCCTTTGTAGTTTAAGTAGTCAATCGCACGCCAGGGGAACGCGGGCATCCAGAATTCAGTCTTGTCTCGAGAATCCTCCAGCCGTTTGGAAATGCGCGTGAGCCTAGTCTGCTCGATAAGCGGTAGGTTAATGACCTTGACAACATAATGCTCGTCATCAACAACAGGTTCCTTTTCGGACGCCAGGGCGCTTCTTTGGGCCTTGCCGAAAAGACCACCGCGAATCATGTCAGCCGCTCTCGTCGAAGAGCTCTTGAGGCCGCTGAAGAATGTGCTGCCGCCGCCGTTTTCGCGTACAGAGGACGGTTGCGTCCGCGTCTGGTCCTTTTCTCTGTGGTTCTGATTCTCCTTGTTGGAAACGTCACGATACCCTGCCCGGTCTTCCGACCGATTGCGCGAGGCCGACGTCATTATTTCGCGGAAAGACCTATCTTGGGTCTGCATCGGCGCCGTCTTGGGAGTCTGGACCCCGTAGGAGAAAGATCGCTCGACCTGGTTCTGGTCGTAGAGTTTGACAGGCGGAGGGAGTGTTGGTTCTCGAGATCGATCGCGTGAGTGCGAGTGCGACCTCGGGCTGGCGTCTCGATCCTTGTCGCGGAGTGACTTTGTTCGTCCCAAAAGGCCGAATGGCTTGGATTTGCCCTTCTTGGAAGCGGCTTGCGCTTGCTGGTGCTGTGGAGGAGCAGGTTCGTAGTCGGTGGAGGAGGCGAGCGACAAATCGGATTTGGAAGGTAAGGAGGGGTTTGGTTTCTGAAGTGAGTGATCTGCATACGACGCATCTGTTTCGCAAGGGGCAGCGTGAGCGAGGGGGTTAGCGCTAACAGCCCGGATAATAATAACTGGAAACGGCTAGTCCAAGGCAAACTGCTCCCCTGCAGATTCTACAGGTAGGGATCAAATCGATTGCACCTGATGTGGATCAGGGGGAACGATTGGGATAGGATAGATGAGAGCACAGGATCAGGAAACGAAAAAAAGAGAGCGAAAAGGAAAATGTATTGGAAAGGAATCCAACAAACAAATAAAATATTAACATCAATAGAAACAAGAGTAAGCAAATAAGGCAGAAGGGGTGGAAGGGAAAGGATTAATGGAAAACAAGGCGCAATTAGAGAAAAATGCGAAATTAGGCGAAGAATTGATTTCTCAACACGAGTCTCTATTTGCGCCAATAATCAGGGCAGCCGTAACGAAATTACAAGAGATTTGACCGTTGCAAGCATCACCGGCCAGAGCGTCGCAATTAGGGCGTGAATGAGGACTTGATCAATGTATGGCACCACTACTACTTGTAGCCTGCCTTGGACAAACATTGGAGGCTGGAACCCTCTCTGTTGGCTGGCGGTGGAACGACGGACAGAGACTGCCTGGCTCGTTCAGGGGGTTGGTGGGATAAAGAGCGGAGATAGTGTAACATCGCATCGCCAATGCAGGGAGCAGCATTGAAGGAAGAAGAAGATGGGCATTGAAGAAAACAATAAAAGTGTTTGCGCTTACCTGGATACTGAGAAGCCTTGGCGGGCATCATAGAATTTTCCGGCCCGCGTGACATGGTCTCGCTTCCACTGGACCCGGGTGGCTGCTGTTGCTGCTGCTGCTGCTGTTGTTGTTGTTGCTGCTGCTGCTTCGGTCGCTGCGCGTGTGGATACAGATACTGCTGTGAAGTGGGAGAATTCGAACGCTGACCGCTACTCGACTTGCTCGACTTGTGGAAACTGAAAAAGAAACCGCTGCTCTTGGGTGCTCGAGGTTCCTGATACCGCAGCTCGTCTTTCTCCGGGGGCTGATTGATCACGGGCGGAAGTGGCTGGCGCTGCATCGACGTCGCCGGCTCTTGAGAAGCTTGGTGGAGAGTGGCAGCGAGCGGAAGGTATGGAGAAGTGGCTTCTTCGACAGAGGTTATGGTAGGGTCGTGTTGTGGGCGAACAGGGCTCGGGCTCTGACTCCGATTACGAACATGGGATTGAGGTTGGGTCTGAGTTGCGGCCTGGGCTTGCGATTTGTCTTTGGTCAGGGCTGAGCTAGGACTGTTCTTTCGAAGCTGCCGAGGTCTAGGAGCAGTGTCGGACGATTGTTTCTCGCGATCACGGGGGGATCTCTTGGGGCTTAGTCGAAAGGGGGAGAGGGGAGATCGGGGAGATCTTGTCGAAGCAGCAGCAGCGGTCGGTGAATGGACTTGTCTGATGGTTTGGCGAACGTCAGAAGCATCCGCCGGGGTCGCCGCCGAATCAGACAGGGTTAGCGGTTGTGGAGCTGGCTTGCGACCCATGGTCCTGAATCCTGAACACTCAAACAAGGAGAGAAACTCAGTTTTGCGAAGAAAGGGGGGAGGTGTCGACAACAAAGGAGGCAGGTTTAATTGAATGGACCCTAGCAATAATCTGGGGGCCTGAGTAGCACCGGATCTGGCGCCAGCGCAGGTCCGACCAGACAATGCCTTGAGGGAGTGAGAGACCCGTGGGCGATACTACTGCCAAAAGAGCAGAACTGGGAGTGCGGAGATCGTGCTGGGGTCAACAAAGAAGAGGTGTGTGTGTTTGGGGTGGTTGTAGCCTGAGTTCGCCAATTCTGTCTCGTGTGGTTGTTTGCGCGGCGCAGACAGAGAAAACTGGGGCAGACTCAGACCAAACTCACCCAGATGCAGCAGCCGGGCTTGGATGGACCAGGTCAGCCAGGTACGAGAGGCGCTAAGAGTCAACCGAACGAACAGGTCGCAGTTGGCACCTCCCAGGGACACGGTGCCTATAACTTTATTATCACTGTATGCCAGAAAGCTTGCGAGCTCCCGGTACCTCAGTATTGTATTTCGTAAAACGTAAGATGTAAGACTAAGGATAGAGTAGCCGGGCTAATATTAAGAGACGGATGGACAAGGGAGGTTCATTCGCGCAGACTAAGAAAGCAAGAAGCCTACACCGAGGGAAACAAAAAAGAAAAATCAAAAATAAGAAGATCAAAAGTACGGCGTAGTGTGGCGGGTGGGGGACGCGGTGTTTGTGTGTGATGGCTGGCGAGGACAAAATTTGAGGGTGTATTGCGCAGTCTGATCTGAGACGTGTGAGAGATTCAGTACCTCACTTCGATGAGAGAAAGAGTCGAATCGTCGAGACGCCAGGCTGGAGCCAGTCGCATGTACCGTCCGAAAGCCGTCGAAGGGGGGAAGAGGCGGGGAACCAAGGTTTGAGGGGCAATCCCTAAATTTAGAGATCAACAACGGCTCTCGATTGCGCCGCGCTCCGAGCTCGTACTTGTTGCAGTCGCCAGTCTCGTTTCTTTGCTAGAGGCGTCTGGTCATCATTACCACCTAACACTGGCGGGAATGAAAAACTAAACATGGAATTTTTGTGATCGTCGATGGAGCTGAAGTGGAGGGAGGCGGCGGAGGCGGAGGCGGAGACAGAGGCGGATGAAGATTGAATGGCGGAGGTTTTTAGGAGCGGGGCGGTTTTAAGAGAGTGTAAAGGGGGTTGATAAGTACCCTTATATCATTACCAAGTCTATAAACGAAAGAGGCACTTGAGCACTTCAGCACTTGAGCAACCTTTTCTGAGATCGAGGATGGAGAATTTGAATTGTTATTGGGCACAGCTAGAAACAGATTATCCGTCGAAGTAGCATTCTCTCGTTTTGCTTCCACAGCTTGGTCTTGGTTGTCAGCTTGTACAGCTTCAACACTCTACATTCGTAGGTACTATACATCCATCGATCCCTCTCTCCTCCTTCGATCAATCCCTGCGTCTGCTGATTGTTCAATTCAACTTGAACACGGCAGGTGGGGTTGTCTCCTCGGAATTTGATTTGGGGAAAGTGCAATGCACAACTTCGGAAGTATTACTAGTGTACATAGGAACCCTACAAAGTACACGGCAGTAGCCAAGCAGAATCAGGTACGTGTAGGGCAATGACCTCTGTTCCAGATGGAGCAGGCAGGAAGCAGCAGAGATTTGGACTGTCAGCACATGCCTGGGTTGAGCTGAGACGAGCCGATAATAACTTCAAAGTTGTGGTAAACCCAGCATTGAACAGCCCAAGATGGAGACGCCAAGACAGCCCAACCACTACTGATTAGTGGACACTACTTTGCATGCGTTTGCTTTCATATACATGGAGTAGTTGATCCACCCAAACTTTAAACTTAGCAGAAAAAAGAGGCGGCGATTGATCGGGTTGGTCTAGACTTCCGTCTCCGAAGTACCATACCTGTGTGTTACGAAGATTACGTCTTAGCCAGGCACAGTCGGGCGTTGGCTGGCCCAACTTTGCAGAAAGCCCTAAGACGAGTCCGTCATCGAATTGGCGTCTGTATTGAGCCTCGAAGTGTCGAGTGTCGAATGCCTTCAGGTTGGTAGGGAAAGAGAAACAATAACAGCAGTCTGGACAGCATATTGCATACAGCTCAGTGAGCCTTGAAACCAGACACAGGGCCCTCATCTTTGCTGATTCCAAAACACGGCATCCTGGAGGATCTCATTGGGTGCCGTCTACATGGTGCTGCTGGCGATGCTTCTGCGCCTCTCTCCAGTCAGCATCATCACAACACCTAACACATGGTCGGCTTCCCCTCTCTACACTTCTTCACGCCATACCGGGCAGTACACAAATCGCATTAATATGTGCATCGATTGATCCTACGCTTGTCGCTGGATGTGGAACGTCCACGCACTTCATTGACTGAGGATATTTATAGCGCTGCGCCCTACGAAAGACCACATCTCAAAGTTGTACGCGTACATCTTGACAGATAAGCGGGATCATTGATTTGGTGACTCACAAAAAATCTCCGCTGTGTCCTTTCAAAGTCCCCTCCGGACGTAGTAATCGCGGCAACAGGGACCTCGAACGTTGTAGTTGGGCAGCCATTGTGAAGGCCGGCACAGTGAGGAGTCTACTTGGTCATGGGAGTGAACAAAGTATTCTTTATCCCCCAAGTCAATTCACACGTCAATGTTGTGTGGGGATTTTAGAAACCTTGAACCACGCATTGACCATTCAGATCCTCGTGAGAAGCTCTTCCTGAAACAGCCATTGTCATCAAGACCCAAATAAGTTTCTCCACAAAAATAGCATGATACAGGGCAGTTAACGGTTCAAACATTGGAATTATATTTGGAAAAAGAAAGTCACCCAACAGATCAATATTTCCAGATGTTCCTCTTACAGACTGCGCCAACCGCCACCATGGCCTCAACCGGAGTGGGTCAGGCTTGCGTGTCTTGGTGCAGATTGATGTTTTCGTTTGAATGGACGAGGGCAACGATAGCCCTCTCACGAGTCCCTCATCAATCGTCATCCACCTGCATATTAATCCTGCCATCTAGATGCCACAAGTGCGCTGGCTGTTCAACCCCGCTGTCCTTGACTGTGATGATTTCCCCTCTGTGTGATAGTCCATCGAGTGTGCCTCATGACCTTTCTAATTAATATCTCGCTTGATTCTCGTCCAAAATTACGCTGTACACATTTAATTAATATCGCCTTTTGCATCAAATTCATCGATTCCCGACATCAAACATCAGCTGAATCCCGTACCGCTGCAAAGAATGATGAAGTTTCTCGGAAGCGAACTTCGAGAAAACCTCTATCTAGCCGAAATCCGCTCAGAAATTGCCACCTCATGTATGTTTCTCCAATTTGGCTATATTTGTCTTGCAGGCACACCAAGCCTACTTGCGGGAGGCATTAATGGTCACCGCAATGCGCTCACCTCGAACGAGAGCACGATAAGAAACTCGCAGAACAGCCGGTGACGCTCGTCTCAAGCCATGCCCTTGGATTTTTGCCAATCCCGTTGCCATATCCCGATGAGAACGAGGAGGAAAAGGAAGTAAAAAAGAAAAGAGCAAGACAGGTTCGACGGGCAAGACACAGATGGTTGTTTAGTGTCGTGAGCCTCTGAGCAATTTAACCCAATCCAGCCTAGACCAGGAACAGCCCCTGAAACTCGGCAATGTTTCCCTCCTCTTGTCGAGATCATCCTCACCAGCATGAAACCAGCTCTTTGAATATGGTTATTGATAATTCCGATGGGTTTTTCATGAGGGGAAGAGAAATGAAAGACTGAAAGGGACTTGACAGGGCGTCAGGCCCACTCATCCTCGAGACTACACCTACTTCGTATTCATCCTGGGGGCGGGTGCTATGGGCTGTCCCCACAAAGACGTACTGGCGGACTTTCAACTGGTGACCAAGTAAGACGGCACTTACAGAATGGAAATCCTAACATGCATTCCACCTAACCTAGATAGATTAATAGACGGATACAAGGACACGATGACCCAGGTTGCATGGTCGCACTCGGCGCTTTGTAGATGTCGCATTGCCAGAGCCGGTGGCCAAACGCAATCACCGATTGTCCGCATTTCGGATGCCAGAATATGAATAGACCCTTGCATGCTATGGGAATTCCTGTCGACTCTATTGGTATCCAAACTGTTCTCGGTTAGGGTCAAACCAATTGAGATCGCTAGTGTGGGTCCGATGTTAGTACAACGTTCGGATCAAATGTTGCTGTTGCCTTCCAAATGGCTCCTCAAACAACGGCCGGGAAATCATCGGATATAATGCCCTTCTTAACCTCACCTTCATCCAGGCTGCAGAATAGCAGAAAACTCTAACACGTCCAGTACGCAATCCTCCTCATAAGTCGAAGGCTCTTCTATGCACCGATATTGCCGAGTCCCCAGAGTTCTTAGAGGTCTTTTCTTTTCCAGTATTCGAAATGGCTGCCGTCCAAGAGAGCCTGCCTAATGAGCTTCAGCTCGCAGTGGATGCGCATGTAAAATACATCCAGAGCCTGGATACGCAAAAGGATGACTTCAATTATTGGTTGACCGAGCACTTGAGGTTAAATGGTGTATACTGGGGCTTAACAGCTTTGCATCTCCTTGGACATCCAGACGCCCTACCAAGGGCAGAGACGATAGATTTCGTCCTCTCCTGTCAGCACGATAACGGCGGCTTCGGTGCCGCGCCTGGCCACGATGCCCACATGCTCTCCACAGTCAGCGCAGTCCAAATCCTAGTGATGATTGATGCCCTGGATGATCTGGAGAAGCGGGGAAAGGGCATCGCAAAGGTTGGAAAGTGTATGTCCGAGTATTCCGAGAAGGTGTCACATCTATCTCGAGCAATTGCGAAAGGACCGCTGACATGTCTACAGTCATTGCCGATCTACAAAGCCGCGAGACGGGAACTTTTGCTGGGGATGAATGGGGAGAGGAAGATACACGCTTTTTATACGGCGCTTTGAACGCGTTATCCCTACTAGGTCTTTTGCACTTAGTCGATGTTGACAAAGCTGTCCAGCACGTTGCCGCGTGCGCAAACTTTGACGGCGGCTACGGCGTCTGTCCCGGAGCAGAGTCTCATTCTGGTCAGATCTTCACCTGCGTTGCCGCCCTTGCTATTGCCGGCCGACTAGATCTCGTCGAGAAGGACAAGCTTGGGCGGTGGCTGAGCGAACGGCAGCTGCCCTCTGGCGGCCTGAATGGACGGCCCGAGAAGGACGAGGATGTCTGTTACAGCTGGTGGGTCCTGAGCAGCCTCGAGATAATAGGCCGAGCCCACTGGATAGACCGACAGAAGCTCGTCGATTTTATCTTGCGTTGCCAGGACGTTGAACTTGGCGGTATCTCCGACAGGCCGGGAGATATGGTCGACGTCTGGCATACGCTCTTTGGAATCACAGGGTTGAGTCTCTTGGGTTATCCGGGCCTTGAGCCTGTGGACCCCGTCTACTGTTTACCGAAGAAGACTATCCAAAGGGTATTGGGGAAGTAGCAATGATATTTCGTGGAGAATGAGAGATCATATACCTTGATTCACGCACGAGCAGATGGTCGAGCTCATGTGGGTGTACCTCTTGCAATCTAATAACCTGCTAGCTATGCGTTCCATGGTAGCAAGGATACAAGGCAAGAGAAGAGCAAGCTTAATGGTCATTTTTCAAGGGCGCCACTTGACATTGTGTGAGATTGCCCTGTGCTTAGCAGCCATACATCTTTGCATCATACGTATCCTGTAGGTTAGAATAAAAAAAGGAAATATTAATGCCATTGGCGAGTCGTCTCATCACTTCTAGCTGTCCAGTCGATCGGTTTGACTAACCATGTTGTTCATCCCAGAAATCCACCATGGGTCCCGCCAAACGACGGTGGTAGTTATAAACACAGTCTCCGCTCCTCGATTGGAAATAGTTCTCTGGATTAAGGATCCCCAAATAAGAAGCCTAGTATCGGGAGACTGCCGCTGGGCATGAGGGACGCGGATCTCATACCGTATTGACCGCGACATGACGAGATCCTAAGCCGACCCTGCTCCTTTCACAACCAGGCCATCTATAGCCGATACCCGGCTTCTAAGACTTGAAAAACTGCAACTCGACCATTAGATGATGCCTGTTCCATCCATTTCCAAACTCCTGTAACTTGCTATCCAAGATCAGACACTCTACGATCCGGCCAGGGCGGAAAACATCGTCACCCCTTCTCCATCCACCTTGAGGAATTCCTAATCCAAGTCCATATTCAAATCCTGTCAAGATCCTTTCCTTGCAGACCCGCCGGCGGACCTATCTTTTATCGTTTTCCCAAGACCAAGCTAAATAATTTCTTAAATCTACCATGAGCGCCCGTTCACCTGCCCGTAGTGGCCAACATTGCTGACACCCAAAATTCGGTGCCTCGTTCTCCCTTTCACCCTGAGTCTCTCACCAAATGCCCAAGACCATGGATACAGAGGATATTTCTATTCAACAACTAAATGTACTTTACCGGTTCGAGCTACCGCCCAAGCCAAGGAAATGCCAAATCCAATTCCCCAAGAAACAGAAGATGAGCCGTCCATCCTTACTCAAGTCTGCCGACCATTTTCGGGATTTAATACACTTACCGCTGGTGGGAGCTACAGAGCTGATTGAATTGTATCTTGTCTTAGGCTCCCCAAGGCCCCAAAAACCTACACTTGTACCATCAGCACCTTCCTCTGCAACATCTCAGCTCACCTCAGTCATCAGCGCCTTCCTCATATTCCCACCAGCACCTTCCTCACCTTGCCCACAAGCTCTTGCTCCAGTCACTACCAAGCACCTTCCTGACATTTAGTTGAAAGCACCTTCCTCCACATCTACACATCTGACATGTTTCATGGAGTCTCGTCTCCCAGGTGAGCAGAAGAAACTTCCACCCCTGGGGTCCCCAACCCAAACTCTTCCACTCTCACACCACACGCCCTCTGTCGCCAGTCAGAATCGCAGTCTCGTTTTCTGGCTTCCTCTTCCCAAGTCCTTACTATATACTACACCCCAGATTCACATCTGATACAGGTCATCCAAGTGGATCTATTGATACCTTCACACATCCTTTGACCACCATCAGATCAACTGTCATTGTCTGGAACTTCATCAATTCCCTTTTCACCATCAAAGGTATCTTCACTTTCACCCCCTCCATCAAATGCATCCACCCCCCTCCACTACCTGGTTTGGCAAGACTGGCTTATGCTGCACTGGACCCCCATTGACATGTACAATAGTGTCATCTCAAGGGTACAGAGATGGAGAATACAGACTCTAGTACTTTGATTCAGGGAGGTCCTCCCCCTCCTAGCTCTCCCGAGCCCCGAATGGCAGGTGAGAGCAGCAGCAACTCAGGTGCTGTTGACCAAAACATGCCTGGTGACATCATCCTGCCCCAGGGCGAAGACAACCTTGCCTACGATAACCAAATGTTGTCTCAAACGGGCGAGAGCTACATACCAACAGCTACTGCCCTGAACACAGGGGATAACTATGGGCAGCTCACTACCCCTGGCCTCCTTCCTCAGGAAGTTGAAGGCAACGAAGGAGATGCTGATATGCAGAGGACCTTTACGGAGCTGATGGCGGAGGCTTCCATGGATCTTCTTGACACCGAGTACCAGCTCGACTGGAACTTTTTCGACACCGATTCTTTTCTTGACCAACCTTCAAACACATTCTTCGAGCCAAACGCGTTCGTTCCGACGTCTACTAACCTTGATCCCGCGTCCTTTGACCCAAACACGATCTTGTCTGATCCCAACTACGTTCACCATAACTTTGGCATCGCCCCGGCTGTTCCATCTGAGCAGCTTACCGAGTTTCAACCCGTCCCCTTGGGCCATTTCCAGTACCAGGAGCCTCTGATTGACGCGAACCCGTCCTTCGACTTGCCTTCGAGCCAAGAAGCTGCAACAGGTTTCATCTCCAATCAACCCCAGTCTCCTGAGGCTTCGATTCAACCTCCTCTCGATTATCAGGTCGATCCTCAGTCCGACCTTCATCATCAGAATCTCACTGAAGCCGAGCCGAGCAACCAGCTTGAGGAAAACGAGTCAGACACAATGGCGAAGTCTGGACGTACCCCCCTTCCTAGCTCGCCTCGAAAGCCGGGCAAGCAGACTCGAGGTGGAAAGAAGGGTAATTCATCGGTAAGTTGCTTCAAAACGTTTCAATCATTGTCTATCTACCTTTTCCTGGTCCTCGGACTGGCCTTTGTTTTTCTGATGGCCAGCTGTGACACGGGTACCTGCACATATCGCGCGTTTCCCCGGTCGGTTATCCGATTTCCTCGTTTCTCCCCTACGCCCAGAAATGCGTCAGACACCTGTTTTCGGTCTATCTCAGTTGTTTCCTTCAAGGTGGGAAAGTCGATTCGCTAACTGTGCCCTCATCACGAGTAGGACTCTTCTGCCTCGAAGACAGGCGCGTCCAAGGGTCGATCGGACAACAAGCTCAGCAAGATCCCCCTCATTTGTTACGCCTGCCCTGATGAGCCCAAGTTTTCGGACCCCTCTCATCTTTTGACCCACGTTGGCTCAAAGGGCCACCTTGGCGCTCACCAGAAGCTTTTGATTAAGGCCATGACGGACACCGACGCCAAGGCGTCGATCGATAAGTTCAACAAGTGGTATGCCGAGCACGAGATCCAATCTCTTCTCGCCGCCCGTATGGCAGAGCGTGAGAAGAAGGACAAGAAGAAGCGAAAGGCCCAAGATGATCTGAACCAGCAGGTGAGAGAGAAAGATCATAATCCCAAACCGTCCACCTATCTCGATCACTAATGGAACATGGTTATAGATCAAGGACAAGATGCCTTATATTAAGGACGAGGACGATGCAGGCGACGGCCCGCGTGCCAAGAAGCGAGTCAGTCTCGCTATCGTTCCCACGGACGAATCTTCTATTGTCTCAGAGGACATAGATGAGGACACCGTGCAGACACGCAGCGGCCCTAAGCTTAAGGGCACCGTCTACCCCGGAATGGGCGTTTTCGATGCCGCAACGGATGAGATGAAAAAGAACCGGAACCAACGCAAGAGTGCGTCCCTCACGGCGCAGTTGAAGGCTAACTCTGATGCAGTCGAGCCTATCGAGATGGTCTTCGATATGAATCTCAACTTTATGCGCATTCGTAGCGTCTTCGATCGCCCTTCGCCGCCCCCTAGCCCTGTAAGTATCATCCCCCAGACCGCTAACGCTGGCTTTCAGAGACCTAACATTTTATCTAGTCCGCCACTGGCGCTGAGGACTCTATGGTGGAGGACGAGGAGAACTCCTCCAAGGACGCTGATCCGGAGGATCAGGGCGCCGACGGAGATGATTCTTCTGTCGGAGGAAATCTCTCTCATTGTCAGTAAAGGCGCACAATCTGGCCCGCCCACTGACTAGTGTCACGCAAAACCACCCTCCTCCACACATTGCCATATTTGTTCGACTTTACACCCTTGAGAAGATCCTCATTTCACTGCCTTTCGACCATGACGGAACACCACTGAATTTTGTTTGTAATGAGCGGACGCAAGTGCGGCATATCGGAATCACGAGTGGCCCCTCTTGATTGCGATGAGGATACTAACTATTGCGCCTTCTTGTCCAGACCGAGCACCTTCCAGCGAGCTTTCCCGCATTAGTAAAAGGTACGGAGATCTTACTCGAGCCTTGTCAATCGATAGAGGGGGACTGTAGGTGAGATGCCTAAAGCTAACTGTTCGTTCTAGTTTTTCAAGTCATCGGATTGCCCTTCAGCGCCTTGGCTCCAACTCAATTATCAGTTCTCCCACCACTGTCCCCAAACATCAGCTGCCTCTGAGGGTATTCCAGTCTGGCAAAGAGAACTTTTCTTCTGGTTATGGACTTTCCCATCACCAGGGAAATGGCAATATCTTTGGTTCTGGGGCGGGTGACGGCGTCCATGGGATGCCGACTCGCCTGAATAGCAATCCTCTGTGTTTTCAACCAAGTGAATTTCATCTGAACCCATTTGGAGGCTCTATTTCGAATTCCTATCGGCCCGATGTCGTTTCTAGCACTTTCACACCTGTCAACGGCATGAGTCAACAGGAAATGTTCAGTCATTACCTGGCTATCCGCCGTGGCCGTGAAGCACTCAATGCCAATACTCAAGGAGGGGACGCCTTTTATGAGAATTCCGTCTGAACTCCTCGCGGAATAGCCTTCCCTTAGCTTTTATCGTCAACTGTGTGCAACGAGTCTAAACGGCTACAGCTTGCATCCTCTGCGGCGATTTTTTGTTTTCCTTCCGTGATTTCCCCCTCGGCTTCTCGGGCATCATCCTTGATACTCGGCATTTTCATTGTTTTCATTTCTTTTTCTTGTTGTCGAATGATTGTAAGTGTCTCTGAGCATCTATCGACCTTATTGTGAGGAGACTAACGGGTCCTAGAACGAGTAACGAAGTTTATGAACGGCGTTGAGGCATGCCATGCTTGATTTCCAATTCTGGACCAGCTCGGCACGATCGAGCCGAGGCAGTGATAGGGCTGTTGGGAAAAGTTGTTTCCAGTCTTTTTTGCTTTCTTTTCTTTTACTTCGTTTTTTGCCCGACATATGCATCATGGAATCTCGACTTCTCGAGTATCCTACACGAAACCCCGCATATAGCATGTAGTTTTTCTCACTTTTCATTGTTTTACAATGGCCTTGAGCTAAAGTCTTTCCCATCTGTACATGCGGGGATCTTCAAGGTCGGTAAATATATTATTGTTATTGCCTCCACCATGTTGCCAGTGATCGTCAGTGGGGTCCACGCTCCATATTCCGTCGGCGTGCCCCTTGCTTGTGATGTAGTGGGCTTTCTAATGCGCAAGGATAGTTCTACGTAGGTCTTGGGGCTTCTTTTGCAGTTCCGGTCAGAAACGATGACTGTAGAGACGTGGACAGAGAGAGAGATCGAAACACTCGCAAGATCTCGGAGTGGCATGGCACACAAGGCTTGAGGTCACAGGAAGAAAAAGGAAGAGTGCGGTCGAAGTAGAACAAGACCGAGACGCAATAGAGTATTATTACAAACTAATCAACTTGAATGTGAACACAAGGAAACTTTAGCATTGAAGAGAAGATTAAAAAAAATTCCTACAGCTGCTCGATACACGACACGAGCTGCTCCATGTTCTCCGAAGAACCCTCCTCGCCAGACAGCCCCGGCCCAAGGAGCTTCTGCAAAAGGGAAGACGCAGCGCGAAGACGCCTCGCGCGCACGTCGGCCTCCATCTCGCGCGACTTGCAGGCGGCGAGGTCGATGATGGGACGAGGGATGCGCGCAAGACGGGCGACGTTTAGGCCGTAGGAGCGGTGTGCGACGCCTTCTGTTACTTCGTAGAGGAAGGTGATTTCCTCGTCGGCGGGGTCGGCGTCGCCGTCCTGTGCGGCGGCGGCTTCAGCGGGCGAGGAAGAGGAAAGCTGGTTGTCGTCTTGGCGGGCGGTGGTAGCCTGGAAGCGCATGTGGACGTTTTTGACGAGGCCGCCCCCGAGGCCGTCGGCGACGCGGGCGAGGTTCTGGTAGTGCGTGATGAAGAGGGTGAGGCACTTCGTTTCGCGCGCGACGTGTTCGAGGACGGCGTGTGCGATGGCGGCGCCGTCGTGCGTGGATGTACCGCGGCCTAGCTCGTCGAGGATGACGAGGCTACGGGGCGTGGCGGAGCGGAGGATGCGAGAGGTCTCGCTGACCTCGACCATGAATGTCGATTCTCCCGCGAAGAGGTTGTCACGGGCTCCCATGCGGGTGTGGATGGCGTCGCAGAGGGTGAGGGAGAGGGAAGTGGCGGGGACGAAGGAGCCGATTTGGGCGAGGAGGACGAGGAGGGCTACAGCGCGGACGAAGGAGGATTTCCCGCCCATGTTGGGTCCCGTGATGAGGTAGGCTAGCGGGGAGGGGGAGGAGAGAGTGGATGTGAAGGGGATGTAGCCGTGGGGGAGGGTGTGTTCTGCGATGGGGTGGCGGCCGTCCTTGATGGAGATTGTGGGCGGGGAGTCGGAGGGGAGGAAGGTGGGCTTGGAGTAGCCTGGTAGGGAGGCGACTTTGGAGAGGGACATGAGGCAGTCGAGGGTCGCGAGGGAGGATACGGCGTCGCGGAGGGGTTGGTAGTCTGCGGAGATGGAGGACAGAAGATCCTTGAAGGCGTCATCGCACGCGGCGGCCAACGCCTCCTTGTGTCTATCTCGCTCGCTCATCAGACGCACGACTTCCGGCGTGTGGAAGCGCGAGAGCTTCTTCGTACCGCTAATCTTCATCCACGAAGCGGGTACGCGTTTGATGTCGGAGTTGCTCACCTCGATGAGGTACTCGATGCCGGCGACTGTTGCGTATTTCACGGGGATCTTCCAGCCGAGCTTTTCCGTGGCGACTTTTTTGTGGTTGTCGAGTTCCTGCTCGACAGAGGCGATGCCGATTAGGTGGTCTTGAATGGCCTCCGTTTGCTCCTCTTCGCGGAAGAAGTTGATCTTATCGTCCTTGCGCGCGCCTTCGGGGTTGATCTTGTCGAGGTAGGATATGACGGTGTCCAGGATCAGGGGGAGGGAGCAGATGGCATCGCCGAGAAGACGGGAGTGGAATCCTGTGTCGGCGGGGGTCTTGACCTGAGCGTAGTGCGTCGCTATCCTTTGCAGGGTCTGGAGGACGGAGAGCAACTCGGGGCGGGTGCATTTCCCGTAGTAGATACGGATTAGACTACGCTCTAGGTCGGTCTTGGTATGGGCGAGGAGATTCTCGAGCTGATCGACGTTGGCAGTGGACTGGTTCTCGAGGAGCTCCTCTACGGCTTCAACTCGTTCCTCTAGTCTCTCCTTGTCGAGAAGAGGTCGGCCAACCCACTTCTTCAATAATCGTTGGCCGAAACGCGTGTGCGTCTTGTCGAGAGCCCAGAACAAGCTGCTCTTCTCCGAATAATCGGTCGCATTACGGTAGACTTCAAGACTCTCCAACGTGGTACCATTGATGAGCATATGCGAGCGTGTGCTGAAGCTCTGGAAGTACTTGGTCAGGTCGAAGATGTGCTCGAGGCCGTACTCCGTCAGGTGCGTGATCATGGCAGAGAGACAAATCGTGACTTGTTCGGGAAGGTGGAGGACCTTATCGAGCAAGGCGCCTGCTCGATCGTCGTCACCCATACCCTGCTTCAGCTTGTCGGCGTAGAATTGAGTAACATGCGAGTGTGACTCGGCAGGCATGGTCTTGGACCTTCCCACCCGCTCGACTCGACTCCTGTCCCCGAAGACGTTTGTGCTCGAGCCGGAAAGGTGTTTGATAAGTTTGTCCGTGCCTCGGGTGAGGTCGCCGACGATGAGGAACTCGCAGGGGGAAATATGCAAGAGCCTCGTCTCAATCTCGCTGCGCATGAAGCCATCTTCGAAGCTGTCATATATAATGTCGCCCGTAGCAGGCTGGACGGCGAGGATGCCCACGTCAACCTTTTCGTCGGTACCGCCACCTTTGCTGGGAGTTTCCGTGATGCAAAGGAGGTAGCCACCCGACGGCGCTCCAGTGGTAGACTGGTCGAGCTCGCCGATCTCGTCGACGTAGGTTCCTTTTGTGTAGACGTTGGTGAGTTTCCGGATAAAGGGGGTGTTTCGATTGTCCCCAGCTTTCTTTAGCGCGGCGGTTTCCACCTGCCGGACGACTCCGACTTTGTAGCCTGCGGCGACGAGGCGCTTGGCGTGGACGGGTAGGCGATGAACGGGGATGCTCGCGGACGCGAATCGGTCGAGATGGGCCTCGGAGGGGTCTATCACGGCTGTTAGTAAATCGACAAGCTCTCAGATCAAGGTACAGATAACAAGGTAGTAGATATACATACGCTCATCGTATCGGAATTTCCCGGGTATACAGACAATGCTAAGCTCTTTGGCCGCAATGCGAGCATCCTCTCCCAAGAAACGAAACTTGTATCCGACCTCCATAATGAGAACGGTGTCCATGTGCTTCCTCTTTATGTCCAGGAACTGGATCTCCATTGGTGTCAATTTATTCGCCTTTCCACCTTTGGCAGTCTTCCTACCCTTCGGCGGAGGTGGTGGTGCTTCCTCTTCTTCGGCGTCATCATCGCCGCCATCTTCACCCGCGACTATTGCATCCTGATCTGATACAAGACGGCGCAGAGAAACCAGACTGTCTGGATGTCCCAACTTCTTCACGAATTTCCTATGTAGGTCCTCCCGCCGACGCACAACTTCGGGGCTGACGTCTAGTCCATCTTGGCTCGATCCGAAGAGATAATAATCAGTCCTCGGCGACGATCTCGGCTTGTTATTCTCGAGGTCTTCCGCTGGCACATCCTCATCTATCACCGGAGCAGCCGGTTTGGCGGGCCTCTGCCTCTTCGAAGCTCCGGATCCGTTGTTGCCCTTATCGGCATCCTCTTCGAGCGGTCTCTTCCTCGCCGGTAGCGGCTCGGAGGGTCGGAGCGGACTAGAGGTCGGCGGGTGCTTGGGTCTCTGGGATTGGCTGCTGGATGGGGTGGTAGATTTCGGCGAGAAGAAGCTCGTTAGGGAGGCTTGTTTTTTCTTCCCTGATGCGGGAGTTGTCATCTTGGCGGGCCGTCGATATGTAGTCTTCTGCCTTGAATTTGGGAGGATCAAGGAGGTGGATTTGCATAGAGGACTTGGAAAGTAGACTTTCATTTCTGGTCGCGTCTCTAGGGCTGAAGACGCGTTAAGAGGGTGCAGGGGCAAAAAAGTCAGTGCGGGATCCAGACCCCCACTGTCCGTGATCCTGGGTCAGGAAGTTAGGGACATTTCGAAGCAATGGGGCAGGAAACGGGCATTTGCCAGATTTTATTTACAGCTTTACGGAGTACGAGTAATATTAATGATCATGTTGAAGACGTTTTACGATCTCCTTTTGAAGTGCCTTCGCTTTGATGCAAAGTCCTGGCTTCTACAAAAGGAGGATAATTATTCCATTATCGGGTCAACAGGTTTGGCGGGGTAATGTATCTACGCTGACTGTTCCCAAGGAAAACGTGGGCTGACAGCTGCCAAGTCCGGGTCATAGTGGCGCATCATGTTTCGCACCCATCGCGTTCTAAATCCACACACGCCCACTCATCAGCTCCACGAGAAGCTCTCCAACAAGCTCTAACAAGCTCCCCCTCCACCGGGCGCTCCGGAGACCTCGACACTACCCGGCTCCCACGACTCTCCTACACGTACCAAGCCGAAAAGCAGCTACACCTCACCTCCCCCCTCCCACCCACCATGTTTGGCATGCTCACGCCGGGCCCCCAAGCCCCCGGCCCAACCTACGTCTACAAAACCTACGACGACCTCTTCGCCGACCTCAGCGCCCGAATGCAAAGCGACGGCTACAAAGTCGTGAAAGCGCGCTCGCACCGCGGCAAGATCGGCGGCGCCGACGTGCCCAACAACGAGATGGTGCGGTGCGACCTCGTGTGCGACCGCGGCGGACGCCCCTACAAGTGCCAGGCGACCAAGCACAAGACGAGCACCAAGAAGACGGACTGTCCGTGGAAGGCCAAGGCCGTCAATCGTAAGATGATGGGCGGTTGGATCTTGACGGTTATTTGTGATCAGCATAATCATGAGCCGGGGACGCCGGAGCCGCCGACGCCGGGGGTTAGTGAGAGGGATGCGGATGGGGAGCCGGATGGGAACGAGGGTAAACACTCTTTCTTTCTTTCTTTCTTTCTTTCTTTTGATGCGAACGGGTTTTGAGGGGGTAATGGCTAACTTGGAGTCCCTTTTAGCTGCCGCCGCGGAGGGTCCGACTCCAGACGCAGAAACGTCCGCAGCCCTCGCCGTAGCAGGTGTATCGCAAGCCGTCTTCCGCCTAACAGGCGACACGTTCCAACAATTCAAAGGCGAATACCGCAAAATGGCCAAACCACAGCGCGTCCAAATGCTCGCGCAGCTCCAAATGCGCATCGCCGCCATCTACGCCATCGAGAACGAAGACGTGCAGCGCCAGGTGCGCATGGAGCAGCAGGAGAAGCGACACAGACAAATTGACCAGACGAGGAGGCAGTCGACGACGGTAGCTGAGAAGCGCGCGAGGAGAACTTCGGCGATGATGGTCGAGGATGAAGGGGATGATGAGGGGAGGACGTTGCCGAGTAGTAGTCCTGCTAGGAGAAGGCAGGGGGGTGTGGTGCAGCAGGATGCTCAGGGGCTGCAGTTGGATCAGGGGCAGATGGGGGATGGGCAGCATCTTATGGAGGGGCAGACGCAGCAGGATGAGGTTGATTCGTTCATACATGGTAATGTTATTCGTCACCCTATCTCTTATTCACTGGACCTTTTGGAGACTGACTCTCATCTTGTTTTCGTAGCCCAGTTCCAGGTCCAAGTACCACAGGCGGGTGTTGGTACGCCTCCCGTCGGCCAGTTCCACCACTTTCCTGCTCCTCCACCTCGGAGGCTTAGAGGTCGTCCGCAAGCGCAAACTTGAAAGGGGGGCGCCTGGCTGGCGAATGTCCCGAGCGCGTTCGTTCACATTCGTGACTGTCTCGACACGGTTGTTCTTCTTTTTGCTTCCTTTTATTGTTTAGGTGCTGTATGATACTTGTGAAGGCTGTGCCGTTCGAGTTTTAGTCTGGAGGGTTCAAGGTTTTTTTTTTTTTTCTTGTATATTGGGCCCGGATATCGAGGGGCCCTCACTTCTATTCTTTTGAACAACTAATGACGGGTTTACGGATTATGACTTGTACGGATGGAAGGAGGGTTGGTTGAGAATTTCAAAATATCAGAACAGGTTTACTTCTGAGTGTACATTACCAGCAACAAGTGAAGATACGAAGGCACGCAGTGGAAGGAGGAATCATGTCTAATTCAGAATTTTAGGTCTACCTGCAGATCGTGGAGGAATCCAAAAACGCTCAATCCCTCGTGTAGACAGCATGCAGCGTATAATCCTTCTTCGGCCCCTTGACCTGATACCCAGTTGTCCACCTCTCCAGATTCACGGCCTTGAACCCAAATTCATACTCAACGGAATAGTAATCCCCGCCGCACAGATGACCCGCCTTCGCCTTGACGCCCCTCGCCTTCGCGCCCACATGCACGCCCGCCGAATCAAACGCACCAGCACCATCACCGGCGTCATCATCTTCCTCGCGAGGCAAGAACTCGACGTCGTGAAAGAGGTAATCGGCCCTCCTGGGATCATCGACACGCACGAACCAGACACTAAGCGTATCCGTCACCTCATCATATCTATAAACGTACCTCCTCGTAGCGGAGAACGAGAACCCGAGGGTAGAGTTGAATGTCCCCTCCTCGATGTAGAGATACTCTAACCCCCCGTCTTCGGAAATAACAGCAGGGTTGGTGGATTCGGAAGAGGGGCCGTCGAAGCCATCTAGGGTCTTTTGTCGCACGAGGAAGCGCGCCGTACCGGTGAAGGTGCCGCTGGGGTGGGAGGGGAGTTTGCTGTTGATTTCGCGCTCGAGGTGCCATGTGCCGAGGAGATTTCTGAAGATGGAGGCGGCGATGAATTTTGTTGATGTGAGGGCCGAGTTGGCAGACGAGTGTACTTGGGCGAGGGATTTGGCGGTTTGGGACTTGGAGAAGGTGTTTGCGTTGGCGGAGGGGGAGGTGTAGCGAGCCGGGGTTAGTGGGTCGAGAGATAGAGGGGAGTCGGGGATGAAGAGTTGGGGAGCCACGGAGGGTGAGATGGGGAGGTTGAGCGCGGTGGAGAATTCCTGCATGAGGAAGGGGTAGTCGCCCATGGGGAATTGCGCCGTCTGCTTGTTGCCTCTCATAGCGAGAACGTTTTCTATCGAGCGGTCTGCTTCGAGAGCCTTCTTCATGGCCTCGGATTGCGGGGCGATGTTTTCCGGCGTCCATAGCTCGGCCAGGAATCGAGACTGCATCTCGGCAACGCCCCAGTACGGTCCGCGGTAGAAGCCCACGAAACCTAGACCGGGAACGGAAGGATGATGCGTGCTGTGGAAAGCCAGCGCAGGAGTAAGATCAGGGTACTCTGGCGTGTGGTTAATCGCCTTCAAAACGTCCTCCGAGAGGAAGCTCAGCGACGGCGAGGGATCGAAGCCCGTCGCCAGCACAACGGCTGCGACGTCCTCGATGGGCCCTGAGGTAGTTTCGGCCGTGGTGCCGGATAGACCGGTGAGCTGACCGCGGTGCAGGTCGAGGAGTTTGGCGCGGAGGAGGGGAAGGTAGAGCTGAGATATGGCGACGAAGGCTGGGGACGAGGTATCCTCGACGACGGCGAGGGGGTGGAACTCGGATTGGTTTGTTCCGAGCGAACGGCGGAGGTTTTCGTGGGCGGTTCGGGCTGCTTCCTCGCAGATGATGCCGCCGCGGGTATTTTTCAGGGGGTGGGGTCTTCCTGCGATGTTGAAAGAGTTGAGATCCGAAGGCAAGAAGAAGGGCGCAGCATTTGCTGGCTGGAAAGACGGTCAGTATCTGGCAGGATGAAAAGAGAAAGAGGACGCGTACTGTAGGAGTAGTGAATAGAGGCAGAACCCAAACAGGCCTATCTGCGAGATGGTGCACTGAGTACTTGTCGGGGTTAGGAATCGGACTCTCGAGAGGAGAATTCACGGCCGAGGACAACTGCGTCGCAATGGTCGCCGCAACCTCCACGCCAGACATCTGCCCACCAACAACGAGAATCTTGCCCCCCGCAGCAGTCGTCCCATCCGTCCTCGTCAACAACCGCTTCAAATCGCGATACGCAGTGCTATGCACGACGGGAACCTTCCGCTCGGTCTCACCACCCGCCCTGTCTGGGCCAAGCCATTCAGGGATCCTCTCTTTCCCGAAATACCCCGATGAGACAACCACAGCATCAAACTCCCTCTCCTCCCCATCAGCCTCAACGACCCAACCATTGCCCTTCCTCCACACCCCCGAAACCCTCGTCCCAAGCTTCATCTCCACATTCGCACTCCCTTCCAGATACGCCTTCGCATACCGGGCCAAATATCTCCCCACCATCCAAGCCCTCGGAAACTCAGGCACCGCACTCATCTTCCGGCCTTCCGCTCCTTCTTCCAGTCCCTCCCAGGCAAGATCGCTAAACTGAACAGTGTGCCTGCTCAGGTTCGTCGTCATCAAGGGGTGAATGGGCCGCGAGTCGTCCGTTGCATCGAGGGGCCAGAGACCGCCGATGGCGGCGTTGGCGTCATAGACGGTTACGGTGTAGACGGGGGATCCCTCGAGGGTGGGAGGGTGGCGGTGGTTGGCGAGGGTTTTTGCCGCTACGAGGCCAGAGGGGCCGGCGCCTGGTGGAGGGGGAGGGGCTGTGTGAGAGATTGAGATGGGCACGCGGAGGGGGGATGAGGGACTCACCGATAATGCAGACTGAGCGTGGCATTAGAGGATGGGGGATGGAGGATATTGATCAAATTGTTCGGTTTATCTGAGCGGCATTTGGATTTCGATGAGCGGATATCGGGTTTGAGGACGAGTTTGTGGGGAACAACGAAAATATTAGCTCAAGTGAGAATTGAGAAGTGAGAATTGAGCTTGATCAATGGATTATCAATCATCGCGACACTTTAAGACTTTTAGCTCATGGGCCGGTTCAAGTCCGATGGACTATTAATTGCCGAATTGTCGGGCGCGCCAACCATTAATAGTGCGTCGCAGGATGGAAAATAGTTTCGCGGACAAGCTCAAGCAATTGTAAGATGGCTTAATTCTAACGCCGTTTGGTAGTTTCATTATTCAAATCGTCAATCTATCCTGTCCGAGTTGAGCGGAGAAAACCTGCTCCTCCTGTCTAGCATCTACAAACATTGTAATCGCCCCAAGCCTCGAATTACTTGCAGGTATCTCCGAAATAGACAACAGCCGACCGCATCTTTTTTTGTTTCCAGCTTGGATCATTAAAAGAAGAAGAAAAAAAGGAAAAGGAGAAGAGTAATAGTGAAGAAAAGAGAAAAGAAGAGGAAATGTAAGGAAATATGAAGAAATGGACAGAAGAACACTAAGAAAATCCTCCTTCACGCAAACTCTCTCCTCCTCAACCCGATGGAGCCTCTTCTAGACGTTCCTAACCGGGAGAGAGTCTCGCCTAAGCCGCGTAAAGCCCTCCTTCACCAACGAATTAGGACAGTGCCTCCCCTTAACAAGGTCCTCGAGGTTCCTAAGCGTGCACTCTGAGATCTCCTGCAGAGCCTCAACAGTGAAAAAGGCCTGATGGCCCGAGATGATGACATTCGGGAACGTCATGAGTCGCGCGAGAAGGTCGTCGTCAATAATCTCGCCCGAGTGGTCGTTGTAAAAGATCTTGCCCTCGCCCTCGTACACATCGAGTGCAAGCCCACCAAGCTTCTTGCTCTTCAACGCCGCGATGACGGCATTGGTGTCGATGAGGCCTCCACGCGACGTGTTGACGAGCATGGCGTCGTCCTTCATGAGCCCGAGGGTCCGCTCGTTGATGATGTGCTTGGTCTGCTCCATGAGCGGACAATGCAGCGACACGAGATCGCAGCGCGGCAGCAAATCATCGAGCTCGAGGTACTCACCGTACTCTTCAAAAGCCTTGTTGTGGAAGGGATCAAAGGCGTACAGGGTGCAGCCGTAGCCCTTCATGATGCGCGCGAAGGAGATTCCGATCCTGCCCGTGCCGATGATGCCGACGGTTTTGCCGTGCAGCGTGCGCCCCAGCAGCCCATCGAGCGCAAAGTTGCCCTCTCGCACGCGATTATACGCGCGATGCGTCTTGCGATTGAGCGTCTGGATCAGCGCCACGGCATACTCGGCAACAGCCTCGGGCGAGTAGGACGGCACATTGGCGACCGAGAGACCGAGCCTTTCGGCGGCCTCGAGGTCGACGTTGTTGTAGCCGGCGCAGCGAAGGAGCACGCCGCGGACGCCCTTGGATGCGAGAATTTCGAGAACCTTGGCCGTCAGCACGTCGTTGACGAAGACGCACACGGCGTCGGCGTCGCTGACGAGGTCGACGGTGGAGGGGGTGAGGGCGAAGTCGTGGTAAGTGAGCTTGATGGATGAGGCGTTGCCGTTCCGCGCGAGGTGGGCGCGGTCTAGGAACACCCTGTCGTAAGGCTTTGCGCTGAAGACGGCGAGTCTCATTGTTTCAACGTTTCAATGCTGGGTTGTAGATTTGACTGAATAGTTGTGCGAGGTGAGGTTGGATGTGGGATTGTATGCTGTAAGGTTTTAAAAGGGCTTATCCACAAAAGATTAATATCGTACAGATGTATAGAGATATATATATGGATAAGATGAGCTTTGTGAGGGTCAATTTGATGCTAATGGATGCTCATGAACTTGAGTGATGAGAATTGAGTTCAGGGTCAGACACTTGGTCTTGGAGGGAGGGGAGGAGGAGACCTGCAGCTATTTATCGGCACCGAGATAACGACAGTTGATGCAGGTATGTCAGCAAGGAAGAGCTGAGGTTGGATTGCGTCGATTGAATCCGCGGATGCATCATTGAAATCATGCATCATACGAAGAAAGCGATCAATGGTCCATCGGATCCATCAGCCACGCGCCGTCCGCCGTCCGCTGTCCACCGTCGGCCATCCAGCCATCAGGAACGGGAAGTCCAGAGCCCCCATTACCGTTGCATTCCCATTAAGACGACATGAGATTAACAATCTTGGAGGCAGAGTCACTACACAGACCCCATCCCGCCCAAAGTATCTAAGCCAAAGCCAATCGGTAATTGGGGTTTTTAGCGATTATAACGATAAAAAAAATATATATCTGATCCTCTTTTAACATACGATCTTGATATCTTTTAAGCCCCCCGTCCAGCTGTTATCTTGCTCGTCCTTCTAGGACAGTTGTTGCAGTTGTTGGCGGGATGGTTCTTCTCTAAGTGACTGGTTTTTTTTTTTCTTTTCTTTTACTCTCATGATCTCTCGTATATATTCGGCCATTTCTATTGATATTTCTATTTTATACCGTTACCTTGTCCTTCGCTACCATCGTTGCGCATCCGGCCGAACTGAAGCCGTCTTGAACTCAGCAGACTTCGTCATTGAATGACAGAATTCGGTGGCAAACTACTGCGAAGGAAAGGGGAGAGAAGAAAAAATTGAAGTGGAAAAATAGCTAAAATCAATAGAAACACACCACGGGAGACGTCGAACTAGGAACAGTCCTAAGGTGTAGGTTTCAACACCGAGCAAGCTTGGCGGATAGATACAAAAGAAGGCGTTTACGAAAGACAGCTCGGAGAATCAAAGTGACATCATTAGGATATCGTTCCGTCCGAGACTCTTGTTGCCAATAAGGTAAAACTGCTTGTTACTTCGGAGTTTATCAGGGTTCAGGGTAACGACGGCGATCGGCGGTGGTTCGTCTCCGACAAGGCGGTAAGATGATGGAAGCCGGTCGAAGAACACTACGGAACATCATGCTAGTTTGCCGTAATCTAGATGATCCAGTTTCGCAGGAACAGTTTTCTAAAGATAGAATTAAAATATAGTCTCACGTGTCAAAACAGTCATGCAAATATGCAAATACGGGATGGAGCTGTCCGGCTTCGGCCTGAAAGAGAAAGTGGTGAGATGGACTCGATGGCGATAGAGCGAAAAGGCGAACAAGGCCACCGAATGGGGTGTTCGATCCAGCCAGATCCAAGAGACAATTGGTCGATAACGGACCTGCAAGTGCGGCGGCGCCGCTGTAGGCCCGGATGCGAGGCCGATGCCAGTCGCTGTGCGCAATCGGTACATGTGGCGTATTGGCAGGTTCGATTCGAGTCTGGGCAAGGAACGTTGCAGGGAACTGACTGGACACACGAGTTCTCTTTTTTCTTTCTTTTTCGGTGCTGCCATCTGTGCCTGAGACTGACTGGCGAAGGGACCCTGAAATCTTTAGCTCTGCGTGGGAACGTGTGGGAACGAGAGGAGCGAAAGAGGACATCGGAGGGGCGAATTCTGCTACTCGGATTCTCAGGCGATACACTATCCATGGACAGACCTCGCCGGACCCCTGACCCTGAACCCGGAAACAGTTTGGTACGGCTCCTCCGCCCTAATTGTGTGGATGGGGCGGCTAAAAGAAAGCAACCATAATCTGGTGGTTGAGTTCGGCGGTTTTGACTTTGACTTACGGGACAATCCTATTCTTACACCCTGATGTCCCTGGCGTCTACCTTTGTAAACTTTGGCGGCGCAGGTTTCCACGTCTCTCTCCTGGGCGTGGTTTCCTCGATCGACCAGAACCCTTCCCCTTCCCCTTCCCCTCCAACCCCTCCCCCTCTTTTTACCCCCGCAGTTCGTTCAGCCACGCATGACATCATATATCGATTGTATCGGCCGCATGTGAAAATCATTTTCTTCCCTGTACTTCGTACTTACAAAAGGTACAGGTATGGACGATATCGACAAGATTAAGAAGCGAGCACGGAATTAAACTACT
Source organism: Scedosporium apiospermum (assembly GCF_000732125.1). Lineage (NCBI taxonomy): Eukaryota > Fungi > Ascomycota > Sordariomycetes > Microascales > Microascaceae > Scedosporium > Scedosporium apiospermum. Next base: position 630,648 of record NW_015971734.1, read on the forward strand.
AACTACTTCAAAAGAATATTTGAAGCATCGGAAGGTGCGAGTCCAATGAAACCCGATCCCGATGAGTCAAAATGGTGTCGACGAAACAATGAGACGACCTGGAACGGGTGACGGATGAAGTTTTCATTGTTTGGAGTAGTATTGTCGAGGACATTGGAGGGTTTATCACCGAGTACGACCACGACTGCCAAGTTGGTATATCGGGCGGCGCCGTCAGTTGTTAGTTTCTCCGACCGAGATCAATTGATACTTTGCCCGGACTGCGGTACTCCAATGTGCCTCGACGACGGAGTAATTCATCGTATGGGAGCACCTCGTATACGTGAAAACCCTGCGGAACACAGGCACGCCGGCCCACGGCTTGTTCCCACCATTCATTACCCTCCCCTCCTCCAATTGTAACTCGCCTACTCGTCCCTCTCCACCCAGGACCCATCGTCTCAACGCCATGATCCACGCGTCCCTGAGCTGTCTGCTCGCTCACCTTGACCCGTCTCACGGGCCTTTATTTTGTGGATATCGAAAGCGGCGATTTTGGGATCTTGCTGAAAAGATGGTGCCTACGCCCACGCCCACGCCCATCCACATCAACTGATGCCCCTTTTGCGAAAGATCAATCAAGAGCCTGGCTTCCTAATAATTGCTGGTGCTACTGCTAAAAGCACTACCAAAATCGCTTGCATGGCCAGTCAGGTTTAATGCATGGAAGAAAACGTGGGCACAACGAGGATTTCATATTCAATGGCAAGCTGCAACTCGCACCCGACCGCCCGCCGTGCGGTTTATGACTAAGCCGACCCGACCCGCATTCGCACTTGACCGCCGTTCCGCCTAGTCCTGCGTTGCGTTCTTTCGTTCGCTTTCACCACCTTCAGCCGTAGTGGCCAAGGCCTGTAAAGACCTGTGGAGGATAATATATGCCCTTCTCATTATTAGCAGCGAAGGTAGTAGCTAGGAGAGGTTCATTGCAATATCATCTGCTTATAGCCGGGAACACCCTGCCTGGAACGACAGACATTGGCCTCTAAGTGCAATACAGGGCGCCTTTTTTTTTTCTCTAGTGCCACAGGAAACTTCCTTTCCCCAACGTTTGTTCCCAGAAGGTTCGGCAAACTCAGGGCAGCCGCCACAGCTAGCCGGGCCGCCAACTGGGCGCGCTGTGAGTCATGGGGTCGACCAGCCCTTATCAATTTGCGGTGCGTAGATTATATAAGACAATCAATCCACTATCAGGAGACAGTCCCACAAAAAACAGACAGCATCTTCACCTACTTTGTGCCAGACACCAAGTTGCTTCGCTTCCCGTATACCTCTTGCATCTAACCCTTGGGTCAATCTCTCGCACTTCCCTCTTCACGTCACCTCTTAACTTCAAGAAATCATTATAATGGCGCCGGAACGCGTTTGTCTGTGAGTCATTCCGACGCCCGTGTAAGATACAGCTTGACTGACGAATGACCTGATTCAGTGCCTACTCAGGTGGTAAGTTAAACACGCTTAAGAGAAGATCACAAATTTGTACTCATGGACGTAATAGGCCTTGACACTAGTACAATTCTCCGGTGGTTGGTTTTGCAAGGCTATGAGGTCGTGTGCTTTCTTGCCAATTGCGGCCAGGAGGAGGACTTCGAGGCTGTGCAGTCCAAGGCCATTAAGCTCGGGGCTGAGCGCATGATCATCCAGGATGTCCAACAGGAGCTTATTGACGAACTGGTCTGGCCTGCCATTCAATGTGCGTCCGCCGCCCGCTCTGCGTCTTGGACTGGGTTCTACGAGCCTGCTGACACTTGACATTCATAGGCAACGCAATCTATGAGGACCGATGTAAGATAACTCAGCTTGACCGCTTATCGACATCCCAGCTAACACCAAGATGACCTGCTCGGGACGAGTCTTGCCCGCCCGGTGATTGCCAGGGCGATGGTCAAGGTCGCGAAGGAGTATAACTGCACGATCCTGAGCCACGGATGTAAGCGGCCTCCCGGCTGGGTCACAGCCCGCTTGTCGTATCGGTAATTTGCTAACACAGGTGTCCTATTTCCTCAGGTACCGGCAAGGGTGTAAGTTTTCAAAATCCTATCTTTGCACGGTCCTGATACTAACGTTTCCTAGAACGAGTATGTCTATATCTCCAAGGATCTTCTGTTGTCGATACTTACTTCTTTCTCTTTAGTCAAGTTCGCTTTGAGCTGGCATGGAAGGCCTGCGACCCCACCCTGAAGGTTCTCGCTCCGTGGCGTATGCCGGAGTTCTACAACCGATTCGCGTTCGTGATCACTCATCCCTCACTTTCTAGCAGCCAAGCTGACGAGCGCACAGAGGACGTGCGGATCTACTCAAGTTCGCTGCCGAGCAAAACATCCCCGTTAGCTCTACGCCCAAGGCCCCCTGGTCCATGGACGACAACATCATCCACTGCAGCTATGAGGCCGGAGTAAGCCACCTTCCATCCACTTGATAGACTCTATCTTGCATCGTGCTGACCCTATTAGATCCTCGAGCAAACAGACATGGAGCCCCCGAAGGATATGTGGAAGCGCACTGTTGGTAAGACGCTCGCTTCTGCCTTTCCAACTAAGTCGGGTAGACGCTGACGTGCATCTGTAGATCCGATGAAGGCTCCTGACGCGCCGACACCCTTCACCGTCCATTTCGAAGAAGGCGTTCCCGTCAAGCTTGAGGTCGGCGGCAAGGTCATCACCGGCTCGCTGGAGATTTTCAAGGAAGCAAATGAGATCGGCCGGGCTAATGGTGAGGCTTCAGGCTTACGAAAGCTCCTTGAATCCCTGCTGACCAATTATTAGGAATCGGACGTGTCGACATTGTCGAGTCCAGGTTTATCGGTGAGTTGGCGCTCGCCAGGAAGTGTATTTCTGTCAACTGTGTCATCCGCTGACGACTTGCAGGCCTGAAGAGTAGGGGCTGTTACGGTATGCAACTAAATCTACTTCCAAATGACCATACAATTTCTAATCTAACATCGCGTCTATAGATACTCCGGGCCTAACGATTCTTCGACAGGCTCATCTGGATCTTGAAGGACTCGTCATGGACTCCAAGGTACGCTCCATCCGCGACCGTCTTTCGAAGGACTGGTCAGACGCGATCTACAACGGTTAGTCATCTCCGTCCACGCTCATGTCTTGCCGTTGAATAGAACATCCTAACTCTCTTCAACTAGGCATGTACTTCAGCCCTGAACGGGAGTTTGTCCAGCATGCCATCAAGTTCTCACAGCGTCAAGTCGAGGGCAAGGTAAGTCTCGTCGCCTATAAGGGTTGCGCGTACGTCGTTGGACGTTCCAGCGAGACCTCCAACCTCTACTCTGCCGATGAGAGCAGCATGGACACTCTAGACATGAACTGGACGCCCCAAGACGCGTCGGGCTTCATCTCCATACAATCTATCCGCCTCGAGAAGTACGGTGCAAGGAAGATCAAGGACGGCGAGCCCCTTGCCCGTGTCTGAGCGCACATTCGGCATGTCCGCCCCGAGAGGTCTCGGCACCTTTCGGTAGACGGCGAAAGCTTACGGGGCTCTCAAGGCCCACCATGCGGTAGTTCAGTCTCGCGGTTGGAAGAGTAACCCAAAATCTGGATGCTATTCTGATTGTCTAGCCGTACTGTCTGCATTCATCGTATTGATTAAGGGGGTAGAATAACTCCGTCGCCTGGTGAGACATAACGTACCTGGTCAATTCGGCCAGATGCGCAACTACTTCATATGGTAGCGAAGGACAAGGTAACGGTATAAAAATAGAAATAAACAGAAATGACCGAATATATACGAGAGATCATGAGAGTAAAAGAAAAGAAAAACCCAAAGCCCCACAATCGGGACGGAGTCACTTAGAGAAGAACTATGCCCCCAACAACAGCAACAACCATCCCAACAAGTGCCCCATTGCCACGTTCCAACCTCCTCGCACCACTAACAGTAACAGGCCTCGTCGCAGATGGTCCACCAATTGCGCTCGCCGCCGAGCTTGGCGGTTGTCGAGCACCTCCGCTACCGCTGGGTGCTCCAGCGCTAGGGCTTCCAAGGCCGGGTCCTCCGCTTCCCGCGCCGCCTCCTGAACCTCCTCCACTACCAGGACCTCCGGAGCCGCTGCCGCCAGTAGGCGAAGCGCCACCACTTCCAGGACCTCCTGCACCACCAACTCCTCCAGCGCCGACGGTGACGGTTACCGTCCTGATCTCGCAGGCCCCACTAGAGCTCGCGCCGGGAGGTCCGCCTCGTCCGGCGCTGCTGGTGGGGACGGGGACGCTACCTCCGCGGCTGCTGGAAGGTCCTTCGTCAGGGCCGGCCGGACCACCTGGAGCTCTGCTGCTGCCAGTGGGGGAGGGTCCGGAAGACGGAGGGGGACCACCAGGTGCGCGAGTACTCGATGGAGAGGGACCACCAGACGGCGGACCGCCCGCGCCTCGAGTGCTGGAGGGCTCGGGGCCTGAGGGAGGAGGCCCGCCACCGGATCCCCTGCTGCTCGTAGGTGCGGGTCCAGAGGGTGGGCCGGTTGGAGCACGGCTGCTGGCTGATGATCCACCGGGGGGCCCCCCGGGAGGGCCACCCGACCCACGGCTGCTAGTAGGAGAAGGACCGGCAGGGGGAGATCCACCCGTTGGAGATCCCGGGACCCTTGTAGAACTGCTGCCTCCTCCGTTGGGAACACCGGCACATCCAGTGTTTGAGCAAGTATCACCCGGATTGCCTTGAAAGTTTCTCTTGTCAGCAAAACAACTTGATTTTCTTTCCTTTTTTTTTTTTCTCTCCTTCTTCCTCTCTTGCTTCCACTTCGTAAGGGAAAACAAAAACATCAACTTACAATACCAAGAGGTACAGCACACAAACCCCACAGGAATACATCCCTCCCCACACCTCACAAAACCCTCCTTGCAAGCCCCAGGCCCGGGACAAGCCTTCCCCAACGGACAGCAAATGTTATCTGAGGAGCAGTACTCGCCCTCGTCGCAGTAGGCATTGTTCCCGAAGCGGCAGCAGTTGGCGCCGCGGGGGATGCAGCCGGTGTCGCAGACGGATTCTCTGGGCGAGCAGGTGGGCGGGGCTTCGGCGCGGAGGGAGAGGATGGCGGAGCGGCCGCTTATCAATGGGAGAGGTTCTTCTTCGATGAGAAGGGGGGAGGAAGGGGCGCCGAGGGCGAGGGAGATGAGGTGTTGGGCTTGGAGGGGGAGGGGGAGGGTGAGATAGAGGAGGAAGAATGGGTTGCGCATTGTGAAGGTTGTGGTGTTTGATAATCAAGGGGAAGCTTTGAAGTTGGGTTTGAAGGATGGGTTGTTTGCTCTGGCTCTTGGAAGCTTGGTGAGAAAGGGGAGAAGATGGAGAGATGGAGGGAGCTTCGAGGCCATTTTATCCTCGATCGTGAGGTTCACGATAGGCTCATCTTTGGACATCTTCGTGGATTTGCCGTGGATCGTCGTCGTTTTCCCATGACAAGGTAGATGAAGGACAAGGTTGATGGGCATTTCGATCTAGATTACCTCGATGCTCAAGAAGAGATAAGCCAAAGAATGCAACTCGCATCATCTTGGACATCTCATGATGCTGCACCTCCCCATAGTCTATCACCATTCATTGATGCAGAACCTCGATCCACTTCCCACAGCTTCCTTGAACACGCATCACGACAAGCTCACCTCGAGGCACAGCCCACAAAGCGCGCCAAGTATCGTCAAGAGCCGCGCGCATAATCACTAAACATGTAAATGCCTCTCTCCCAAGAAAAAAAGGGCCTAAATTTGGGCTAAATCTCATCTGCCGGCCCTGTCATCTCGATCTGGGCCTGTCAGGGCAAGAGGTGAACATGCCTTGCCGAGGCGATCATCTGCAACGAACCCGTCTTGTCGTCAAAGCTACCTGCAACCAGGACAATGCCCGCTATCATCGGCAATTCCTGTCACTTTCCTCGCTCTCTCGTCCCGATACTCTGGGCTTAACCCAGCCAATCCTCATTCGAATCCCTGGTTTCTGGTTTCGCTTTCCCTCCCCCCAATTTCTTGCATTCGGCATTCAAAGTCCCAGGAATCCCCCTCTGCCGCGCCGTCCCCCCTCTTGATCACCCTCGCTTCTACCCGTCCCCCTCCCTCACCTCTTTATGCTAAAGTCATTTCGCATAAATCTCTTCCTTAAAGTGCAATCTTCATCATTTCCCCTTGCGGTGTTGAACTCAATACTAATCACCCGCGCATGTATGATAATGAACAACAGAGCGAAGGGCATTGCCGAGAAGAGTCGACGAGGCGTTGCGACTCAACCCAATGCAGCACCAAACTCCCCAGGCAAGAGATAAAACGGAAATAGACTAGATTAATGCCTTTTCAATTCTAAGGAAAAATAGAAGTTCTCAATCCACCGGCGGTAATAACGAGGGGGAAAAGGGGTTATGCTCTCCTAAACTCCAAGACGCAATACAAGCCGTCCGTACCAATGTGTTTCTATCCCGTATGCTCAACAAACCTCCACGAACCCACCATATCATTAACGGTTGGTCTCATCGTCTATTATACTCTGGTATCAAAAATATGCTCCCAAACGCCGATCCAGTAACAATTCACGAGCGGATGCCTTCCAAAACCGACCACCGCGTACGAAATAGGCAAAGAACGAGGGGGGACCGCGGCGCTACTAAGCCCCCTCATCCCTCCAGATGTGAGTGTCTCCTAGGCTCAGGGAGCTCGTCGAGCTGTGGGTTTCGGGTCCTAGAATGTCTAGAGGTGTGCGAGTCCCTGACGTTGACTCGTCAAGGACGGGAGGCGGATCCTGGTATATCCAGGGCTGGACGAGACTAGATGTTGAAAAGAGATGTTAGAATCCCATGACCGTCCCCAAAAAAATAAGAAAACAAAACAAAAAAAATTTGCGGAGAAAGAGACCGGATGACTTACGGTATCTTGAGGCTTGGATTAACATACTCCAAGCCTTTCTCCCTCTCCTCATCCAGCGTGCTCCCCCTCCTAAGAACCCCCAACGTCAGACGACTCGGCGACATCCCCTCGTTAACCGCCGCCGCATCCTCGGGATCGATCTCCGCCCGGATGCTCCGCAGAGAGATAAACTTCGTCAGCGGCACGTACCGCCGCTTAAAGTAGAAGCCGTACCACACCGTGAAGGCGATGAGCGGGATGACGAGCACGACGGCCTTGAAGGCCTCGTGTAGACCGAGGACACCGCCCATCGTCAGCTGGAAGAAGACGAGCCCCAGCACGATGCGGTAGGAAATCATCGGCCATGCTTGTCCCGTCGCGTGCTGGGGCTGATCCATGGCGTAGAGCAGCTGGTACTTGTACGTGAAGTAGCTAAAGGTGAAGTAGATGAGTCCGGCGAGGAGTACCAACACGCCGTTCTGAAGAATGCTGTACACTAGGCAGAGGATGAAAATGAGAAGAGCCGTGGGCAGATAGTATCCGTAGCTGAACAGCGGAGGCGCCTTCATCTCGTGGAAGTCACGCGGCGTCTTGGCTGTCAGTCGGCCCCAGACGTACAGGGCAACACCGCCAGGCTCGAGGAGACGGAAAGGAATCAGCCCAACACCTTGCAAGACAATGAAACTAATGTAAAAGTCGCCAATGTTCATGATCGACCGCGCAATGAGCTTGGGCAGCTCGTGGGTATTATCGAGAGCACCCCAGAGCACGGGAATGAACTGCGTTGTCGACCCGGAAACGGCAAAGACGAAGAAGATGTTGAAGAAGGTGAAGAAGAAGTTCTTGGAAATAACTGAGAGTTCAATCTGGCCTCGGGAGATCATGCCCTGGTAGTGAGACAAGAAATCGTAGAGGAACGGTACCATGACGTTGAGCAATGACACGGCACCTGTAGGCAGGCCGGTCTGCACAAGAAACCTGATCCATTCGTGGTGAACGAGGTAATCCCCGAACTTCGGGAAGGCCTTGTTGATAGTGCAGATGCTCAAGAGCGAGGCAAGCGTGGCGACGATGACAAACCAGACGAGACTCAGAACTGTGATGAATAGGGTGACCACCCACGACTTCAGCCTCCGCACTCCGCGGGCGGCGTAGGTGTTTTTCCATACAACATCAGTTGGTGAAGGCGCGGGTTTCGTCAAAAGTCGCCCGGGCCGCGGATCAATCAGAGCTTGAATGGCCATCTGACACGAAGCAATAGAATCCATCGTGACGAAAGCGAGGTCGGCAGGTTCGTACGTCTTTTTCCGAGCCTCGATAATCTTTTCGTCAAGACGCCGCAGCTTCTCCTCGTAGTAGTCGATAGCATCCGTCTTGCGAGACTGAAGACGAAGAAATCCGTGCCAGAGGCGGATCTTAGGCCGCTCCCGTTCTTCAAGCCCGTACCCAGCCTCTTCCAGTCCGGGATCTGGAGAAGCATCCCCGCCGCCAGTGTCCGTGGAACCCTCTTCGCCGCTTCCGTCGAGGCGGCCGGATATGCCAGAATTAGTGGACTCAAGTTTCCTGTGGTATTCGCTCCAGGTTCTTTCGAGCTCCCTCAGGCAGCGGTCGCGCTCCTCAAGTAAGGCATCAAGCTTGTGCCATTGGCGGCAGAGTATGACCTTTTCCACTTGACCGATCTCGAGCTTTTCGATAAGGTTCTTGATTTTTCCTTCGTCGCGTAGGTCGGTCGGAATTCCAGAAATACGGAAAGTTCGGTCGGTAACAGTAGACTGCGTTCCGAGGTATTCCTGACGAACACGTAGGACTCTGACGGTCTCCCTGTTAAGGATGTAGAGGACAAGTGTAGAGAAGAAATACGTAAAGACGAGGTAGGCGTAGAGGTAACTTATATCCTTGTTTTTCTTTCCCTTCTTGTCCATGGCGGCATGCAGTTCGTCCCAGGGATCGAGGTAAACAGAGGATTGTGTCGTAAAACTGGACGTCTCGCCATCACCATCGCCGGGATTGGGCTCTATACGGGGAAGGAAGTGATCGTTGATAGGCGCTAAAACGACAGCCGCAAAGAAGGCCATGATGGCAATAATGCGAATTGACATTTTGAAAAAGTTGAGGAACTTGAACCTATCGTCAGTACACAGATACCAAGTCATCCGAGTAACGAAGGTTGCCGACGTACAACAAAGGCGTCTAGACCAGCAGAGGCAAGCACCTGCTCCTCTGTAATCTTGTAAAGCGAAGGGATCCAGCTGAAGAAGCCATCCGGCAAGGTCGGCAGGTCAACATCGGAGTGCAGGCGACGCTTTCGCGCCGTATATAAGGCTTTCCATCGTGGGCGCCAAAACTACAAAATAGCATCAACGAAAAGGTTAGCCGCCAGTCACCCATAATACAGATGCAGTAGTGATTAGAAAAGCCATACGCAAAAGCATAGGAAGGAGGAGATTCCCAGGGCTAGCGACACGTAGACAATCAACAATATGTCCTTGGACCCGGGATAGAGGAATTCTTCGGTAGGGCATTCGCTCGGTATGAGACTCTGGGTCGAGGTCGGAGCAGGCTCCGATGAGGTAGGGTCACTCATGTCGGGCTGATAGTATTCGTCTGCGAAATCATTCTTTCCGGCGCGAGGACAAGGGCGGATGCAGAAAAAGAGATGCTAGATGGACTGGTGATACTCTCTACCAGCTTCTCGGAGCTACAAAGGGCACATGAAACTAGGAATAGGAATCGGAATCGGAATCGTCAAGCGTCGGCGTGGGAGGGGAGAATAAATGGAGTTTCCAGGGAAGCTCTTTGTGAACTCACAACGGTTCAAGGCTCAACTTAAACGGTCGCAGTTGCCTGTGGAAAGCGTGCAGCATGACCCTTGAAGACTGACCACATGACGTAAGGTGGGGACTAAGAAATGTAACAATTGAAGCTTCCGCAGCAACAAGTCGCACTCACCTCATATTTTAGGCGCGACTCACAGTCGCAGTTTCGACGAGAAAATACGTTGGTCACGTGGTGTACACTCCCCTTCTCCAAGTTGAGTGACAAAACCGAGACGGTGTTTTCAAGTTGACCAACAATGCAAGAAACTGTGAGCCATGTTTATCAAGGGGTATCTGATGTGTGTCTATCTAATGCCTCCACAACCTCACCGCCTTATCCTTGCCTCCGCTGCCAACAAGCTGTCCGTCCGGACTCCAATCCACTGCGTAGACTTCATCTTGATGTCCCGGCAGGTCAGAAGCCAGCTTAAACGACGCCATCGACCACACCTTGAGCGTCGTATCCTTGGACGCCGTCACGAGAAGCCTCGAATCGGCCGAGAATGCGCACTGGTACACCGGCGCCACATGGCCCCGCAAAGTGTTGATAAACCTCCCGTCCCTGATTATTCGTTAGCACACGATGGTGATTTGATTCAGTGAACACTACTAACCTTGCACTCCAAATCTTGGTATGGTTATCCCACGCCGCACTCGCAATCAACGTCCCATCAGGTGAAAACGTGACATGATTCACCTGCTTCTGGTGCCCGTGTAATCGCGCCACAGGCTTCGTCCCCTGCGACGGATCCCACAAATACATCGTGAAATCATCGCTCGCAGAAACAAGCCTCTCCGACACCTTGCCCTGGATCTTAGCCGCCTTCTCGAACCTCTCCAGCGCCTTCTTCCTCTTCCCTTCCTCACTGTCAGGAACGGGAGTGTGGTCGAAGTAACCCGTCCTCAGCGCAAAGTCCGTCGACAGCGCGAGATGGTTCACCCAGTGCGCGTGCGAAGAAAGGGAATGCGCGAGCGTTCCCTTGATCGCGTCCCATACCCTGACCGTCTTGTCGTGGCTCGCGCTGTAGATGAGGTCTGTACCGCCCCACTTTACGCAGCTGACGCTGCTCTTGTGGCCCGAGAGGACGTGCTCCGTAACACCCGTATTCACAACCCACACGCGAATAGTCGCATCCTTGCTCGCGCTCGCCAGCCTCGGCGTGCCGTCCCTCCAGAGGTGATACGGTTCCCACGCCAAGCTCGTGACCCATTTGCCGTGGCCCCTAAACGCCCCGGCGCCGATAGCTTTGCCCGTCTCCGGATCCCAGAGCCGCACCGTCTTGTCCATGCTCCCAGTCGCCAACCGCTTGCCATCCGGCGACCACGACACGCACAACACCCAGCCGTCGTGTCCCGCCAGGGTATGCTTTGGCGTCCCCGTATTGGTATCCCATATCCGCGCCGTCTTGTCGCCCGACCCGGTCGCCAACCGACTACTGCTCGCGGGGCTAAATTGGGCCGCTAGGATCGCCTCGCCGTGGCCCGGTATCTTGCTTGCCATGCGCGTTACCATCTGCACGCGGAAGACGGCCTGCGGCTCGGCGCCGAGGGTGATTGTCGTCTCGAAAGGGTTGGATATACCATGGCTTCTGAGGAGTTGGAGGAGATCTGTCGGGTATTGGTCGACAATGATGTCGGAGTCGGGAATGTGAACACGGAAGCGGTAGGGCAAGAACTCTTCTCGATCCTATACGCCGAGGGCATTAGTCTAGAGCCTACTAACTGCTACACCAAGAATTTCCGTACCCTTCCTAATAAAGTATTGAGCAGTAGCGAAATATTCTTTTCGCTCGCATCTGCGAGCGGCACTTCAATCACATCGGCCAATTGGTTGCCGTCCCCGTCAACGAAGCGGGCCTTGAAGGACCCTGCCTCTGTCGACACTGGCCGGGATACATCCTGTTGTGTCTTGGTACGTTCGAGGGTTTCCCTCTTTTGTTTCTTGGACGGAGGCGGCAGGATTGTCGACATTTTGAAGGTTTGTGGCTGGGCTCCAGGCTCTCTGTCGTTAATGGCGGGGTACGCTGCTAGAAAATTTCAGGTCCATTTTCAACTTTTTTGCCTTTGATAAGGTGGGGCCGGCAAGACAAGTCTTATCGATAAGGACTTGGAGCTTTTTCTCAGCTTAGTCATGTTGGTGCTGCTTGGATTCGTCCAATTGCTCTTGAGGCGAGATTCAAGACTAAAGCATCAAATATCAAGGCTCGGAAGGATAAACTTGCAATTCAGGTTCTATTGGGAATCCAGGTGGTCAAGTGTTTCTACCCAGATGAAATACTGTACAAGTCTTCGACGCATGCGATCTCTATCCTCCCCTTCAAGTTAACACCCAAATACATAGCACAGCCTTTTTCTCCTCGTGGATAGACAGTTGTTCTCGTCTCCATACCGAACATTGGGTCCGGGCTACGGTTCACGGCGTCCGGTTGATTCTTTAGGGTCGGGGCATAAGCGCTGATAATGGTGGCAAAGACATAATTCAGCGCTGGCCCCAAAATCAGCTGCATACCGTAGGAAGCCTTCACCTTGGCCTCCTCTTTGAAGAAAGAGAGTACGACTGCCGACAGTGCTGTCGCAGTGGACAAGGCTAAGACAGCCAAGGCGGGTATCAACGGGCGTTGGTTTGATTCGGCAGAGAGTGGGATGAGGCTAAGATATATGGACAGCACGGTGTTGAAGAAGCAGCCAAACTCTTCGAAGATCCTCTTGGGGCGCTCCTCGGAGGCTAGGAGGCAGAGACAGGGAAGTACGACGGCGGGGAGTAGACAGAGGTAGGTTAGCGGCCACATGTAGCTTCCCATCGCCCTCGCGCCCAACCACATCGATCTAAACAAAGGACGAGTCGTTAGTGTTGGGCTTCTCGGGTAGTGCCCAAGACCACCTAGAGCAGAGGGTTCAGGATGAACTCGACCTACAATTTCCCCATATGGAGCTGGGATGGGCCTGTCAAGACTCCCGAAATGACGATGGCTCGTTGGATGGCTTCCACTTGTGCTGCGTCCGGTTTCAGGCGTTTGGAGGCTCGGCTGAGTGGGGCGACTAAGTCTTCAAAAGATGATGCACACGCGGCTTCTATTCATGCCGATTCATACGAGTCCTCAGGGACGATTTTATACCCGGCTCAAGGGCTTACCTTCACACGACGTCAAAGGTGTTAGGAATATGGCGAGGAGGCTTTGGCTGAAGGAGCTCCCTGAAATAACTTGGAATATGAGGCCCTCTAGAATACATTCGCGGGTCAAGCTATTCCTCAATATTGAGGAATCTCATATTCGCCAATTTTGAGGAATAAATAGAATATAAGGGTATTCCAAGCCTCCAAGGCATCGGCTGCATCTCGTCTAGAGGAGATGGCGATTGGCGTTACACCAAACTTGTCCACATCTCAGCTCGATGAGCCGATCCGACGGTTCCCTCTGCTCCGTAAAATGCAGGGTTGAAACGAGGAATATTTAGGAATACTGAACACCCTCCTCAGGGACCAGGGACTCTTCTATTGGCCGACCGATGAACGCCACCGATCCGACATGCAGCAACAAGGAGGTCATTGGTCTCACTCTGTCTTTCCCTCTCCCTCCCGCTCTCTTGTCGTCCGCCCTGTCATTTCACGTGGCTCGAGCCTGGTCTGTATTCCTAAATAGATGCATGATGCGAAGTCCCGAGCCTGGCTAAGACGAACAGGAAAATAGCCAGGCAATCTCGTGCGTTCGTGGAATATAAACCCCGGGTGTTCCCTCATCTCAGCTGTAGCAGTTTTCCTCTTCTCATCTCTTCTTCTCCTTCTCTCCAATGAACCACCCTTTGGCTCCCACCCACGGCAGTTGCATCCGCCAAGCCACCTTCATGAACGCTGCCGCTGTATCTGCGGCCTCACCGCCAACCGTGGATGGAGGGACAACTTTCGATGCCATATGAACTCTGAAGATTAAGTTATTATTATCTGCATCATGGCAGCGACTTCATATAAGACTGCTCGCGGACCTCACCTGAGGCCAGTGTTTACCTTTGATAAAGTCGGCCCAGAGTATGTGCACCGTCCCATCCGTTTATACCTGGAGTTGAAGTCTACATTCAACACTAACAACTACCAGTAGTACATTCGAGAGATACTGGTGTTTCGGAGGGAACTACTTCCGCAATACTCCGAACCGAAGCCACTTTTATGTGTGCTTCAGCGTGTCGGAAACCCTCGACAGATCCTCCCTGAGAATTGTTCTTCGTTCAGCCAATCTCATCAAATGGCTAAAAGCACTCTTGCCTACTCCTGTCCTGGCCAGCCTCGAACGTAGTCCTTCGTCTCTTACTATTTACATCGAGGATTTACTCCCATTATACCCGACAATCAAGTCCAGCTTCTTGCGCAGAAAGTCTCATCGGGACATTGACTTCGACGACTATTTCGAATATAAACTGCTCGCTCATAGCTTCCTCCTGGACTATTCTATATTCCTAGGCTTCGACTGTGAAAGCCTCTATAAGCGGGGCATCCTCACTCATGACCATTGGAAAGACATCAAATTCTCGACTGTCTCAACGCCATTCCGTGCCTTGCTCGAACAATGGAGCGTGCTCCTGCCGCCCGAGCTCAGAACCTCTATAGGCAATGGGGAGGGTTTATTATGCTACCCCGAGCGACGAGATTTGCGGCGTGCCATTGGGAGACATGACTCGCAAGCTGTGGCTTCCATACTCGAGAACAACCGACGCTGGGTCGACCCGATAACGTTATGCTTCGCCATACGGTCCTATAACCCTTCTGTTTTTAGCCTCCTCATCAAACACTGTTGCGTATTTGATGCCGACTGGAAAGGTCATATCTCAGCCGAACCCTTATACCGTGCCGCTAAAGAAGGGAACCTGGACGCAGTGAAGGCCATGTTTGAAGCTGGTGCCGGCATCGAAGGGAACTCCTTCCGGGGTAGTTCCAGTCCGCTCACCGGCGCAGCTTCAGGCGGCCACGTTGGTGTGGTTCAATATTTAGTCGAGAATGGAGCCAGCATCAATAGCGAGAAAATGAAGTCGCCTTTGTCTCGAGCCATCAAACATGGCCACATTCACATTATCAAATACCTCGTCGAACATGGAGCGAGAATCGAATGGGATGGCGACGGGCTTTCCGGAGCCGTTAACAGCAGTGACCTGGACGTTGCCCTTTACTTCGTCAAACATGTGCACTATGTTGGGTGTTCTAACTCCGAGCTCCTCCTCTGCAAAGCAGCAGAGCTAGGGAGGAGTGACATTGTCAAATGGTTGGTTGAGTGCCAAAGGATCGATGTAAATTCGATGCCTGGCAGCAAAACCGCGTTGGTCCTCGCTATGGAGAACGGCCATTGCGATGTTGCCAACTATCTGGTAGCCCGGGGCGCTCGATGTCGAGTGCAGCTTGCTTGGAGCTATCGTGATGACAACCCCGATCTCGTTGCCTTCGGCCTCACTAATCCGGCCATCTCTACCAACATGACACTTCCTGCTCTCGCCAATGTCCCCAGTGGGCCCCCGAGTGCCTTTTACACGCATCTCGGGGACTACTGCTTTTTCTTCGACTTGGCAGATCTTGCGGTCGTCTCAGAGCCCATTGTTAAATCCTCTGGCAGGGACATGGCCACCGTCTTCGCCGTCGCTGACTTCATCAGCATGTCCCACTTTTTGGATTTTATGCTTCAGAGTCGCTATTTATCATCTCCAACAATCAGGGAAACGTCAGACATGATAGACGTGCCCAAGGCCTGCCCAATGGAGACAGCCATACGAAACCAGGAACGGAAGAGGATCTACATCAAAGTCCTCAAGAAGCTTGCAAGGTCTCTGCAAGGGCTGGAAGAATCAAGTTCCAGTTCAGATGCTTCTGTCGACTTGGAAGCATTTCTTCAACAACAAGGTGGAGCCTGGTCTGTTTTCAGGAGAGCAGTACGAGTGATTCGAAGCATTGTTGATGGCCAGTTGCCAAATACAGTTCTGGACATTGTCGACTGCGTGCTTGCCACGAACGCTATGCGCTCGGCAATTCCAGAGAGAAAGATGAAGTGTCCTAAAAAAGTGTAAGTATATATAAATCCTCGCCCTTCAGACTTCGAGTTCAACTATTAACGATTAGATAGTTTCATTAACGACTTGGACCGATGGGCTGCGCTATTGAGTGACGAAGACCAGCCTTTATTCTGGGAGATATCCCATTTCCTTTGGGGCAAGGGTCCCTCGACAGGACAGCAAGCCACTCCTCTTGTTGCATCCGATGTACTACCAATCTTTCAAGAGGTGGTCAGTAATCTCGTCAATGTAGCAGGAACATATTCCGACGACGATGAGGAAATGGTGCCCGGTGGCGGTACTCCGTTACACATTCTTCGAGAGCAACGCTCTCACTCTTCGCCCCAACCACATGTCCAGGAGTATGCAGAACCACCAGTCGAGCCTCCTCCCCCTGATCCGCCGGATCCACCCGATCTACCGGAGAGGAAACTGTGGCAGGAGCCATGCCACAAATACGCCTTACGAGGCGAGAGCGAGCATTTGGCTAAACTTGCGGCAATCACCGTGTTGATGGCAGGTGCGATATTTGGCGTTATTCTTCTATTTTTGTGCTGTGAGTGTTGGGCGCCCTTCATCCCCTTCTTCCCCCACGACTGACAGTTTACCAGTGATTCGTTTTGGCTTTACCATGCCGCGTCTTCATCCTTTGGCGTTCAGTGGACAGTGGGATTCGGAGGGAATTCTGAACAGAAACTTGGCAGTTCTCATGGCGTTTCTCGGACTCTCTTCTTGTTTTGACACCCTGAAGTCGGGTAAATCTAGCAGTCCAGTCCAGGGCAACCAAAGTCATGACAACCGCAGTATGGATATCACGGCATCCATACTGCCACTAGTAAACAGCCTCCCGATCATCACTGAACCAGGGTTTGTTTCCAAGCTTTCCAAGCTTTCTTAGGTTTCCGAGAGCTAACAATGTTGCCAGAAACGATTACGACATCGGAAGCTTTCCGTTTTTCTCTACACCCTCCACTAGCGAACAGCCCGAACTCTCTCCCCCAACTTCAACGTCTTCCTCAGCGTCACCTTCCAACGGAACCCTTCGCAACGATTCGCCGCTATCCTCTTCGTCTTCACAAGACAACTGGCCTAGGTGCATCCCCTGTAACAAGGTATTCAAGGGCCGATGCGCGGTGGGCAATCTTAACAAACACATCAAGAGGCATCATTCGGGTGAAGCGGAGAGGGTCAACTGCAAGAATGGGTGCGGCTACAGCGATACGGATAGATGGAACGTTGATAGGCATGAGAAGATTCATTGCAATGGAAGCAGTAAGGGTAGGAGAAGATATACACGGGTTCGGAGGGATACGCCGCCATAGGGCGTGGGGAGTCTACTGATGGGGACGGGCTGTGAGATAACAAGCTGGCGTTTGTATTCTAATATTCGTTACACTTCAACTATGAACTACAATTAAACTGCATTTCTTCTCCGCCTTGTTATAAGCTATCTGATGACTGGACCATAGCTCCTCATCTCACACTCAAGTCTACCTTCACCATCTGTTCACTAACTGCAATTTCTTTCAAGAGGGAATCCCAGTCAGTGTCCAGACCCCCCAGGATGTCATCAGAACTACCATCTGCCATACTCGACTGGGCATCAGGAAAACCGCTGAAAACCTCGCCGTGATCACGAAACTCAGGCTCAGTCTCTGCGTCTACATTCTCCCAATCCCGAATACCGCGTGGCTCCGAGCTAGCGATCAGACCCTCCGAGTTTAGTGTGGTCTCCCGGTCACTTCTGAAAGGTTCCGTCGGCTCTCGCGACACTTTCGACGTTTCTCTGGTAGGGAGCTGGCTACAATCGGAAGACTCCAAGAGACGCAGCCGCTTGGGTGGGAAACGGCCCAGCATGTTCTCCATGGCCCGCCGAAGCGTAGATTCTACGCGCTCATCTGACACGTCCGGCCTCAGCACGAGATCATCAGCTCGGAGCTGTTCTCGAAAGATAGCCACACCCTGGCGCTCGATGAATCCCCACAGCCGCGTAAAGTCCTCTGATTGGTCGTAGTCGACGTAGATAGACATCGGCCGTGGCTCGCCTGGGAACAGAATCTCCCAAATGGTGAACCATTGATCTTTAACTGTTCCCTTCGATCTTCGTGACAACCTGTTGCTTTGGTCGGAGGAGACTCCTTCCAGGCGAGCCGTAGGCTTAGGAGCGCAGGGTGGTGTAGCCATGACGTGTGAGTCTCGGCTTTCCATGCCGTCGAAGATGGTGAAGCAGCGTTGGCAGTAATAACTAGGGGTGTGGCACCGGCGAAGATGCTGCTTCACGTAGCTAATACTGGTAATTCTCTTCAAGTAACATTCCCAATGCTTCTCTGGGTCCATCTTCCAGAACGGACAGGCGAAATGGACGGGCCTCCCCGGACTCCGGGGCCCCTCGGGCCTTGCTCTTTTATGTGGAGAACCCTCCCCGTCCTCGTCGTCATCGCTGCCATCGCCTCTTCTTCGACATCTTCGCCTCCCGTCTGACTCGAGTCGTATTCCAGAGGATTGATTGCTTTTCAAAATGATCGCCGAGGGCGAGGAATCTCCACAAGTTGGTCTGGTCGATTCCCCTCGGAATCCAATGACGAGCCGCTCCAACACACGCTTGAAGAATTGAAAACCAGGGCTATCATCAGTTGTGTCAAACCCAGTTTCAGAGTCGCTAGATGCTGAGAGAAGGCCAGAGCTCAAGGACTCGCTCGGCGTCGGTGACTTCACATGACTTTCTCCCCTTCCGTCTCCCTGAAAGTTAATATTCGAGGCAGATAGTACGGCCTCGCTTTCAACAGGTTTAATGGGGCGTGGGCCTGCGCAGGCACAAACTATATGCCTGCCAGTTTGCAACTGGGTGATGCTTAACCCTCTGGCTTCTCCTTCTCCTTGTGAAAAGTGTTGGTCTCTCCAGCTATATTGGCAACGAGATGCATGCCAATAAAACAGATTTCCGTCCCAACTCGCTAGTTGTAACTCGGCCGGGGAGCCCCTAAGCCTGAATGGGTAGCTCATAGCCGTAGGAGGCTGAGCTGCTACTGAAGACAGAAGCGTCCTATATGACATCTCGATACCCGAACAGCATCTTGGTCGGCCCCTTGTAGGATACCCACGGACTATGACGGGAGCAATGGTAGGACCAAGTAACTTGTACCAACACTCTCCCTGCAGCTGATTATGAGGAACAAGCTCCTCACGAACATCTATTCTGAACTCGGGCTGAGTCCAAAGCAGGTCCCGATGCGTCACGACCATGGGAGAGGTGTAAATCATGGGGTCCGTCGGCTGGGGCCGAAGAGCCGACGCCAACCAACCGAGCAGCTCGCCGCAATCCAAAACGGAGTCGACCGGTCCAGTTGCGGTGATGACAAGGTCCTTGCCGTCTATCACTGCTTCAAGCGTGGTGACATCTCCAGCGGTTCCTTAGGAACAGTTAGTTATGTTCGCGGTTGGAAAGTTAGTTATCCTACTTAATTGTCCCGATCTTCTATCCATCGCGGTCTGAATGAAATCCACGAGGCGTTGGCCGGAAACTCCCCATTGTCGGCCAATATATTCAGACACAGGAACAGCTTCAGCTTCCCCGCAAGAAGCAACAACGGTAATGATATCAGAAATTCCGGTCGCAGGCGTCGACAGCGTCCTTAATTTGAGATTCTCATACCGAATACGGTCGGCTATCGGTCTCCACTCCAACTTGAATTTGGCAGAATGCCCCATAAAGAATTCATCCTTCATCAAAACGGAGAACATTTCTTCGCGTAAAAAGTCGGATGGACTTGATCCCCGGCAAAGCCGTCTCTTCACTACGTCAAGTAAGTGGTGATACTCGGGCGTGTCAAATAGATGCCGACTTAATAGGCTTATTTCGTGGACGTCAACGTCATATTCTTCAGGAACTTTGGGTTGCCGCAGCGTATTTAGCATTGCCTTAGCCATTTTACTTGCCCGTCGGACTTCTTTCTCGAAGGTCAAAAGGCCTTTGTCTTCGCGTGGCCTCGGTACGCCGTCATCTTTCCCACCTAAGAGGTTTCGAAGCTGGTCGACGATTTCCCTATTATCTACCGTAAGTATCCATCACCAATCTCGGGGAAAGAAAATGAACCTGGAGACAGAGTCACCTGTAGTATTCCCTCGCGAAATCTAGAATGTCACTGTCCATCCCGGATGGTTTATCACTGCGGATCCGAGTGGATAGGTGTTCGATAAATCGCTGCAGGTCCTCTTCCAGAATATCCACGCAGTCCAACCCGAGATGCGGCTGAACTCTCATGCCAATATCCTGGCAGAGCTCATCAATACATCTCTTGACGGGCAAAGGAACGACATGTACGGGTTGATTTTGATGGTAGGCAGAATCCTGCTTTCCCGCTGGTGTAGAATAGTGATCGTCATCATGACCCAGCTTCATCTTGGAAGTCGGCCAGATAGCTCCAAATATCACTAGCCTAGTAGAGCGCCCCTTATTGACATGTCGACTTCTTTGTCCCAGTTGTTTTTGCCCTCCACCACGCTTATCACGTCGACGTCTTATATATCTCTTAGGCGAAGTTGGCTTCGTGGTTTCGCTCGGATCCATTGGTTCTATCAGCTCGGCGTCCGTGGTGGGAGGTCAGTTGCAGTAGACGGACTTCAATTGCTCCGCTCAAGGTCGTGGCCACATAGGCCTACTTCATCTTAGAACGCTGGATAATTTATTGTCAACCTCTTCGGGTTCGTAACATGAGGGGAAAAGTGAGGCGGGCACGCAGAGCAAAGGAAGAGGAATAGGGAAGGCCACCAGGCTCCGATGCCACATTTGTGTTCATTGCGCCTTATTGGCTCGAGCGAAGAGAGCTTGGCGACTCGGAAATAAGTGCTGTGCTTAACGCACATCGGTGGCCTTGGATTCTGGCATGAGGAAGGAGCTCTCCCACAGGATTGATTGGACAAGCGCAGGTGGAAACGGTTCCATTTAGTCGAATGAAGTAGGGACCTTGACCTCCAATGTGTAATACGTCCCTACCTCTTACACCGACCTCTCTTGCACCATTAAATCCATTCCCATCGCAATGGGGGCTATTGACAGCCTCAAGAGCCCACTCTTCCCACGCTTGTGGTCATAGATCTTCGTGTGTGAACTATAAGGCGAAGTCAGTGACGGGATTAGATAGAAAAAAAACATCCTCCCACCATAGAATGCATTAGATGCAGAGCCCTGGTATATCATCATGCTTTCGAGTTTCGGGGGATCCAGTGGCTCCAAAGCTTTTGTAGTGTCTTCATTTGATCGACATTTGTTTTCTCAACTAGACAGGTAATTAACTCTCCTTCGCCGAAATACGCTGGCATCGCGATGTCCTCGGAGCAGAACACATCGAGTACGACAACTGGAAACCGAAAGTAAGAAATTGCCGATACGTACCTAATCCTTTGATAGGATGTCGAATTGTAATTCTAATTGAAGTCATGTACCGCCTCAAACTAACTAAGGAAACAGACAACGAAAAGATGGCTCCGGAGCCATGCTGGAAATATTCCTCGCCAACCCCCCGACTCTCCCTGAGCGGCTCATGATGCTCGCTTCTTCCGCCTCCAATCAAAACACTGTCGCCATGCGTGAGGTGAAGAAAGGAAGGCCTAAGCCCTTCCTGGATACTTGGCAACTAGCATGGGGAGAGATGCGGAAGGCGCTGAAGAAGTAGTTCTCTCCTAGCTGGCTCTCACGTAATTGGATGCCAGGGTGCGGCGCTCATTCATATTTGGCGTGAAATGTCGAAGCTGATGATCTGCCTAGGTGTCTCCGGCGGCTAGCAAGCTCCGAATTTGAATCTTGAATCTTGTTCTTCCCGAAACGGAAACCACCGGCAGGTCACCTTCTGCTGGGCCGGACCGGCCCCACTTACTCCCGGCAGGAGTCGGTCATTCTCGGTTTAGCTCCGGAGGACAGTCCCACCAACAAATTTTAAATTGCATTTCTTGCTTGTCTTTTTTCCTTCAGTATGGAAGGGGGAGTAATTTAGTTTACAATTAGGTATCGATTGATGTTCGGCATTGTGAATTTCTCTCTTAGCTTGAATAAATATCCCAGTCATTCTCAACCTCAATATCCCCATCTTCTATATCGGTTGGAACCTGCTGCTCGGAGCCCTGCTCGCAGGTCTCAATGTGAGACATTTCAACGTCTCCTCCGTCGATCGCTGACATTTTCGTAATAAATTCTGCGCGAAGGCGGATTAGGAAGCTTTTGAAGGCCTTCTCGTCCACGTCCGACTCCACTACGTGACGCAGGGTCTCCTGGAGATTTAAGACAAGCTTTCTTCGTCGCAGGGTCTTGCTGTATTCGGAATTTTGCTGCTTCGCCTGCCGTTTCTCTGACAGAGCTTTCGAAATCCTCTCGGCGTCGTTGACTAGGTCTTCGGGGAGGCCAATGGCTCTCGCAAGTGCGATTCCGTAGCGCCTCTCCTTGACCGTTCCCGTTGCCACCTTGTACAACATTGACATATGGGGCATTTTGCCCCCCGCAAGGGATGCCTGTGTAGCAAGGTGGAGATTCATGACTCCAGGTCTGTCGGCGAGTCCCTCCGCTAGACGGTAACCAGTCAGCGCCCGGCCCATCCAATGGAAGGAAGGCAGGCGTGAACGTACCGAGATCGACAAAATGCGTAGCAAACCAAACCATACAATTGCTTTCCAACAGAGCCTCTGATATGGCAAGCGCGATGGCTAGCCCATCTCTGGTACTTGTTCCGCGCCCGAGTTCATCGATGATTGCCATACTTTGGCTGTCCACATTTCTGAGTTTGAAGTTAACACATCGCTTGATTTCACCCTCTAGAGTTGGCATCACTCACCTCAAAATGAAAGCCATTTCTCGCATTTCTAACGAAAAGCTTGACAGGTTCGATTCGATGCTGTCATCCGTTGTCACTCTTGCAAAGATTTTATCGACAATTCCAAAAGCAGCGTAATCCGCCGGCACAAAGCTGCCGATCTGGGCCATGATTTGGAGCAGCGCAACCGACCGTATGTAAGTACTTTTGCCACTCATGTTAGGACCCGTCACGATCTGAAAGCGGTATTGCTCCGTGGCGTAATAATCGTTCGGCACGAATACCTCGGAAACATTCTGCAGAGTATGTGTTAGAGAATCGGACTAGCTATTGTGTGTCAACGGGAATCTTACCGCATCCAGAAGAGGGTGCCTCGCTGACTTCAATGCTAAGGTCCCGGAAATGTCTGGCCGCGAGTACCCTTTCAGCGCGGCTAGCTGGGTGAAAGAAGCGATCACATCCAGGAGGGCCACTGATTCGCACACTCTAAAAAGATGTGGCACCTGAACTCGGAGGCTATCAATTAGCTCTTGTATCACCTTGTCACTCTGGAGGATAGCCTCCGTTGCAGAATCGGAGATACGTTGGTTCAACTTCTTGAGGTCCATTGTTTGACATTCGATAGCGCCCTTCCTCCGAATCTGATTCACAAAGATTTCAGGAACTGGTCTGCTGACAAAATCTATTGGCTTCAACCTGAGGTAAAACAGTCGGCTGCTGTCGAATTTGAGAGTGATATCAAGTTGAAGGGAATCTGGGAAAGAGGCACGGTTAGAAGAAGACAGATTGGAGGAAAGCTGAACCACCCACTTTGTAAACTCTCCACAAGAGTCAATACATCTTGGGATCCTTCCTGGTATGTCTGTCTAGCAACGTCAAGCATCCCGTTTGTGCCAGGCTAAACCACCATTAGCAACTCTGAGCAATGTTCACGGACATGGGGAAATAAATACCTTGACCGCAAAGGTTCTCTGGTTGCGCAGATCGAGTGGGTTCTTCACGTATGTTACATCGGCCTGGATCGTGTCCATTATGAGGGTAAATGGGGGGTTTATGATTTCCGGACAGCAAAGATTTCGAATTTTTGAAAGGAGAGCGCTCTTGGCCGGGGCTAAGACCTTATAGAGCCCGGAAACAAGTTCGAGGAACTTCTTAATCATAAGCACGTTGTTGATTGCCTGTTCAGATTCATGAATTGATGGTTTCGTCGGGACAATGATGAGCTACGGGAAGGTCAGCCTGCCCAGCCCACGACGAGGATCTGTAAGTTTGTCTTGCCTTGGTCAATATTCTCTCAATGTCCGAGAACCCACGAAGCCCTAGACCAGCATCAGCCTCGCTCCAAACTTCTTGTCAAACGCTAAAATATCCTCACCTTTCCTGATCAAATTGAACATTTCTTCGTCTGCCATCAACTCTTCCACGGCGTCGTACCTTGGAGTCAAGAAGGGCTCTGTCAGAGTTGACGGCTGGACAATGTTGTTGCGCAACATCCTAGCTCCCATCGGTGTCAACGTAGTATTAAGCAAGCCGTACAGAGAACTTTTAGACTGGAAATCTTTTAGGTTGCGGATTAATTCGAGCGAATGAATGGTTGAGATGTCGATCATCATCGTATCCTCCGAAGGTTGGTATCGAATCCGCAAAGAATGTGGGTGAACCCTCATGCTGAATTCTCCTTCCAGGTACGCCATGACCTCCTTCCGGTCAGAATCTACTCACCAACACCGTGGAGTTAAGAGCAGACTTACAGCTGCAAAAGAACAAGTCGCGTAAAAATTTCCCTCGATGGCAACCTTGACAGCTTCTGCATCTTCTTTAAAAGCGAGATTTTGGATATATTCTAGGCCAGCCGCCTCGGACCAGTATCGTCGATCAACAGGGACTAACTGGGGACCCACGACGTGCTCCTCGACCAGAGAATACAAGGTAGACTTTGGATACGGTGGGCACGCAGTGGCTAGGATGAGGATCCGGGACGGCTCGTACACCTGCAATTTGTGAACCGTCCGGACATAAAACTGATTGTCGCAGATGTGGCTTAAAATCACCTCGCCCATGGACATATTGATGAAGCAGATGCCGACAGAAGGAGAGATCCCCCGGCCTTCGCTCAAGGCGCATATGATGTCCTCGGATTCTCTGACTCCAAGAGACGAAGCCATCCGTGATCTCCGTCCCGAGGAAGTGCTTGGCCTTGCAACCGAAGAAGTGCGGGTTCGGGGCCGACTCGATGAGCGAGCCGTGCCGCCCATGCTCCGGATATTTGTCGAATCTGTAGAGCGAGCACTGGACATAGAAGGATACGATCCAGAGATAGAGAAGCCCGCAGATTGAGCCGTTTTCCCGCTGCTGGACGCAGAAGATCGCGGCACATCGGAGGACAACGACGCCCAACTTCTCGATGATGAGGAGAACCTACGATCCATCTTAACTGGAATGCTATTTCGAAATTTTAATTAAAGACAGGCAACCTGCTCACATTGGAGTCGGATTTCCAGTTGTCGTAAGTGAGATGGCACCGCTCTGCATTTCATCGGAGAGCTGTGTTCCTTCCATACGAGCAAGTCTAGGCATGTGAACCGAACTCTAGAGTAGACAGAAGTGTAAAGGGCACCCCGAGTTTCAAGCCGCTTTTTAGATAGGAAAGTACCGCCCTTTCCAGGAGAAAGGCAGGATGTCGCACTTTCCCGTCCGTCGTTACCAAGAAGTACCAGTTGGCATGTGAGAGGTAGATGGGCTCTCGAATGAAAGAGCGATCCAATGGTGCCAATTTAGAAATCTCACCACACCAGCATCAAGACATCTCGTAGCTAAGCGAAGTAGATGACGGAGTTCAATGCAAGATGCTCAGGCAGCCATCGTCCTCTATGTCCGGGTGGGGATACCAGGATCGATTGATCGCATTCGGATAAGCAGAAACTTCATTGACAACGGTGAAAACAGACCCTCGTAATTAGAAATCTGGGATATTAGAATTCCCGGGAATCCTCCTCTAATCAGGACACTTGGATGAATACCCGTTCGGGGAGATTATTCGGACTACCTTTGCCAACTCCGATCTCACTGGAGAGCGACTTACCTATTTAACCAGGCCAACACCACATGAACATCATCTGCTTCCCGCGCATAATAATAGTCGGAAAGATCCCGACCCGTGTGTAATAATAAATGTCAGATAGAACTACTGCTGCGTCCAGATTCAACTCCTCGGAGCCGCTGTCTCCACAGAGAAGATATTAAAGCCAGGTCACCAATATATTGATCCAATTAGACGACAACTTACACGGTTAAAGCAGCATCAAAGCTAGGCTTAATACTCTGTTAAGCTTATTGATATATTTCAAGGCTCCCCACTCAACATGATCCGTAAGACGTTTCTTAGTACTCATCTCATGTGGCCGAATTTGTGAGGACGAGATACTATGCACGCCAAGGCTATCACCCCCCTCTTTCTGCTCGCAGCAGGAGCTGTTCTCGCGGCCCCTGCTGCGAGACAGGAAACTTCCGATGAATACGACTACATAGTCGTCGGAAGCGGCCCGGGAGGAGGCCCCCTCGCCGTAAATCTCGCCAAGGCCGGCCATTCCGTACTTCTCCTCGAAGCGGGAGACACCAGCGCCGGAGGATCAAGCCAATATCCACCCGAAATCACCTGGGATTTCTTCGTCAAACATTTCGAAGATGATGAGAAGAATAAAGCCAACGACTACGGTGTCTGGAAGACAGTCGAGGGAAGGTATTGGGTTGGAAAGGACAACCCTCCGGAAGGAGCCGAATTCTTGGGCATCTACTACCCTAGAGGTGCCACTGTTGGAGGATCATCCATGATCAACGCCATGGCGACGTGGCTTCCGACGGACAGCGATTGGAACTATGTCGTTGAGGTCACTGGCGACGAATCCTGGAAGTAAGTCGAGCATGAGCCCCCCCAGAAGAGCAGAGTCTGCATTCGATCAATCAATTAACCTGCTGCTCAGAGCTGAAAATATGCGGGAAATCTTTACGCGTATCGAGAAGAACAATTATCTTCCAGAGGGAACCCCAGGCCACGGTTTTGATGGATGGTTCCAGACCATGATGACCAGTGGATTCGGTCCTCCAGGCAGCGGAGGCGATGGTCCAGCTAACCCCGTCACGGAGTCTATGGCCTCGGAGCTGGGTCTCGATCCGGCTGACGTTCCCGAGCTCGTATCCTCCGACCCCAATGCTCTAGATCCCGATCGCGATACCACTCAAGGTATTTACGGCCTGCCGAGGCACCAGCGAGCTAACGGCCAGCGCTACAGCTCTCGCCACTATATCCTCGAATCT
The DNA here is from genome assembly GCF_000732125.1 of Scedosporium apiospermum. Taxonomy (NCBI): domain Eukaryota; kingdom Fungi; phylum Ascomycota; class Sordariomycetes; order Microascales; family Microascaceae; genus Scedosporium; species Scedosporium apiospermum. The sequence goes on from NW_015971734.1 coordinate 657,483, forward strand.
ATCGAAGAGGGTATCCCCTTGACGTTGTCCGTCAATTCTCTTGCCACCAAGGTTCTTTTCGAGACCAGCGAATCGGAGGAAGCGAAGCCTAAGGCTATTGGAGTCGAGTATCTCGAGGGCAAGGCCATCTACGGAGCAGACCCGCGGCGAGGCCCCGATTCCGAAGGCACCAAGAAGACGGCCACTGCCCGTCGAGAGGTTATCATCTCAGGGGGAACCTTCAACACCCCTCAAATCCTCATGCTCAGCGGTATTGGAGACCCAGAACAACTGGAGCAATTCGACATCCCGGTCCTCGTCGAGGCGACCGGCGTTGGCACTTCCCTCATGGACAACCAAGAGATGCCTGTTGTTGGTCAGGCTTCGGGCACCGTTGGATTTGGGGACCCCGGTTTCATAATGATCCAGACCGACCATGCCACGTACGATGAGCGCGATATGTTCCTCATGCACAATTCCGGTGGCGTTTTCCGTGGCTTCTGGCCATCGAACCAGACGAATGAGCTGCCCTCAGAAGTCCCTCGTGTTTACAGTACCTCTATGGTCAAGCAGCATCCCCTCAATCGAGCCGGCTACGTCCGCCTGCAGTCCGCCGACCCCTTGGACACTCCGGATATCAATTTTAATCTGTATGTCGAGGGCAGTGAGACTGACCTTGGTGGTATGAGGGACAGCATCGCATGGGTTCGCAGAGTGTATGCGAACGTTGCGGCGCCAGCGGGCCCAATCGAGCCTTTGGAACCCCCTTGCCCCTCCGGCATCACAGAAGATGGGCACTGCACGGATGAGTCGGAGGATGATGAGTGGATCATCGCGCATACGTTCGGCCATCACCCTACTTCTACGGTTCGTATTGGCGCGGATGACGACCCGACAGCGGTGCTAGACTCGAAATTCCGAGTCCGGGGTGTAGAGGGCCTCAGAGTTGTTGATGCCTCGGTGTTCCCGCGCATTCCAGGTGTGTTCCCTGTTGTGGCTACCTTTATCATCAGCCAGAAGGCGACAGATACTATTCTCGAGGAGCTTGCTGCGGAGATGGAGTAGTCAGGATTAAGGAAAGACATGTGATGTAAAGTCTGTTGTCTTAAGGGAGGCTAACATCCCTGGCCAATCTTCTTCCACTGTCATGTATGAAGCCTCGATGCACCAAATATAGGAAGGGATCTTGATCCACTTAATCGAACTTAGAGCTTAGCCGTGAAATTCTTCTTGGATAATTTTTTCTCTTTTCCTTTTCGGAATTTATTCCAAAACTTACACCGACTAGCACCGCTACGAGTATGCCTTGATGGAAGTGGATATGGAATCCGTCCAAGCTGCTGAAGAGGAATCGGCAAACAAATCAAGAAACAAGAGTGTCACCAAAACCAAGGCCCCATTCCCGATATTCGGGAAGTCCAGAGACCGCAACATAATCTGAATGAAACTAATTCAAGGTCACTCGCAGCACCCAATTCGTGCAGACACTATGCATTTGTCAAGCGCCGAAGCCCAAGTCAGCCTTAACATGCCCAGAACATCCCAACCCAACAATGCAGCAAATCCAAAGACTGGAAAGAGTCTGACAGGAAAAGACGAGAATGGGTGTGGCGGGTCACCGTTCCTCCCAGCGTCTTACCACCATAATCCAAAGGTGTCAGATTTTCGTCCCTTTCTCACCTCTATTAAGATGACCCTGCATGAGCTCAGATGTCGCTTAGGTTCTGACGTTTTGCTTTTTGATGCGGGGTTCCTCGACGCGTCAGACGCATCTCGTTCTTCAGCCTCTTGGCGACGCAGCTTTCCAGTGACCAGAAAGAGTTGGAATGGATCTGCGAGGAGATGATTTGCTTGGCAGGTGCTGGATGACGGATCGAATGGGAGGTTGGAGATGAGAGGGGTAAATGGGATTACGGAGGGGCCAGCGACGCCACGGCTGATATATTGGTGCATCTTCAGCTAATGAGAGGTGCGGTATGTAAGGCAGGGAGACGACGAACACGGGGATTGAACTGCGGGGGTGTGGTGACGGCAACTGGGCTGGTTGGAGAATAATGGATGAGGGATGAATGACATCTCCAGCTGGTTGTAGATAGCTTGGGGAAGAGCTCACCCAGGGCATCCGGAATATATAAGGCGGTAGACCTCTCCATGGAATCACCTTCGTCCTCGGAATCTCTACAGTCAGCTCCTATAATCAAGTGATCACATTTATTCGTAGAAACCATGAGTTCTCAAGGAAATATCCGAGTTGTTGGTACCCAGCCAACGCCTGGAACCGATGGCAAGTTCTCATCGAAGTGTCTTTTGAATAGCTCTCTAACACATCTTAATAGGGTCTCTTCCATTGAGGCGTGAGATCAGAGATCTCGAGGCCAACTTTCCCGAACAGTTCAGTCTGTTCATTCTGGCTTTCAAAGCTCTCCAGGCCAAGGACAAGACTGACCCTACCTCTTACTATCAAATTGCCGGTATGCATCCAGACCAGTCGAGATATAGGATTGGAATATTGACGGTCTTGTCTTTGTAGGGATCCATGGCATGCCGTACAAGGTCTGGAATAATGCCAGAGGACTTTCAAACTTCGACTTCGGAGGCTACTGCACGCACTCTTCAATCCTCTTCCTCACTTGGCATAGACCCTACCTGGCCCTCTTCGAGGTATATCTAAATCTCCTATATGGTCGACTGTAAGAAGCATTTTTAACCATCCATTTAGCAAGCACTCTATGCCGCTGCTCAAGGCATAGCAGCACGATATCCAGAGAACGTCCGCAGCCGCTACGTCGAGGCCGCAAAGCAACTTCGCCTCCCGTTCTTTGACTGGGCCGCCCGAGTCAGAGAGCCAGCTCCCTCTTTCCCCGATTCCATTGCAAAGTCGCGCATTGCCATTGTGGATATCGATGGACGCCGAAAGACCATCGAAAATCCTCTCTACTCGTTCAACATTGGCCAGGTCCAGCCTGACCGAGGTGACCTTACTGGCCGTGTAAGTTCCTTTCTATTTTTTGGCCATGGCCATTGGCGAAATCTATTCTAACTTAAACGAATTCTCAGTGGGCAACTCGCCTCCAAACACTCCGTCATCCAGACTCAAGGAACAATTCCCACAACGAAGTCATCGAACAAGAACTAGACAACGAATCCGCCTCCCTTCGGCAGGAACTTTCCCTTCTCCTCCTCTCCTTCACCGACTACGACGATTTCTCCAACAGCACCTGGCGCCAAGGAAGCCGCGTCCGCGCCACCACCAGCCTCGAGAGCGTCCACGACGACATCCACGGACGCACAGGCGGTAGTGGCGGCCACATGGGTGCCCTCGACGTCTCTGCCATGGATCCCGTGTTCTGGCTGCATCACAGCAACGTCGACAGGATCTGGGCCATGTGGCAGGACCTTAACCAGGATGAATTCATGAGCCCTCGGCCTGCTCCGTTCTCGAATTTCACCGTGAGGCGGGGCTCTACGGAGGACGCCCAGTCGCCGCTTACTCCGTTCTGGGATGAGACCGGTACCAAATTCTGGACTTCGGATAGGGTCAAGAGCACGACGACGTTTGGCTACGCCTATCCCGAGACGCAGCGCTGGCAGTACGCTAGCGTGGAGGCCTACCAACGGGCGCTGCGCCAGACTATCGCGCGTCTGTACGGAAGTAACCCGTTCCTTAACTTTGCGCAGACGATCGCTCCGAAGGATGCCGCTGCGGAGAGACCTACTTTTGAGTCTCTTGCCGCTCTCCCGACCACCATGCTGCCGGTGAGGTCCTTGGCGGCCGGTGTCAAGTTGGCCGCGGCACGGGAACCACCGCAGGAGCAGAAGGTGGTGGAAGATGACACGAAGGAGAACCCAGCTGCTAACCCGGAGCCAAGCGGCGAGAGCTTGAAGCCTCCCGAGAATCCGATCCAAGAGGGTGATCTTTCAGGTAAGAAAATGAACTCACTCCCCCGTATAATCCTGTCCAACAATGAGTCTAACGAACATCATTAGCGCCGATCCCCGATAGCATGAAGCGTCTTTGTCCCGAAGGCCGTTACACCGACTGGGTCGTCAACGTCCGCACACTCAAACACGGCCTCGGCCAAACCTTCCGCGTCATCGTCTTCCTCGGTGACTTCAGCCCCAGCCCAGCTGACTGGGCAGGTAACGCCGAGTACAACACGGTTGGCCGTGTCACGATGCTTGGTCGGAACTCGGACACCCAGTGCGGCAAGTGTCAGGAGGACCAAGAGAACGATCTCATGATTGCTGGGGCTGTACCTCTTACCTCTGCGCTGCTACAGGATATCGCCGCGGGCAAGCTGCAGAGCCTTGAGCCAAAGGATGTGGTTCCGCATTTGAAGAAGGATCTCCACTGGAGAGTCAAGCTGTTTGATGGGACTGAGTATGCAGTTGATCAGGTACCTAGACTCAAGGTGAGTGTTTGTTCGATGCCGGTGACCCTAGGTGAAGATGGTGTTCCGGTTTATTCGGGCGTTTACACCATTCATAAGGAGGCCACGGCAGGCAAGGCTGCTGGTCTCGGTGAAGATGAGGAATGGTAAGCTATTTCTGCGTGGATTGAGCACATCATCACTTTGGACCACGAAGATGCGGGCTTGGGTATCGAAGATTGTCTATTGTATTGAAAAAAAGGAAAAAGAACAGTGTGCCATAAATGGACCTCATCGAGATATATATTTTCCGAACCCCATAAACGCCGTGAGATGTTTCATAACGCGTAACGAAAGGCGTAACCCTCAAACACTGACAGAAAAGAGAAGACGAAGCTAGAAAGCCACACGTCTCTTCCGTCCGGTGTACTTGGAGTTGTGCTTGACAATTTTCCCCTTGCGCTCCATTTGTTCCTTCTTCTTCACAATCCAAGCTCTGCTGCCCTTTTTGATCTCGCCCTTACCGCTCTTGGCTTTCCTCCTGACGTCCATGACGTCGACGCCATCCATACCCTGAACAACGTTGGTGATATCTCCACCAACACCTTCGTCGGAGGTGCCACCCACCGTCAAAACCAGATACAGCTTGACGTTCTTCGTTCCGGGGTCGTCCTCGAGAAGACCGGCGCCAAAGCCAGCCCTTATCGCCGCCTGGGTAATCATATCCCTTTGTGTGTCATTCTTGGGGTAGAATTGGCAAACCGCCCTACCACCTCTCCGTATGGACGCGTACAATCCGTTGAAGAATCGAGTCAGGCGGCCCGCAGGCGAGGTGTCGCTACTTTCGGCGTTGCAAAGCCACTGAATGGCGGAGATGCTAATCGCTGCGTCGAAGGTACCCGGTCTGAACGGGATCCCTTGGCCGATATCCGCCAACATCAAGTCTCCCTCGACGTCCCTCTGAAGGGCGGTATCAAGCATCGCCGGCGAAATGTCCATGCCGACCCATGTGTGAGGACCGCCCTCGTCGGGCTCGACCGACGATAATATCTCTCCCGACAATCCACTTCCACAACCGACGTCGAGAATGAATGACGGCTTCTTCAGGTCGAGGAGTTCGAGCGCCCGACGGGTCATTGAGGCCTGAATATTTTGTATCCGAGAGGATGTGGTGTACTTTCGCGCCTCCGTGTCATCGTAGTGAATGTCGGCAGCGCTGAGGGGGAGTGTTAGTCGACTGTGAGAAGAAACTATGGCCAAGCAGGACAATTGACTTACAGGGTGTCCTCTGGCCGAGACATCTTGACTGTGGGATTCCCCTATGTAATTCGTAACGATTTTTTCTATTTTATTTACGCCGTCGCTTTTCGACTCGACGGCCCAAGAGGATTCGGTGAGCAAGGAAATTTCCGTGGGCAGTCACTGGAATTCCTCGATTTTTTGGTGGGGCAGAAATTGGCTGCAGCAATCGACAAGGTCTCTCGCTCGCTTATCTTATCGGGGGTATCTGCGGCTAAAGAATTCGTTTGCAGCGAAATTTAACCGTCAGGAGCTCCAGCTTCGCACCACACAAGAAGCTTCTTTCCCCCTGTCCTTCAATTTGCAAAACTTCAAAGGTGTCCAAAACCAACCTCGTGTGGTTTCCACCTTTCCACACGCAGCGCGTCCATCAACGCTTGAGATTTTCCACCTCATGTTGTGGCAAGCTCTAGTACGCCCATCATGATGTTTATTATGCTTTTAGTCGGATACCTGGGCTCGTTCCTGGGCTTCTGCTTTCTGACTTTAGCGATTGGTGAGTGAACTAAAATCCTTCGCGTGTGTTAGGTTTGCTCCAGAAGCCCATCAACTAACACCGGTCCGTTTAGCATCTGGCCTCTACTACCTGTCTGAAATCGTCGAAGAACACACCGTTCTAGCAAAACGCTTTCTCCTGCGAGTAATTTATTTCGTCATTGGACTACTATTCTTGGCTTGGGCCGTGGACAGGTTGCCGTTTGGCCTGACGCTTCTGAGCATTTTCTCCCATGTCATCTACCTCGGAAACATGAGGAGATTCCCTTTTGTCCAACTGACGGACCCTCTATTTATTGCCTCTTGTTGTATGTCCTCGATATTCACCAACCGTCTTATAGAAGCAGACCATGCTAACTACCATCCCTAGGTCTTGTGATGCTTAACCATTATGTCTGGTTCCGACACTTTTCTGCCCTCCAGAAGGAATCGTACCGTAACATGACATCCTACTATGACCGTCCCGATGTTCCCAGCTTCACACAGATTGCGTCCTTTTTCGGAATCTGCGTCTGGCTCGTCCCGTTCTCCCTTTTCGTGAGCTTGTCTGCAAACGACAATGTCCTGCCTACCATGGGCTCCTCGGAACCTCGTATTGGTGGAGATGTCAAGGGCCGGAGGCAGGGACTCGTCAAGGCCGTTGTTGATGGCGTTTTGGGTGCAATTGGCCAGATCACTGGTCAAGGTGAGGGAAGGCGAGATGTATAACGATTTTCTCTTTGGGCTGCTAGCGGGCGTTTTTTTCACGGTTCAGCTTTTTTTTTTTCGGTTCGAATTCAATCGATCTCATCCAGAACCCACATTGACAGCGTTCCTGGGATTCGCGTCTCAATGCCATGATGCCTTGGGGCTCGTGCGCACCGATTCTTCCGCTGTACTCACACGGCGGGAAATGCTAACTCGTCATCAAACGTGACGTGTGCTGTTTCATCTGAAAGCGAAGTTGAAATTACACGGTGAGTTTTTGTCTTTGATTTCTGCACTGTTGTTTCAATTCCACGCTTGCATGATGAGTCTCCTTTTTACGCTAGATGTTATCTGACAGAGCACTGCTCTGCATGATCTTATCTCTTTTTTATGTCATAGTTACTCTGATACCTGTTTGGCATTTTGCCTTTGCTGTCATCCCACTGATCTTGTTTCTCTCACTTTTGCTTGGGCGAGGCGCTAATGATTCGATACAAGACAGGCGGAATGCACTGGAAAGAGGTGTTTTCTCTCCACCCAGCTTCCCACTGGTGGGGTACGATAGGGCCTAGGAGCGGCTTGCGGGTTGGCGTGAAAGCTGCCTTACAGAAGTATACCTCGCTCCAGTGCCCTATAGAGCTCAACAGATTTTTCTGGGGACAACCGCCTAAGCTTGGCTCTATTCGCGGTCCATGGTGTCCAGCATGATGGAACCAACGGCGTTGTTTACAAGGGTCCTGCCCCCACCTCGGAATAGTGCTGGTGGGTAACGACGGCACCACTAGCGCCGGCTGGTATTGAGACGGGGCTGTCTAGGGTCCTGGGTCAACTCCAGAGGAGTCGTCTTGCAAATCCATGGGAATGTTTCGATGTGGTATCACTCCTAGTCAGCGAGTCTGCCTGTCCCAGCTCATGGGCTGAATAGTCATGCGTGGTTGTGAGGTTGTCTGCAGCTTCTGTCTAAAGCTCACGCGGTAGAGCTCGAGAGGCATCGGTAGCCTGATACCGGGGTCACTTTGTTGCTGTATTTTTTTTTTCGACTTGATGCCCAGGGGTATCCATCGCGGTTCGGATTCCGAGCTGGTCAAGTCAAGTCCTCCAACACGAAGCAATGAAGCAATCCAGACTTGGACTGGAATGCGAATGTATAATTTTACATAATCAACCATCCCATTTGAACTTTCTTGCATGTGATTCTTCCAATTTTGGTGTGGCGGGACACTGTGGCGCAGCACTCAAATAGCCTCAGGTGTCCACATTTCCGGTCTGGTTCCCTCAGAGTCAATCTTTGCCAAGACTTTCGGGGAAAAGCGTATGCATCCCCAAGACGGAGAACGCGAAGAGATACGCCAAACCAACATGCATCATACGTAACGCCCACACGTCACTTTCTTGAGGCAGCCGAGAACCTTAAATCCCCCAGATCCCCTTCACCGCGCAAACATGGCTTCGAAGGCCATGCAACGACTCAGGAAGAAAAACTTACCATAGAGCAACGCCCCGCTTGACAGGCTGTGCAATTTTAGCAAAATGTTTCTAGGAGGAGGAAGATATTGGAACGCAAGGCAGCACAATTGCGCAGTGGTTCGCCCCAGCAAATTGGGGCAACCTGCTCCCTCCACTTCACCGGGGGCATGCCAAGCTGGTACCTGTACTATGGCGGATCCGGCAAACAGTGGCGAGGCGAGCGAACTGGTGCAAGGGCGAGTTGCGTCACGCTGATCAATGGATGCTTGAGGTGTATAAATACAAAGACGGACACACCAGGCTTTGTTCCCATTTAGTTTCTTACGTTACTTAGCAAAACAGGGAATATATAAAAGTTCCATCACCTTTCCTCTCTCTTCATATCTCCCTTTCTCTCTCTCTCGTAACCTATAGGTTATGGGATTTCTGTTTGTCAGACCCCAAGAGACAAACATCATGAGACAAACACTCGATTCCGCACTCAACACAACAGGGCTCGCCGACGAGCAGCGCGGGCTCCTCGACCTCGTCGACAAGCTCCAGTTCGCACAGCTCGACAATGTCAAGCTCCCCCAGATCGTCGTCGTTGGCGACCAGTCGGCCGGCAAGAGCTCCGTGCTCGAGGCCCTCACCGGCACGCCGTTCCCCCGCGATGCTGGCGCCTGCACCAGATTCGCCACGGAGATTCGTATGAGGAGGGCCAAGGACGAGATGCTCAGCGTGTCGATCATACCTGATAAGAATAGGCCGTATAACGAGCAGCAGCGGCTTAAGCAGTTTGGCGGCACTGTTAACCAGAATACGCCCTTCGATGCTATGATGCGGGATGCTGCGGAGCTCGTTGCGCCGCGGAATATTCCTGGGAGGTTCGCCGCCAGGGATATACTCGTCGTTGATAAGAGAGGTCCGGATATGCCGCTCCTTACACTCGTCGACCTTCCCGGTCTTGTCCGCGTTGCCAACCGGGACCAGTCGGAGGCCGATATCCAGACGATCGAGGCCCTCTCTGACAGGTACATGAAGAGCTCGCGGACCATTATCCTTGCCGTCATCGGCGGAAACAACGACTACGTCCAAGCGCCTATTCTCAAGAAGGCCCGCCAGTTCGACCCCTCGGGATCCCGCACGATCGGTGTGCTCACCAAGCCCGACCTCACCGAGAAGATTGGTCTGGAGGACAAGTTCATCGGCCTCGTTACCAACAAAGACAAAGAGAACCACTTCAAGCTCGGCTGGTACGTCCTGCTAAATCCGGGACCCCCCAGCCCCGGCGAAGAATGGCCCACGCCCGACCAGCGCAAGATGCGTGAAGACGCCTTCTTCAGCGCGGGGAAATGGAGCACCCTCCCACCCAACATGTGCGGCGTCGGTCCCCTGCGCGAGAAACTCAGCATCCAACTCCAAAGACACATCGGCCGGCACGTCAACACTCTCCGGAAACAGATCCAAGACGCACACGCGCGCTGCGAAGCCGAGCTCAAGGCCCTAGGCGTCGGCAAGGACACGGTCGAGGAGATGCGCTTCCAGATGGGCGAGCTGTTCTCCGCCTGCAACAACCTCGTCACGGCCTCCGTCAACGGCAACTACAAGAACCCGCCGGGAGAAAAGTTCTTCCCCAAGGCCGCCACGCGCAAAGGGACGCCGGGTCAGAAGCTCCGCGCTCGTGTCCGCGAGGAGAGTGAGCGCTTTTCGAAACGCTTCAGGGATTCCGGAAGGAAGGTCGGCTTCTCTGAGACCGAGCAACCTATCCTACCCAGCGGCATGATGGGAAACCGCTCCAAGGCGGACTTCACTAAGCGCGAGGTCGAGCCGCTGCTGAGGCAGATCCGGGGTACCGAGTTGCCCATGGACTCGAACCCCCGCGCTCCATACATCCTGTTCCAGGATTACTCGGAGAATTGGCCCGTTCTTGCGCAGGAGTACAGGGATAACGTCGGCGTCATCTGCAACGAGTTCCTCGCTGAGGTGATCGAGTACGTGTGGCCGATGCGCATGCGGGATCCCCTGCGCGCACACTTCTTAGAACCGAATATGAGCGAGCTAGTGCAGTTTGCGGATAAGGAGCTTGCGAGGCTTATTGATGATATGGAGCTTGAGGTGCAGCCTTTTGATCCAGAGTATGAGGAGAGGCTTCGCGCTTGGCGTGTCAAGGCTGCTGAGAATGGCTCCACGTACACAGAGGCTGAGGAAGTTCTCGAAAAGATGTTGATCTACTACGATGTAAGTTGACTTCTTCCATATCCAACAACCTTCTTTTATTATCTGTATAGACTAACATAATTCACAGCTCACCGCCCGCATCTTCATCCGCAACGTCATCACCCAAGTCGTCGAACGCCACCTCCTCCTCGGCATGCTCCGCCTCTTCAACCCCCTCCAAATCCTCAAGATGGAAAACCAGGTAGTAGAAGGCATAGCCGCCGAGGACAAGCTGACGCGCGACCGGCGCCTCGCCCTCAAGGAGCAGAAGAAGGCCATCGAGGAGGCCAAGAGCCTCTGCGCCAGCCTTGCCATGCGCAGCGAGCTCCGCGGGTTCGACGGGAATCTAGAGGATGAGGGCCAGGAGTCCGAAGATGAGGAGGATACGAGGAGGTATTCTAATACGTCGTCGGCGGCTGTGGCTGCGGCGGCGGCGGCGTATCAGAGGGCGAAGACGCAGGAGAGTGTGCCGTTGCAGAGGGAGCCGAGGGGGTATGCGCTTGATTCGAGGCAGGTGAATGGGAACTATTCTCAGCAGCAGCAGCAACAGCCCCAGGCGCAACAGTATCAGCAACAACAACAGCAACAGCAGAGACCGCCGTCCCAGCAGTCACAGCAGCAGCAGCAGCCTCCCATCCAGACAAGGGGACAGAACCTCTCCCGTGCTGATTCCCAACGCATGTCCTCCGAGTGGGCCCAGAACTACTACTCCACCTCCGGAGACCACAATGCCGCTCCTCAGGCTCCCGTCTCGGCACCTCCCCCGCCTCCTAGGCCCCCCAAGGCCGACGACGACGACAGATACCCCGATACGCCTCGATCTTCGTACCAGGGGCACTCGCCTTCGAGGCATGAGTCTAAGCGCGAAAGCACCAGGCATAGGCTTAACATTTTAGGACGATGAATGGGGCTTTGATTGATGCGCTGTGGGACGGGCGGATACTTTCCTTTCTTTTGATTTCCTTAGATGAGCTTGTATAAGAGTCTTACTAGTTTCCCAGTTTTGGCGTTTCTTGGTATCCGTTTGATGGGCTTGAGATATGGATGAACAACAAGCATGATTATACTTTATACTAGATAGCTACAATTGAAACGAAAATGACCAAAGTCCTCGGTTCCAAAATAACCAACTGCTGCTGATGGCGTATATCTTCTTGATTCTTTTTCATGTACCTTTTGTCTCTAGCACAGAGATATCCTAAAAGAAAAATGACACAGAAAACCCTAGTCTATATACATCCAAACCCTCCTCTCACCATTTTCTCCACTCTTCCCTTTTCCATCGTTTCTTTTTCTTACTCCTTCTCGACGTTACCATCCGCCTCCCTAACCTCGAAACACCACCCAAACTTATCCTCGACTTTGCCAACCTGAATACCCTTAAGCTGGCCCAAAAGCTTCAAGCAAATAGGTCCGGCATCTTCCTGGCTGTCGGGGATGTAAGTGACGGTCTCGGTGTTGTCGCCAAGGGAAAGACGCTCGTGGCTCTTGACGGTGGAGGCGAGGGAGAGGGGTTGAGAAGCGGAAATGTTGCGGGTGATAGAGCGGATGGGAACGAGGCCGGCGGCGGTTCCGGCGGCCATGACTTCGGAGAAAGAGGGGAGTTCGGCGTACTTGATCTGTGTAGAGCGCCAGCGAAGGGGCTTATTAGAATATTATCCTGGGATGTGAGATGCGTTGGAAGTGTACTTACCGCTCGCTTCTCCACGTTCCAGCCCAAGCTACGAGCAATCTGCTGCACGCTATCGCTCGTAACACTATCAATAACAGCCTTGGAGTCCGGCACAACAATCGTGACCTTGTCGCCATCTACCAGAGCGCCAACGAAGCCGCTTGTGCTAAACTCATCTACCTCATCATGCTTGGCACTATCCAAGTGTAAGGTAATATTATACCCCTCATCCCTCGCCTTGTCAGTCCACCTCAACACAGGCGCATAGTTACCGCCAACCTTTGCATTACCCGTTCCATTCGGCGCAGCCCTATCAAACTCATCCAAGATCAAACACTTGACGGGATGAACGCCATGGTAAACGCCCGTCGGCACGACATAGACCAAGAACATGTACTCATCAGGAGGGTTCAGACCCAGCTGGGCACTCGAGCCGTAAATTTGAGGACGAACATACATAGCGGCGCCGGTCTCATGGGGCGGGACGAACTCTGCGTTGAGGGCCACGGCGGCTCGGCAGGCGGCCACGAATAGGTCTTCGGGGACGGCGGGCATGGAGGCCACAGCGGCGGAGTGCTGCATGCGCAGGGCGTTACGATTGGGGCGGAAGATTTGGATGGCGGCGTCGCCGGGGGTCCGGAAGGCTTTGAGACCCTCGTAGGCTTGTTGGCCGTAGTTGAGGGCCGGGGACATGCCATGGATGCGGATGAAGGGGTCGCGGACGAATTTGGGGGGCGTCCATTGACCAGTTTTCTTGGACCAGTGGGATTCGATGTGGCCGTTGACTGTTGAAGGGAGTGGTTAATGAGACGAGGGTTTCCTGAGTTGGTTGGGTTGGGAGAAGGGAGAGGCGAATGGGGTTGGGACTTGGGTTAGCGTTTACCTTCACGGATCTTGAAGCCAACATTGGCCCAGTCGATGCTGGTAGTAGCAGGAGGAGGGAAAGCGGCCATTTTCGAGGAGGGTTATGTCTCAACGCTTCAGAGGAGATGATGGGAAACGGAGAGGAAGAGGTAGGTTATATTGGACAGAGAGAAAGGAGGAGGAGGAGGAGAATTGAGATGTCGGGGTTAGGTTCCGCGTTGAGTCAAGGTCGAGCTCGAGGGTGGAGAAAGTTCAAGTTCGGACTTCAGCTTGGGAGCAGGCGAGTATCAGACGGACCCGAAGGCACAACGGGAACCAACAGAAAGCTTTAGCTTCAGCTTATCTCGCCTGAGTGTCCCTAATAGTTGGAGAAAGGGTGACCAATGGCTTGGGTCAGCTTATTCCCGTTATTATTTATTCTTATTTTCAATATTTAATTGTGTATTTTAAAACGACTTGTACGCTCCCTCTCTCTGACATCGCATGGTTGTGGTGTGAAATCCGAGAAATGCGACTGGCCCGATGTCGGACTTGAGGATGTGGGCTGCTGCTATTGCTAGGTTTTGTCCGGTTGTGGGTTGCCCCTCCCCCGCATTTTATTTTCTTTTTGTATTTTTGTATCTTGTATCTTGTATTTTATACCTTGTCGAGCTTGACTCACCGAGTGGATGGAACGGGGTGGTGATGGTTGACGGTAATCTAGATACAAGCAAGACATGGCATCCCTCCTCGACGCAGCAACCTGAGCTAGACAGTCTTCAGTCCCTCTAGTCTTGAAATATTTGGAAGGGGCTGGAGAGTTGGTGTTCAGACATTTCTAATCAAATGCTCATTTCTTTCAGGTGTGGAAGGCAAAGAGGCAGAGTCTCGTCATCAAAACAGAAGTGAAAACAGAAAGCGGCTGATTGAAGGCAGACTGTAGCTGCCACTTGAACCTTCATCTGAAGAGCTCTTTCCCTGGAGTCGCCCTTGATCCAGTTGGGTCTTCCTCATGCAAAAGCGCAAGCGCTGGTGCAGGTGAGCATGTGAACTTACACATAGCAGACAATATAGAAGGAGTCCCTGATAGACATAGGACAGGAAGGGGAGGGTGGGGTGGGGGTTAGCATCAAGTATGTCTACTATTGTTGAGCTACAGACCAGATAGACCAGACAGACCATCCTCTTCTCTCCTTCTTCTTTTCCCAGCTTTCCTCGACTTCCATCGAAAGAAGCACTCAAGCTTTCTAAGCAGGCCCTCCATCATCATTTGCGATCTTCAACCATTCCTTGCCTCGACTTCAAATCGAGAGAGGCGAACACTCCTCAAACCGTTGCCAAGGCACTGATGCCGACCCTTGACTCGACTTCCAATGAGAGAAGTACTCCTATCTCACCAGAGCCAGCCCCAGAACGAAGGTATGTAGGTCGATTCAAGTATTGCTGACGAAAAGATTAACAAGATATTAGGGATATAAAAGGAAAACTGCGGGGTTGAAGGAGCCCAAACGAGGAGCCAGGTCCTCTTAATATCAACAGGATTAATTACGCAGGTCGTCCGAGGTATTCTTCGAGATAGCTTCGTCCCCTACCTCATTCATGGCCTCTGTTATAGGGGTGGACAGGGTTCTATCATGTGCACGACGTTGTACTGAAGGAGGCTGCCTGGAGAATGGAAATGTAAGCTGGAGAGGGATGACTTAGAGAACCTCAAGATACCTCGGGATGCCTCGAGTGGGTATGTAGTCGAGAGATGTGCTGAGCATCCTCAAAGATGCGACGAAATCACCAATCTTTGCAAATCTCAAGCACAAAGCCAAATCACCCAGAAGGCACCAGTTGAGAATGTTGAATTGTTCCTTTAACTATACGACAGTTGACGTAACGTCCATGGCCTCATGAAATGAATCGAACCAGACTCCAGAACTCCCCATCATTTAACAGGACCCTAGTTCCTCCAAAACCTTCATGGCCTTCCATCGTACGTCACATATATAACCACCCAAAGGCAGTCAGTCAATCTCCCCACTCAGCCATGAACGTTGGGCATCTCGACGTAGGTGCCATTCTCCTCATCATAAACCCAAGCCGAGAGACGGTCCTGTCGGACAACGTACCGAGTGTGGAGAGCTTCGGTCTTGCCGTCGAGGTGGCATTGGCATTTGATGTGAATCCATGTAGTTCCGAATCGACTCTCCGCTTTGATCGAGTAGACGTGGGTCTCTCGTCGCTACGACGCCAAGGCCATGACCATTTCCCTATGTTAGCTAGACTTCTCTTCCAATATAGAAACTGTACAGAAAGGGATAAATGAAGAAGGTGGAAGTGGGGGAAGGAGACTATAAATCTTGTAGACATCCCCAGGATGGATGGGAACGTACCGTCGAAATGGTGCAGTAAATGTCAGCCAAGATGGTGAACAGAGTCGCCATAAGCAGAAAGCAGAGAAACCAGATAATTTGCTCCATCCTGTCACTCGGAACTTGCTTCCAGCTTCGTAACGAGTCAATAGAGGTAGAAATGGATCGAAGGGCGCGACGAGTCTATCTACTAAGTTCCATCGAGAATTGACGTGTCAGTTTAAAGCATTCCTCATTCCCCCGTACTTGATATTGACGGCTAGGGTCAAACCTGTACGTGCTTGTTGTTACGGTTTGCTGAAACAGCTAACCTTGATGCGGAGCGACACTCTAGACGAGCTCGATCCGGGTTGGTTTGGTCTACGGTTCGAGTAGAGGTCAAGAACTAGAGTCCTTCTTCTCCATGGTAGAATGAGGGGGAACAAACAAACAGGCGAGTGCTGCAATGTGGCCACCAGAGGAAAATAGCAACGGTTCGACGGCTGGATGGCTATCGTGTGCTAACCTGCCCTTGGTGGGCATGAGAGATGTGAGAAGGACCATCCGGCCAGACTTGGGCTATGATACCCAACTTAGTTGGGTTGGATTCATGAACTGACCACCATCAACATGAACTCCTGCAATAGTGTCAGAAGGCTTCACGTACATATGTAAAAACAACATATTAAATCACGGAATCATCACAGAGTTAGGACATCACCGGCTCAAAGGCACATTGAGTAAACAGTCAAAAGAGACATCATGATTTAGGACAAACAAAAGAAAAAGGAGAGAAAAAAAAGGAAAGTAATATTCGAGGAGAATGGAAACTTGCTTGCGCCAACTTCGGCATGCAGGCTGGTATCAAGACAAATCCATAGTGTCCATGATGATGAGAGAGTTAAAAAGAAGCTTCCATGTTGGAACATTTTAATTTCAACTGGACCCCAAGTGTAAATCCAGCCTCACGAACACCGACCACCTCCCTGAACCCGGAGAAAACCACGCAATGGGGAAAATAAAACGAAAGGAAAAGGAAAGGAAAACAATCCATGCCATTTCATACTCGAATTTGACTTTTCTTTCCTCGTTCGTTATCAGGACATTTCCGTTGCATTCCTCATTTCAAAACTGGACGCGGCCTGAAAAGAAGAAAAAAAAAAGTCGAGTTCATGTCCACGTAGAGAGGATCAATCGATTACTGTAGCAGACCAGGTTAGCCTAACGCCCAACTCAACGCAAGCCCCAGGAAAACTTCTAGGGCAGACGTACCTGCGGACCCGGGGGGCCGGGAGGGACGGGAGGACCCTGAAGGGGTCCAGGAGGACCTTGGGGAGGACCCTGGGGTCCCTGGGGTCCCTGAGGGCTCATGCCAGGACCGCCGAACTGGTGGCCGCCATAGGGGCCATGGTTCGGTCCCATTCCCATGTAGTGAGGAGGCGGGGGGGCAGGGCGGTAGGGAGTTCCGACACCCGAGTTGTTCTGGGATCGACCCCAGCTGAGGCGGACACGAGAGTTACCAATGGGGTAGCCCTGCATCTGGTTGATGGCCATCTCAGCAGCATGGCGGTGGACGAACTGGACGAAACCGCAGCCTTTGCCAGGAGGAATCTTGACATAAGTAATCTCACCGAAGCCCTGGAAGAAGGATCGGAGTTCGTCCTCGGTCACGTAGCCCGAAAGTCCGCCAACGAAGACAGTGGTGTTGTTGGGGTCGGTGAATTGGTTCATCTGAGTAGCAGGGTTGAATGCGCCGCCACCGCCATAGGGAGGGGCGAAGGGACCAGGCCACATGTGCTGTTGAGGAACGTTGTTCATCATTGAAGGGGGAGCATGGTGACCGGGGAAGCCGTGGGATCTAGAAAAATCGTTAGCATGGCCATCAGGTGAAGTCAGTGGGAGGGCATCGCGGATGGTTATACTCGAAACTTACCGGTTCTTGGGTGTGGCAGTAGAGATACGCATGGGGCGGCTGCCGCAGTAGACACCCTGCATCTCAACCAGAGCTCGCTGCTGGTCAGTTTCGTCGGAGAATCGAACGAAACCGTATCCTCGGCTTTGGCCAGACACAGCGTCTGTCATAATCTTGGCCGACTTGCAGCTGGGGAATCTAGCTTGAAAGAGTGCGACCAAGACATACTCGTTGACCTCAGGGCCAAGGTCTCCGACGAAGATGGAGTACTCGGGACCACGGTCATCGCTAAATAGAACATGTTAGGCAAAAAGCACACGCCTCCAAGATGAGGTCAACACAACTTACCGACGATCGACTAGTCCGCCACCGGAAGCCCAGTTCAACTTGAAGACGCGGGTCGAATTGGGGATAGCAGATCCGTTAAGGGCAAGAGCAGACGTAGCGGCTTCATTGTTTGGGAACTCAACAAAGCAGTAGCCGGCACTTCTAAGCGAAAATCATTAGATGAGATTGAGGCCGGGACATAGTTACCAGACGGACTTACCCCGAGTTCTTGTCGCGAATAACCTTGACGTTGACCGTTTGGTCGGAGCAGGTACGGAACACACCCTTAATGAAGTTCTCATCCATCCAAGGTTCGAGTTCACCCATCCTATAGGGCAGAAAAGTAAGTATGCATGTTGCGGCAAGGGTATCATAGACAGTCACAGAAAAGAACGTACCAGAGAGTATTCTTGGCGGACTCGCTAGGGCCCGAGCCGAGAGGCTGGATCTCGCCGCCAGGGGCGGCAGCAGGGGCAGTAGCAGGGAAACTCATTTTGTACGAATTTCAACTGCACAAGAAAGGTGTTAGCTTGCGGACGGTCTGACAAATATATCTCGAATATGAAAGGACGAGGTAAAAACATTCAGGACGGAAACCAAGCCCAGATGGTTTTTTTTTTTTTTTTTTTTTTTTGGGGGGGGGGGGGGGGGTTGAGCGAAGGGACTCAGGAAGACGTACAAGATCAATGTCAAGAGGATGAGGAAAAAAAAGGTTAACGGCTCAACAAATCAAGTAGAAGAGCTGAGGACGAGGCAAGTCAAATTGGAAAACTACAGCATTGGAGAAGTTTTGTTAGCCAAGGTCGGGAGAGCATGTTTATTGCACAGAGAGTGTGCGTGCGTGCGTGTGTGTGTGGTGAGGGGAACGTTGACGATGAGCGGGGCCTGGCGGGTATGCTCATGGAAGAGCGAGCATATACAGCTAGCTCATCATGTGGATTCACCAGTTGCAGGTTCAGCTTGGGTTCGGGGATCGCAAGTGGACTAACCTTCGCTTTACGCCGAGTAAAACAAAACACTCCTGTGATAGTGCGGACGGAACCGAGACGTTTATCCAGGCCTGATACCGTGACTCCGAGAAAGCAGTAGCCGAGATGTATGACACCGTCACGCCGAGTTGGTTTCCCAGTAAGGTCGCTAGAAGACTGATGACGACGAAGAGCAATAACGAGAGCCGAAACGGTCAAGGTAAGAACTCAAACCTAGACGCCGATCCGTTAGTTGCTTCTCATGGAATGAAACAGAGAGATTAATCTATTGTATAAGGGCATGTTGGTGATCACGGTCCAAGGACTATACGGAGATCCGAGGGCTGGAACGCTGGTACCAAGAGTCATATTGAGGTTCAAAAGCCAAGTCCTCTAGCGCAGCGCTCCTTGATTCAAAGTAGCCCTGACCCTTCTGCCCTCATCACCACGAGATCTCAATTGAAAACCAGCAACCAACACCCACACTCATGGGTCTGGCCTGCGCGCCACGTGCATCGCTTGATTGCAAGCATCGAGGTTCGCCTGGAGGAAGGAGCACCCGAGGGGGTAGGAAGCTGGTGTCGTGATATAGGCAGCCTGGTGAGACTCCCCAAGCGTGTTTGATAGTGAAACTTGCTCCCAGGTGCCCCGCAAACTCCTACAGCCGAATTGAAGCTCCGCGAATACCGGCGTTCAACGATCGGTGAGCATCGCGAAAAGTTGCCAATAATGGAAGTCGGGGCATCGATCAATAGATGGGCTTTCCGCGGGTAAATTCTAGATATGGTCGCGCAAATCGGCATAAAAAGCATCGTGAATGTTACGGCCATATTTCGGTGTTTTCGTGAATAAGATTCAGGCAGCCCTCAGAAACACAATTTTCCGTACTGGGATGACAGTATCGACCAGCGCAAATTGAGATACCATAAGCGCTCAATTGATAGGGAGAGCGACAGGCGCATGTCTCATCCTGACAGAATGGTGGGAATACCCATCATGGCCAAGCACATGATGATCTGCGTGATGGAAGAATATTTCCGAGGTGGTGGCAGCTTTGCCGTCCCATGCGGAGCCACCGGGCTGATCATGGCACGAAACAACAAACGAGGGGAGAAGTTGCAGAGAGAGAGAGAGGAAAAAAAAGAGCAAGAACGAAGAACTAGGTAGCACTTACTTTTGGGCGCCCCTTAAGAAAGCAGCAAGAGATGGTGTTTCGCTTGTCCTTAGACGCGACAGTGTACAGTGGATTCCGGGATGAATCAATTGATGCGAACTACTCAAGAGTAAAAGCTCTCGAGGATTATGACAGTAGGGGAGTTGAATGAGGCAAGTAAGCGCAAGACAAGTGAGACTCGAGATGGTAGTAAGGTGACTATCGAGATCGGATTGACGATGATATTAAAATGCGATGCGAAAGGTGTTTCGTCTCGAAGGCTGGAGTTTGCGAAAGACCAAAGGACGGCGACAAACGATGAGCAGAAGACACGGCGACGTAGGAGAGCGCGAATAGCTTGCGAGTCGTAAATCGTTCCTGCGGAAAGACAGACGAGAGAACAAAGGCGAAAACAAGTCAAGGACTTTCGAAAAGGACTTGGCTGGTTTTCGGAAATGAAATCGTGTTTGCTGGTCGTGGGGCGGCAAGCGCAGAATCAGGGAAGAAAAAAAAATCGTGTGTTGAAGCGAGCCGGCTGTAGGGCGTTTGATAGTGGGAACCCGAGAAGAGCAGAAGGTGGCACGACAACAAAAAAACGATCACGAAAGATGCTTCTTGAAATCGCAGCACTGACAAACGCTCAACGGGCACAGACAAAAAGGATTTATGTGCTGAGAAGAGGAGGAGTAGCAAAGACAACCAAGTGCTCGAGGAGGGAAAAGAAGAAGGGGGAAAAAAGAAAAAGGAAAAAGAAAAAGAGGCGAGTTGGTCAAGTCGATGAATGGTGGAGCGGGTGAGGTAATGGAAAACGGAAGGAAAGAGGGAAGGATGCGAAGGCCAGAGAAAAAAGGAAAGTAGGCTAAGAAGTCAAAGAGCTGAGCAGGAATCGATCGAGGCAAAGTGCATGGGTGTGCCCCACTAACTTGACAGTAGTGCTGGGTACCTCGGAGAAGTACACTAGCCTGGCAAGTGCGAACGAAGTACGAAGTAGCACCAACGAAACAAACGAAACATTGAAACGACAGGAGCGATGAGGGAGCGCGGAGTCATAGAAAGTGCGAACGAGCCAGGGCTGCGCTCCTGCTATTGCTTCGTACTCGTACACCACGTATCAGTTCCTATGGGCATCCTGGACAACTACGACGATATCCCGCATTCTTTGGGGGAACTCACAACCCACCGCAATAGGCGAAGAGACTCGGCAGTGTTGAACACCAGTCTTGTGTACCTCATTCAATGAGCATCTCTCGTTGATCTCACGAATCCCCAAGCAGCACCACCAAGTTCAACACTCCGCTTCACTTAACCTCCAAGCCTTGTCATACACCAGACAGAATGAAGTGGCACACTGATATCGAACTTAATCCGTATCAAGTACCATAAGACATATTCTACATATTGTACCGTACCGCACCGTATTCCGGTCCTTGCGAAACCAATACTGTACTTCGTACGCCGTACGGGAATACTCAGAAGTTGTGTCTTACTCTAGACCCACCTCCTAAGTGAGCAAGGTTTTCTCAAGGCTCCACTCGCACCTTATGAATTCCTACCACGGAGCACTTCAATTCATATTCAACGGATCGCTCGGTATGCGCCTGTTTGGCGATACAATGCTTCTTCTTGGCTTCGCGGGAATCATCCGTTCTCAATCGTTCTCGGCTCATGTTACGTTGACAAATATTGAGAGTGAGGAGCACTTAATAGCACGAGGCTTCCATATATAATAGCCTTTCTTGAATTGGACCAGGTGACGTCTTAGCTCTTACTTTCTAAGCCCCAACACACCCCATTGTTGCGATGCGCGGAAGAGCTACCCACGAGACGCGAGAAGCTCAGAATCAGTTGGGATCTCGCACTGTATTTTCCCTTGAGTTCAGCGTGTCAAAGCTCGTGGTGGGTCCCAGCCCTGTGCTGCCTCTTGCGGACAATGAAGGTGGTTTGGACGAGAAGCCGAACCAAAAGTGCACAGGTCTAAGTACGAAGTATCTTTGGCGGTCCTCTCCCAGGTGTACAATATACTTCGTACTTCATAGTCTCTGTCGTAGGTGCCTCAGTACTCGGTACATCGCTGATCAAATGCACGACACCCAACATCTCAGGTACCAGTGGTGGGAGATTGGTGTGTGAGAAGTCGTAGTCCCCGCGGCTCGTTGCAGCATCAGCTGTACTTGCATGTGTCTCGTCGAAGTTGAGCTGGTGGCTAGGAAGCTGCGAGAGGCACTTACAGTGGGTGTAGGGGTGTAGGGGCAGATCTATCGAGGTAGCAGGATTGTATTGGATTGGAACCAGAGAAGAGGTGTGGCCTGGCCAGTCTGTATCTTAGAGCCCCATGTAACCTCCTGATCACGACCTCGGTCTTCCACGAAAGCGAGGTCTTGCACAATCAATAAAAGCGGTGCATCCATTAGAGCTGTCAGCTCACCAAACGAAACGCGATTCCAATCCACGGATCGCCTAAAACAGGTGGGATCAAATCTTGGGAGGCACCAGATATCGAAGCTACTGTTGAGTAGAAAGCAAGGAAAGATACACCCCCAGTTTCCTAGGATCTGTCCGATCTCCCCTCACACTGATTATAAGAGAAGATCGGATCAATGCATGTTGTAGTGTACATTGCAATCCTACGGAGTAGATGGGATGATCGAGGGTACCTATATAGCTTGAAAGCGACCCTCCCTCTATGGCTACTTCTCGAAGAAAAGCGACAGGAACGCAAGTCCAAATTCCGGAGAGGAATTGAATGACGTTTCTAGGTCAGTGCTCTCTGGAGTTTCTGATGTGGAACATCGAAGGGAGGGGTATTATGGGGTAGCCTGGCATGAATTGGAAGGACCGGTCGATCCTCTCGAAAGAGAACCAAGGCCGGGTCCTTCCCCACCCTAAGGAGGTACTTGGAGGTACATTCGTACTTCGCAAGCACCCTTTGTCCAAAGGTACGAGGGCCTCAATCACTGACCCCAGTGACAAGTCAAGGCTCCTTCGAAGTACTTTTTTCCAAGGACTGCAAGCCGCATGGTTCACGTGGAACCAACGATGAAATCACAAATCAATCAATTCCATTATCATTACTGCCCATACCCTCCCTCCGTTTGTTAGGTGGGAAGCTGTGATATCGAGGTTAGTCGGAGACCATCATGACGGCTTTGAGCAGCTCTTTAGACAGATTTAAGACATGCAGGAGCTTGACATCCGGACATCGCCCCAAACAAATGCCAGATTTGATATAATAGTGTAGGGATAGAGAGATCTTCCTGTCGCCTAATTTTGGTACCATGCAGACAGTCGTCCAGCCCATCATTTAGACGGGATTCTCAACCCGAACCTTCCCGTTCAAGTTGGTGATCAATAATATATCAGTTCCTCTGGGATACAGCCGGGCATTGATGTTTGCAATGCAATTGATACCTACGAGAAGCTACTGACTTGAAAAACTTGGAAAGACGGAAGCCGGTCTGCGAGCCTCCCTTCAATTCCATTTGGGTTGACACGAGTAATGCTGTTGATCAATCGGACCTTCTTCAATGATACGGACAATTACAATCTGGCAGAACTTCGAAGGATCATTGGCACTAACCATGTGTGAGGGTTGATAAATGAACGAGAGACATCCTGTCTCTGGCCGTGAAAGCCTCGACAGGAGGTCCCTCGCAAGTGTTTGTCTCTTGAACACTTCTCTTGAATCATCAGTCACCACCCGTGACACGAATCTACTTGGTCGACGTCTCCAGCCTTCGAGGAGGACAATATAATACCTGGACCCTGGCTGGTGTTTCGAAACAGCCACGATTCAATTACACGTCTTTCCAGGAATTAAAATTCGAAACGGTCGGTCCAGGCTGTTTCGCCAATATGACCAGTCCGTCATCGATAAATGATGTTTGGGGACTTAGCCAGTCGGAAATGTCAACAGTCGATGAGGGAACAGTAGATATTTCAAACGGCGGCTCTCGGCTTTAAGTCCGGATAGGCACGATCTTTTTTAATCATTCTCTTTCACCACCCGAACCTCCGGAGAACTCCAACAGCAAGATCAAGAGCTCAGTTCCGCCAGTGCGGTTTTGGATATGGTAATCTACAAGTGGTGTACCTGTACGCTAGTGAGAACTTCATGCTCACTACCACCCCCTGTCCCTGAAGTCCCTCCAAAGCCGAAGGGGCCGGCTCCCGTGAACTGGCGATCGATTTCCCTCCGTCAAAGTACGTACTTAAGATCAGTGTGTGCAAACGGAAATATGACAACTACGAAGTAATTTAGTGTATTACTTCGTACTTGTCCGAGATCCTCTCCACACGAATGGTACCACAAATATGAGGAAGCCGGCATGTCAAGGATACCCTGGGAAAGTGCGTCCTTGGTGTCAAATGTTACGTTTCCTAAATATTTACGGCCCGCTCCATCGAAACGGTATTGCTTTCACAGGCGATACTAGAATGGGTATCATTGATTCGTGGCTTGGGTGAATGCCGACTAACTTCAACTTGTACTTCGTACACTCTAATGGGAAGGGAGAACCAGGCGAGTTGACAAAGAGGCTCACTATTTTTCACCTTCGTCGTTCGTCCCCATGAACGAAGAACACTGTTTCGACGATCCTCTGAATGCGCTGCGAGCCCCGGCCCCTTCTCGGGGACAGTTTGGTGACACTTGTTCATGCACAGACCGCCCACAGACAACGTTTTGTCCTGGCAGTCCTGGCAGTCCTGCAGGCCAAGAGATGGGGGAGCCAAAGAACGCGAGCACACGCGCTGTCCATTTCTTCGATGATGAAAGCTAGGCCCAAAAGGTTTCCGCTCCGCCTGAATCTTCCGTGGAACCGGATCAAGTCGCATGAAGGAGAAAAAAAGAACCTCGTGTGTTCCTATTACCGGAAGGCATGGAGAAGATAATAGCGCGCCGATCTTTTAGGCATTGCTAGCGCCTGAGATTTCAACTTCACTTCCATGTCCCCGATGACCGTACAGCCTGTTGGGGTATTACGGGATGAATCAATATCCGCGGCCTACTTCGTATGATAGTACCTTCGTACGAAGTAAACTATGATGGGGGATGGATGTCCTGAGCTGGCACCGTGAAGAGCATCAGATCTAGATTCTTGGTCACCTCTGTACTCTCTGTCTTGGCAATTGCACTGTGACTTGAGGTGGTGTACGGACCGACTGGAAGCTAGGGAAGAGGCTCTTTTCCCAGGCAGGAACCTGCAGGTCCTTATGCACCCGCAGATGATAAATGATTCGTACCCCTTGCATCAAATAGAGGAAATTGTCCGGCTGGTATGATCGTACAGCAGTCCGCGGGTGAAGGAATCGATCCTTCCATGCCCATCACCACATCACCACATGGCCTTTCCGAAGCCACAAGCTTTTTAACCCCAAAGGCTAAAGCGCCATATTCAGGCCATCCTGTGGGGAGAGAGAGCTCTTACACTCCCCCACCATCCTTATCATAAGAGCGGAAGAATATATTTTTCTTCCATTTCTTTTTCTTCTTCCCTTCTTTTCCCTTAATCCTCCATCATATTATTACCCCATGCAAGGCATGAATTGATTTTCGATTTTCGGTCAAACACATCCCACCAGGCACGGGTTCGGGAAACATCCCACTTCCAAGTGTTTCTGATCGATTCCTTAGGCCGGCCAACGACAGCTTGAGTACGTCAATTAAGATGGGCGAGTCTTAGACTCTCCCCGGTAGTGGCGAATCAGAAGCTGCCCTCTTGGTCTGTCGTGTTTTAGCTCCGCCACAGTGGATTGAGTAGATTAGAAAAAGCTAGTGTAGTGTTGTAAAGGGCGCAACAGCCGGAACCTAGAACCAATGTTCCTCGGCTACGGTGGGGATTTTTTGGGCTGGCGAGACCAAGCTCCCAACTGTACGACTTTGGAGTACCTGACACTGACTTGAGGTTCCTTGATGTTGTCTGCTAACAGACCACCGGTATTTGGTACGGAACGCAGGTACAGTGCATTCCCCCAGACTGTTGGTGGGACTGATGATGAAGGGCAGAAAACACCGTTGCCTCGCTCTCACCTGCCCTGTGCGTGCCTACCTAGCGAGCTATCGTACCAGCCTCAATGCAGCACCCGTTTTCTATTTGCCGTTGGGTGGGAAAGTGCAAATCTGGGGGACCTGCGTTACCCGTGACTGCGTCGGGGGAGAAATCACATGGCGGGGTGATGGCATTGGAGGGGCGAAGCAAGCTCAGGGTGGTGCTGTCAATGTCGTCTTCGAGAACATGAAACGACTTCTAGGACTTCGAGGTGGAAACTACTCGCAGCTGTCAAATCGAACCGAGTTTGAGTTATGGCGGATTTACTCTTGCAATCAGAACACAACAATGAAATAGGATTACCTTGATACACAAGCTGCGGAGCCGCTGGTTTAGAACACCCAAGGAAGGAACAATGCCAAGTTTCAACAGCATGAATCTGATTTCAAGCCCTCTCCTTCCACAGGCTGGATCTAATTCCAATCGTTCACATATTTCTAGTTTGGTTCCCCTGCTTCATTGTTCGTGAATGGAAGGGGCCGACGACCACGAGGATCGCGTTGCTCCGCTTGTAAACGACAATGGTGACGAACAACACTGCCACACCAGCAACCTGACGCCTGTGAAATGGAGGAATGGCAGGGAAAGAACCAAGGGCATCAAGTGGATTAACAATATCAGCAGTGTCTTTACAAGTTAAAAGGGAACACAATTCTCCACAGTCATAGACGGAGTTGGATGTTCTCATTCCTAACTTTAACTTTGATAAGGATATTGAGTACAATTGTATCAGATTGTTCTCGACGAGGTGATTAGATATGTATGTTATTAGACGAGTGCCTGAGTAATGACTGAACGAGCGACTGGAGCTGCCTAGATATCTAGCTAAAGGAGAAAACGAAAGAAATTATACGACTCGAATAGTATATACCATATATTACTCTTCTCCCGATATCGTCTTATAAAAGATTGAGCTCACAAGAGGGCGCACTAGAAGAGCTTGTTTCAATCGTTGATGCGATTGCAGTTGACTTTTGAGAGACAAGTTCAGCCTCAGAGCCTAATTGACCTGATGCTCTGTCAACAGCTGTTGACAGTCGATAACAGGTCTGGCCCTCTTTGCCCCGGTCATGCGGTTGCGTCACACTCTCAACCTGAAATTCGAAGCGCCATTGATTGATTGTCAAAGCCCCCTGCCTTTCCAAGAAGGCAACATTTATTGCTAACCTCTGCAATGACCATTCCCACTCCTTTGTGACCTGAACTCCGACCATCGCGTACAATATTTTCTCTCCACTTACCTAGTCGCCCGAGCCTTTGTTTCCGCCTCTCAAAACTCTTTGTGGCCCATCGACTCGCCTCCCACCATCCCTCGACCACCGTCTATAATTTGGGCTCTCCCAACCTGAGAACTGTGCAACAGATATTTTAGGTGCTTGTCGCCTGGCGTTCAGTGAATCGCTTTGGGGCCAGTTCCAGCTTCCTCTCTAACCTTCTCCAGCCTAGCATTTCCGAATCTCAGTATCAGTAAAGTCCGGACGTGTCTACATCGCATTTTCACAATAGGCGGGGACACGCTCTCCCTTTTTGTTGTCCAAAACCTACCCCTCCTTGTCCAATAAACCACCCCGCATCGCCACATCCAACATCCGGCGCGACAGTGTCCAACGCTTTCACTTAGATCCTTCCTTTTTACTCGATACCTCCCGAATCAACGATAAACACAAAAAAAAGACAACACCGGGTATACCTACCATGGCGGACGCGACCATCTCGAGTTTCGTCGACATCACAGGGTCTTCCGCCAACGTGGCGCGAGGTTTCCTAGAAATGACGAATAATGACCTCGAACAAGCTATTCAGCTCTTCTTTGAGAACCCCGATCTACAGCACAGCATTAACTCTGCTTCGGCGACCACACAAACAACTACCAGAAACGCTCCTTCTGGGACACATCGCCAGACGGTGCGCGAAGACGAGCATGGAGTTATCCACATAGACAGTGATGATGACGAGGACGAGGATGTCGATTCTGTCCAGGCCGTGGCTCGTAACGCGCAGGAGGAGGAAGATGCTGCAATGGCCCAGAGACTCCAAGAGGAGTTATTTTCAGCCCCTGATGACGAAATAAGGTCGCCCATTCGAAGCACCACGGAGACGTTAGTCGCACCTCATCCTGCCTGGGGATCGGGCTTTGATGGTGACGACGATATCCAGTCGGACCTTCTCGAGCAGCTACGACAGAGACAGGCCCGAGCCAGTAAGACCTCCCTCCCTCCCTTGGCTCGCCCCCCCAAATAGGCCGTTGAATGCTGACGATGTCGATTTGCTAATTTAGGACGAGCACCCAACCCATTTAACCAGTCGATTTGGGATGATCCAGACGCCCGACCAGGACCAGCCACGGCTGGCGCCCCCACTACCCGTGCCCAGCGCCTCACGGATCTGTTCCGACCACCCCACGATATCATCTCGAGGTTTTCTTGGGACGAAGCGAGGGAGGAGGGCAAGGATACCAAGAAATGGATCCTCGTCAACATTCAAGATCTGAGTGACTTCACCTGCCAGGCTCTCAACCGCGACATCTGGAAGGACAAGGCCATTAAGGAGCTGGTGGCCGAGAACTTTATTTTCCTCCAGTATTCGAATGAAGACGTCCTCGCGAGAGATTACATCACCTTTTACTTTCCCAACCACGAAAATCCTCAAAACTATCCTCACGTATCCATCGTTGATCCCCGGACTGGTGAGCAGGTCAAGATCTGGAGTGGGCGACCCTTCCCATCTGCGCTGGACTTTCACAGCCAACTTGTCGAGTTCCTTGACCGGTACAGTCTTAACGCGAACACCAAGAACCCCGTCGTCAAGGTGAAGAGCAAGCAGTCAAAGGCTGTAGATGTGGACCGGATGACGGAGGAGGAAATGCTGGAGATGGCGCTCAAGAACAGTCTAGCTCCCAACGGCGGCAGCTCGGAGAATCAAAAGTCGAATATCGTCGATCCCGACTCGTTGACAAAGTCGCCATTGCTAAGCGGTGGCGAGAGAGTGACATCGCCCCTCCGGGAAGCGACGGCCGAGCCGGAACTGAGCGCGAGCCAAAGTGCCTTTGCCGCCATCTCAATTACGAACCCCCACACCGAGCCCGAACACAATCCCGCAACGACCACGCGTATTCAGTTCCGCCACGCCACCGGCCGCATTATTCGCCGGTTCAACACGCAGGATCCCGTCAGAAGGATCTACGAGTGGTTGAAAGCGGAGCCTATGGAGGGCAAGGAAGGCGTTGAGTTTGAGCTCAAGAAGATGCCTCAGGGACATGACCTTATCGAGAACCTCGATGGTACTATCGAGGAAGTGGGGCTGAAGCAGGGAACCGTCATGATTGAATTCCTCGAGTAATGACACTCTTGGGGATATTCTGGGCTGGTTTTCTACAGGAGGTGTTATTTTCTTCCCCCCCCCCTCCTCGTTTCCCGCGTCTTTCTCTTACTCTCCTATGTTTCCTCTTTCTTTCGTCCCTTGTTCCGGTTCCGACGGTTTTTTACGACATGGCTTGTTTTTTTTTTTGCAAATATTAATAGAGAAGAGATGCTACGCTTTTTAGAGGAAATGAGGGATTCTTTCAGCTCGAATTATATCCGGGAATGCCGAGCAAGAGGACAAGGTGATGGATCTTCGGACCTAGGTTGAAGTGAGGTAAAAGGCGGAGATTGTGCCGTAAGCAGGTGATGATGAATTTCATGGCGATGACAGGCAAAGGTACAGGCATATAGAAGAGTGATGAGCCAGGGAAGACATATCGTGGGAGCGGCATCCCGTTGAGTATACCATCAATACATTACCAAATCCCTCAAGTTGAGAAACTATGAAGTATTACAGGCAGGCGATGCGAGGTGGCCATTTTCACGGATAAGTTAACGACGCGACGTTCGAGCATTCCCGAGTCTTGAATTTGCAGACTGGCGACGAAGAGAAAGGGAGGAAGAAGTAGAAAGTAACATGAGAAGGAGAAAAAAAAAAAAAAAAAAAAAAAAAAAAAAAAGAGAGAGAGAGAGAGGGGGTTCGCAGGTACGGTACATCGCCGACCAGCCACAAGGAGCAAGAGTCAGCTGGTTTCGTGCTCTAGACCATCGACCGCAGACCGCACTCGACCTATACAGGTATTACCTCCCTCCTACTCTCGCAGAGAAATCCGGGGAAGAGATCCATTGGATTGTACTTGGCAAGTATCCCGGTTGAATGTGAGGTGAGAAATCAATACTTCATGCTTTCGGTGTCTGTTTTGAAGCAGGTACAGGAATGAATGAGCCCTTGGATGTCTGTGCAACCCTCTCCACGACCGAATTTCCAGGTTTCCTCATTTCCCTTTTCCCTCCCAACGGACGCTTGTCTGCCAATGATATCGAGAGGACAGACTCTGGCTCATTCCCTGTTCTCAGCCAGGCTCACCTCACTCGATCTGACAGGCTCATTCGTGACCAATGAAGAAGGTAGTACGGCCAGGAGGTGGGGGGACGTGCAGGTCAGCAGAGGGCGGAGGACGTGTAAGGCGAAGGGACACGGGCGCATCAAAGTCTCGAAGGCCGCCAAGAGGTTTAGCTTCAGGTCCCGAAGAAAACGAAGAAAAGAAGCCGGGAGTCGACGGTTCCTAGGTCTTACTCTTGCTTCGTCGATTCCTCGAAAAGGGAGGGGGGAGGGGTTTGTGTGCTTGGTGAGACAGCGTGGGCGGAAGGCAACGACTCGGCTTCCGCCTCAGTCTAAGCGGGATTGAACGATAAAGTTGTCAAAGGTTCTGTTCGTCTTTGCCTCATCTTTGGTTCTCGGAGGATTCACTCCTTGCAGATGTTTGGTTGGCTGGTTGCTAGTCAACGCTGCAGGCTGAGACCTGAGGGTTTTACTGGCGAGCGAGGACCTCTCTCGTTGGGGTTTGTCCTCGTCGTTGCCTGGGGTCAAGTCAATTACTTCGTATCAATATTGAATTGGTCAAATCTGTGCCGTTTCCTCAATTCCGTTGTATTGGCGACCTTGGACATTATCCATATCCCCAGTATTGTGGTCAATTCAATAGCACCAAGTAAACAATCCCCAAGGTGCGCTGGCACAGAGGCGCGTGGTGCATCTGTGATTAGAGTGTCAAGTGTTGGATCTTACATAGGTACTTGTACGCTGTAGCCAGGACAACCTGGCACCTATAGGCTATGGAATAATATCGATGATCAATGTTGTTTTACTGCCTTCTTCGTCCTTCGTGCCGTGTTTTGACGTTGTTTAGGGGTGGTCCTTTTCTGTACTTTCTGTACCATAGAAATTGATCCCTTGGAAAGCCTGGTGCTCTGTCCTGCCAGCCTGGCTATCATAGTCTCTCTCCCATCAATCCTATCATCCTTGTCCTCGAAAACGATCACTACTTTTTTTACGCGTCCACTATTATTACACGCCCCCGTCCCCGGTCCTAGCGCTGATGGCGATCAATGATGTCGGTTGTTGGTCCCTAATGCTACGATAAACGATTCTACCCGTGAGCCCCTCCTCGATATCACCGACTTGATAATCCCCTCGAGGCGCATAGCTACTTGTAACTCAAGTTTCTCTTTGTCTTTCAAACAAGACCTCGGTCTGAGTTTTATTTCCTTCCTTCTTCGCCAGCCCAATTTTGACTTGTGACGACACCTGGCGCCGACCCCAGCCAGCACAAGCCAGACCCCGCAACAGTGCTGATTTCCTTCCATCGTCACTACTTCTCCCACCGCCTGCAACCACACGCCGCCAGACAAGAACGATCTTTCCAACCCCAACGACTGCGCCGTGTTCGATCTTTTTCTTTTTTCGTTACACTCTTTTTGTCCGACCGAAAGACGTTCTTTACTGCCTACCCAAGTGCCTCGAGAAGCGGAACCGACTGTCTCAGGCCCCTACGTCAATCCCTGAACATACCCCAGAAGAACCACACCGTCCCGAACCTGGGAGCACCAGCCCACCATGGCGGAGAGGGAGCGAGAGTACGAGGAGGGGAACGAGGCTCTTGACCCGGAGCTTCTCTACACGAAGGAGTACTGCATTGGTTCGTGATGTTGTCTACGTCCTTGGCTGTTGCATTATGAGAGCCCTAACAGAAAGCTGCTGTAGGCGGTGGAAGCTTTGGCAAAGTCTACAAAGGGTAAGTTTCTTGGTCTCCGTCCCCCTCCCCTGTCGATACCCTTAGGTCTCTCTTTCTCTTTGTCTTTCTCTCTCTTTTGCAGACCCACGGCTCTTCTCCGTCTCTCGGGGTTTGCTTCCTATTTATCTTGTGCTTTTGCTGACTCGTGCTTGGGCGGATAGGGTCGACAAGCGAACCGGTCAGGCCGTCGCGATCAAAGTCATTGACATCGAGAGCGCCGAAGACGAAGTCGAGGATATTATCCAGGAAATTGCTATCCTCTCCGAGCTTCAGTCGCCCTACGTAACTAAGTACTACGGCTCTTACGCCAAGGGCGCCGAGCTATGGATCGTCATGGAGTTTTGTTCTGGAGGTAGCTGTGCCGACCTCATGAAGCCAGGCTTGATTGGAGAGGACTATATTGCCATAATTCTCAGGGAGCTATTGTTGGGTCTCGATTATCTTCACTCCGACAAGAAGCTTCACCGAGACGTTAAGGGTACGCCGCTTCCTACGCTTCGGTTCTTCCTCCAACCAACACGTATTTTTGAGATTGACGGTCTGGTACTAACTCCGATATCCCTAGCGGCGAACGTGCTCCTGAGCTCTAACGGACAAGTCAAGCTGGCTGATTTCGGTGTGTCTGGCCAGCTTTCTGCAACCATGACGAAGAAAAACACATTTGTGGGCACTCCCTTCTGGATGGCGCCAGAGGTGATTAAACAGTCCGGCTACGACCACAAGGCAGATATCTGGTCGTTAGGTATCACGGCGCTCGAGC
This sequence comes from Scedosporium apiospermum, assembly GCF_000732125.1. Lineage (NCBI taxonomy): Eukaryota > Fungi > Ascomycota > Sordariomycetes > Microascales > Microascaceae > Scedosporium > Scedosporium apiospermum. The sequence continues at coordinate 690,097 of NW_015971734.1, forward strand.
TTGCGAACGGAGAGCCTCCATACGCCGATATTCATCCCATGAAAGTTCTGTTCCTAATCCCCAAGAACCCTCCGCCTCGACTCGAGGGCAACTTCACGAAGGCTTTCAAAGACTTTATTGAGTTATGTCTCCAAAGAGATCCCAAAGAGCGGCCCAGCGCCAAGGAGCTGCTACGTCACCCCTTCATCCGCAAGGCGAAGAAGACTTCGTACCTGACGGAGCTCATCGAGAGGCATACTAGGTATATGGCTACGCACAAGGGCGAAGAGGAAGACCACATGGAAGGACACGAGGAGATTATGGAGAGGCAGCCCGTAAACGAGGATATGTGGGACTTCGGTACCGTTCGGCTGGTTAACGATCGGGGCAACGTCGTTCACAGGCCTAGTCTGAATCCCATGGACGATTCAGCCACGAACGCGCGTGCCTCTTCGCGACCTTATGAGCCTCAGGATCATCATTATGGAGAGCAGAATGCGGGCCCGGCGAAGGTACGGGACTTTGGACTCGGCCCTACCGTTTCAGATACTCTCAAGGCAGCCGGGAGTGGAACGTCCCGGCAAACCTCTCCCCAGAGGAAACCCCTCCCTACCGAAACGCCTCCATCGCCCATTAGGGTACCCCTTCCCGCCTCACCAGAGAGAAGACGCGACGACACGTCTAGGCGGGTTGTTAAGCCCATGCCACCAATTCCTCTTGACCAGTCGGCGGATTACGACCACCTGCTACAGCAACAACTCCAACGTGATATGGGAGTGCTGAGTCTAGCACCGGTTATCCAGGCCTCGTCAGCCGGCTCCTCTTCGTCGGCGTACGCGTCGCTACAAAATGGACCAGAGCTGCGACCCTCGTCATCCAGCTCGCGCGTAGGTCCTATTGACCTACCAGAGATACCCCCCTACAGAGGCGGCAGTGCCGCCTATCAACAACAGAATCCATCTCAGCATAGATTGCCCAATCAAGCACCTCAAACTCAGCTGCGCCAAGTCTCTGGCCAAGCTTCCGCGCTTCCACTCCCTCCGAAGCACGCCCAACAACATTATCAGCCCGTACAGGTACCGACCCAACCCCCCGGCCTCCTGTCCAAGGCCCAGCCCCCGAGCGTGGCGGAATCCAGCGCCGCGCTTCTGTCGTCATTCCCCTCCCCGGCGCCCGCCAACCCTGACGGCGACCTCGACGCTCTCAATGACGTCATCTTCCCTGCGTTGGAAGAGGCCTTGAAGAGGAGGCAGATCCGCCTGCAGACCGTGTGCCGAACTGCTCCGGGAGCGGCGCCTACACCTCGACAGCAACGCGCAGAGGCGGCGCACGAGAGGATCAGACACCTTGTGTATAAGCTGGCCCACGTCTGTAAGGAGATCGACCACTATGACAAGGCTGAGCCGGTGGGTATGGGTAGGGACGTGGGCATGTTCCTCGAGGGTCTTCTCGAGGAGATTCTTGTGAGAGTGGAACCATTTGATGAAACTGAGGTGTAAAGGCGATAGATGGCAACAAAACTGGGGGTTGGCGTTTTCGTGGTTCTGTCATTTACATGCAAAAGACGGTTCTGGGGGAGTTTTCTTTAGGCACGAAGGGCCAGCAGGCATGGTCGGATGACTTCATTGCCCTGGCAAAGCAAAGCAGGGCAAATGGAGCCTGTAACACCCTGATAAGTACATTCATCAGGGCATGGTTATGGGTGTTTCATGTGTTGTGTTCGGATATGGGATGGTTTTCCTTTTATTTCTTTTTTTTCTTTTTCCCCTTTTCTTTCTGTCTTTTATGATCAATGGCGTGGGTGAGCGAGCATGGTTGGCACTTGTTTCTTTTCTTCATGTAGTAGAGGCCTTTGGCCATTTCATTATGGACGAAGCATATTCCGTTCATAGATTCTATTCTTATGTTTGTTTTGGTTTTACTTGTCTGGAATGTGCTTTGGGGGAAGAAGTGGGATGCCTCAGAAGTGGATGTTGCTTATATGCTCACTGGCCTAGGTATGTGGTATGTTACTCTGTTACTCTGTATATAATCGGCCTAGACATTGCGAGGTCTTGTGTTTAGTATGAGGTTTGAGGCAATGTTCTCGAGCTGCGGTCGAGGCGGCTCAGCTGTCGACCGCGCAGTGAATAAATATGACTACACTGTACGCACATACCGATATATGTGTTCTTTTACAGTGCGAATATATAACTCAGTCTCAAGCTCTCTCCGCTCCAGAAGCAGGTACGATTTGCCGCATCATCTCCCAACGTCACTCAACGCTGCCTTGAGATGTCGGAATCGCCACTTCTCGAAGCTATAAACCCCCCATACTCGATCGAGACTTGAATTGGTATCTTTCGAAGGTTCTTGTGTGACCTAGACTGTGTTTATTATTTTCCCTGAAACAAATGAGACGCTACCCAAACTTTCCGACATCTCCCTGAGCTCTGCTCACTCATTCACTGCCCCGCCAGAGTGCCAGAGGGGTTGAAATTGATGAAATTCCGTGACCGTCTCATCCCGCATTACCAACCACTCTCATAGACACGGAGCCTCACCTACTTGAGAACCACCCACGACACTAGAATACACGATTATCTACCAAACATACCCATCCGAGAAAGAGGAGAGTGACCATGGCGGAATCGACGGAACAGCGCGAGCTCGACCTCGTCGACAAGGTCGACTTCCGCATCCTCGAGGTCGCCAACAACGAGGAGAAGCTGGAGCAGCTGCTGTCGCGGTATCTTGCGCCGTTGATGCTCAAGGCGGGGAGTCCGCATGCGAGTGTGAGGGCGAAGGTGATTGCGGTTTTAAAGAGGGTGATGACTTTTGTGCAGCCTCCGGGGTATGTTCTTTGCTTTATTCGTCCGAGGGAAGGTGTTTCGCACGCTAGAAAGGAGGGAATGAATGGTTGGAAAGAATGAGGGAATGGAGATAAGAAGTTAGCTGACTCGGTTTGCAGGATTGTTTTGCCGGTTGCCGCATTGGTAGACCAGTTCAAGGCGAACTCTTCGCCCGTGGTGAAACAGTTTGATCTCGTCTTCATACAGCACGGTCTTCCTCGGATGGATGTCGTTGATAGGAGAGATCTGTTCCCTAAGGTTACTAAGGAGATATCGCATGGGGATGCTGATGCTGCTGGCTCGAGCGACGCAGGGCTCTTCGATGTGTTTTTGAGATTACTCACCGATGTTAGGCTGCCTGGGAGGGGTACAAAGGATGATCTAGCTTTGCGAGAGACGCTCGGACTAACCGACAGTGACGCCCGATACCTCTCCAGGTGGCTAGGCAAGGTAATCCTCTTAAAGTCTGCGGGTTCTGGGGCGACGGCGGAGGCTCTACGGGCTGCGAATCCTCCTCCTACGTTCACGGCATCGGAGCTTGACTTCCTCGTTCCTACCCACCGACCTGTTTCGGCTGCCTTTACGGCCTTAGCAGACTTGAAGCTGAAGGTGATTACTTTCCTCGCCAGCGGTGCATTCAAGGATAGCGAGAGGTTTATTCCAGCGCTCTATGCTGCATCGGCCGCTGACTCAAGAGTCGCATCCGTCGGCGATGAGCTCCTCAAGAAGAGTTCTGTGGATCTAGAGGATGTCACGCTTACAAAGTCACTATTCGACTCCCATTCAAGACTGGGCCCAGCCTACCGGACGAGGATCTTGGGCATCCTGAGCAAATCCACCGTCTCTACGACCATGACGGCGGAAATCCTCGAGGCGGCGAAACTGGACATTACACCTGCGGAGGCGGGTAATTCAGAGCAAGGAAAAAGACAAGGGACACTGGAGAGGACAAAGCTTCATCGCGCATTGTTTCAATACCTCCGTTGGGCTGCGACCGTTGGCCCCTCCAAGGGAGACTTTGACATCGGTTTCAAGTTGCTGGAGAAGATGCAGGAATACATCCAGGGGCAGGGCTGGCCCGTGGCGGAAAAGACGTCCGCGGATGATGTTGCGCTCCGGTCGCTTGCCTACGAAAGCATAGGGATACTGGGAAAGGCGGCTAAGATGACGGGACAGCAACGGTTTTGTCTCGCTGGATGGATGTTTCGCGCTCTAGCCGAAGACCCCAATCCGGAGGTGGTTGTCAACATCGACGGCGCGCTGTCTATGCTGACGGCTTTGTATCCCCCTTCTCAGGAGGAATCGAATTCGAAGAGGTTTGGGGTTCGAACAATGCTCTTGCGTTATATGACGGTCAAAGTCGAGCCGCCCGTTGTTCGGAGCACGCGCCATGCAGCCGTGAAGTGGGCGAATAAATGTTTGCCGTTTGACTCGGCGCAGGCTCGTTGGATAGATATTCTCGCCGTCGGAGCTCGTCCAGACGAGAGGAGTGATGTCATCGAGGAGGGACACAAGGGTCTTGATCCGTGGGCGCAATACGCGCACTCCTCTAATGACGACGTCAAACTCCCGGATTGGAAGGAGATGCTTGTCATGTACTTTGCCGATAATAAGCCATCGCCATCGCCGCCACGGAATGACAGTGACGAGATGGACGTCGACACAGATCCTATCCCCCGGTTCCACTTCTCGGACGATACAATGCTCGCCTATCCTGTAGCCCTCAATTACTGCAAGCAGATGATGTTCCTCGCCGCTCTAAAGGACTTCAAGATGGATCCCGACTGGGCTCGGAATCTGCAGAATCTAGTCAAGACGAATCTGAAGACGAGAAACGAGATCCGAGAGTACCTTCGTGGGCTTCCCGATGATGGCCACAACATGTATTTCCTGAAGAGATGTCTTGACGGTTTGCATCTGAATCACGAGGCAACGGTAGAAGAATCTGCTCGCTCCTTCGTGGACGTGGCTTCTCTAAGCCCCCGAAATTCCGTTGCGTACCTCGCTCACCTCGCGCCGCAGCTGGTCCCCTTCATCAAATCGAATAAAAAGGAGCTGCGCGTCCTCGCGGCCGAGGCGTTCGGAATTCTCGCGGCTCATCCTGCGAACAGCGACGCGAAGCTTTCCGACCTCGTGGCGCCTATATTGGAACTTACCAAGGGCAGCGAGAATAAATTTGGCTCCGAGTTGAATGCTGCCGAAGGCGCGATTCTCGCACTTGCGCACTTTTGCTCGAGGCTCGTCTTTTATGGTCGTGAGGTGCCGGCGGGGATCACCTACCCGCTCGACCTGCTTGTGAAGGAGCGCATCCCACATTCTCTCAAGGAGACTCTTTTGGAGGCGTTCCCTCAGCTCTGGTCGGCTGGATTGGCTACGCCTAGCCCGGACACCATTCCAGCAAAGGAGGTCATCGAGTTCCTGCTAGGCCTGGCGAAGAAGAGTAACGAGCGGGCCATTTCTGCGCTTGGGAAGCTGGCTATTGCCCTGGATGAAGAGGAAGGCAAAGAGTGGAACGATGGATTGATCGGCTCTATCCTCAAGGGGCTCTTTGAACTCTACGAAATTAAACAAGCCGAAGTCCATTTCGCCGTTGGCGAAGCCATTGCGGCGGTAGTTGGCCGCTGGGAAGCCAGCTGCGTGCAGCTCGGCCTCAACGTCGATAGCGACCCCAGTGGTAGCTTTCAGAAACCCCACCGCCCTGCACACTTAACCGGTGTGCTAAACAAGCTCATTCAAGATTGCAAGGGCACGAAGCCATCCCTCCTCAAGGCTTCGGGGATCTGGCTGTTCTGCATCGTGCAGTATTGCCCGCACTTGGAGGAGGTGAAATCGAGACTACGAGAAATCCAGGCGTCGTTCATGAGGCTCTTGCATACTAGGGATGAGCTGACGCAGGAGACCGCGTCCAGGGGGCTCTCGTTGGTTTACGAGAAGGGTGACGAGTCGATTAGGGGACAGCTTACGAAGGATCTGGTCTCTGCGTTTACCGGCAACGGCAAGACTCTCAAGGTGGACGAGGATACGGAACTCTTTGATGCCGGGGCACTTCCCACAGGCGACGGCAAGTCTATCACGTCCTACAAGGATATCGTCAACCTCGCATCGGAGGTTGGAGACCAGACACTAGTCTACAAATTTATGTCGCTCGCTGCCAACGCGGCCATGTGGACGACCCGATCCGCCTTTGGACGGTTCGGCCTCAGCAATATCCTCTCCGAGTCGGAGGTTGACCCGAAACTGTACCCTAAGCTATACAGGTATCGATTCGATCCGAATCCCAACGTGCAGCGATCGATGGATGATATCTGGAAGTCCATTGTCAAGGATTCCAACGCCGTTCTCGAGAAGCACTTTGACGCCATCATGGAGGACCTACTCAAGAGTGCTCTGGGTCGAGAGTGGCGTATGAGAGAGGCGAGCTGCGGCGCTATCGCTGATCTTGTTCAGGGAAGGCCTTTCCCCAAGTACGAGAAATATTATACGGAGATATGGGAGGTGGCGTTGAAGCTGATGGATGATGTCAAGGGTAGCGTGAGAGCCGCGGCGCTCAAGCTCTGTATTGGGTTGTCGAACGGTCTTCTCCGACTCCTGGAGGAGTCGACGGGAGGTAGTTCTGTGCAGGCCATGCTGAAGGAGGTGATTCCGTTCCTCCTGTCGGGTCAGGGAGTGGACAATTCCGTCGAGGACGTCAAGCTCTTTTCCACTCTGACCCTCATCAACATTGCAAAGAAGGGCGGCAGGAATCTCCGGCCGTTCATGTCGGAGATGATTCCGCAGCTACTCGGTCTCCTAAGCACCATCGAACCCGCACAAATCGGGTTCTACTACCAGCGCGTCGGCGAAGGCGGGCGTGAACTCATCGACAAGCGCCGCGCGGCCATGGTCAGCCAGTCGCCCATATCCGAGGCCATCGAGAACTGCCTCCGCTTCGTCGACGAGGAGACCCTAGTTGAGCTGGCACCGACGCTTGAGGCGACGATCAAGTCCGCCTTAGGCATGCCAACTAAGATTGGCTGCAGCCGCATGCTCATCACGCTCTTCTCCACGCACGCGAATTCCATGCGTCCGCTGGCGGCCCGCTTCCTCCAGCTCATGGAGAAACAGACCCTCGACGCCAACGATGAGGTGAGCAAGGCGTATGCGCGCGCAGCGGCGTACATCATCCGGTCGGCCCCCAGCGCGGCCAAGGAGAAGTTTTGTGAAAAGTTTATCGATCTGTACTTTAACGCCGAGGACGAGCGGCGGCGGCAAAAGGTGGCGGATGTGGTCGTCGCGCTGTCCAAGACTTCACCGGATCAGTTCACATCCCTCGCGAGTCTTCTACTCCCTTTTGCGTACTTTGCCTCGAACGACGTCGACGAGTATACGCGGACGGCGTTCGGCGTGGCGTGGGATCAGCACGCGGGAGGGAGCAGGACCGTCGCGTGGCACCTGAAAGAGATAATTGCGCTCGTGACTCGCGGGCTGGATGCACCTAGATGGAGCCTCCAGCATACGGCGTGTTTTACGATTTCTTCGGCCGTCGAGGCGCTAGCGGGGTCTACGGAGGCGACGGGCCAGATTAGCGAGGCGAATCTTGAGGTTGTCTGGCCCGTGTTTGATCGTGCGCTGGCACTCAAGACGTTTGATGGGAAACAGAGGCTGCTTAAGGCGTTTCCCCCCTTTGTCGAAAAGGGAGAGGCGCTGTGGAAGGATGGCTCGTCCGCCATCGCGCAGAAACAGCGCAAGATCGCGATAAGGGAAGCTAAGAGGAACAATGCGGGCTACAAAGTCCACGCGTACGAGTGTCTCTGGAAATTCGCCAAGGCGAGGAAGGACCTCGATCTCCTCGAGGATATCATTGACGTCGTGCAGCCGGCGCTCGACGAGTTCGAGGATGAGGCGAGCGCCGACAAGATGGACGTGGATCGTTCCAAAGACGACGGGGATGACGACCACGCTGCGGAGTTGGCGGAGAAGGCGGTCGAGGCTATTGCGAGGGGGTATAATCGGCCGGCGATGGCGGAGGATGCGATCCCTGCTTTGTCTATGATACTGAAGACGTTGAAGCCGTACCTCGCGGAGCACAGGTTTTCGCTCATTAGGCGGAAGGTGTGGTTTACGGCCCTCGTGGACGTCATGAACGACGCTAAGAAAGGTAAAGATGGGAAGGATCAGAGCGCGCTTGCGAAAGGATATCTGGATACGTTGAGTCTTGATGTTGTGGAGATTGGGACGGAAGCGCAGAGGATTGAGAGGGCGAAGGCCGTTGGGGCTATCACGAGGGCTTGGAAGAGGGGTGTGTTTGGTGGGGAGGGGGTAGGGAGTATCGGGGGTGTTGTGAAGGGGGCGGTTGAGAGGATTATGGGGGAGGAGAGGAGTCTTTCGGTCAAGGAGGCGTTGAAGAAGGTTTTGGAGGAATTGAAGTAGGGGTGGTTAGGTATAGTCAGGACTTGAGGGTTGGCTCTTCCATTATTTCCTTGACTTTTTGTGCTCTATCAAATTTCTTCTGCATTATAAGAACTATTTCCTGCTATGACATCAAGTGAATATCCTACTGGAAAACTCTCATCACAACGTGAACTTTTCCCCGACAAGCTCCTCGCTCAGAGCCCACAGTCTATCAGCGGCGACGGGGTCGGTAGCATGGGGCATCGCCTTGCTGAACTGGCAGTTGTCGAGATACAGTCCGGTTTGCGCTGGCGGAGAGAGTGAGAGTTAGATTCTATTTTTTTTCTTCATCTTTTTTTTTCTCCTGTACTGTAATGGAAATACTCACTGTCAAGGGCAGGATCGAGAGCAGCGACGAGGGTAGTGGACGAGCCCTGGTCGATGTCCTTCCAGTAGGATGCAGTCTTCTCGATGGCCGCTGTGATGTCGTCGTCTTGTTCTCTGCCGAGCTGAGTCCTCACACCTAGAAATGCCAGTGTCAGGAGTCTTCCTAACTCGAAGATCGTGCGTATAAAAAAAGGAATAACAAAAGAGATAGACTTGTTTGTACTCACCACCAGGATGCAAGCAATACGCCGAGATGCCCTTCTTCGGCACCTCCCTCTGCAGCGAGACGGTAAACAAAATATTCGCCGTCTTACTCTGCCCATACGCAACAATCCCAAGATACCCATCCACAGGCTGCAAATACACCTCTGGCAAGCCCTTCCTCCACTTCTCCTCCTCGGGCACCTCCTTGCCCTCGAGGTTATAGTCACTCCAGCGGATGGGACTAATAACATGCGCGCCACTAGCAAGGTTCACGATCCTCGTCTCCCCGGGTCTCCTCCCTTCCTCCTTGGCCGCCTTCTCGAGCAACGGCAGCAACAAATTCGTCAACAGGAAAGGCCCCACGTGGTTTGTCCCGAACTGTCCCTCGATTCCCTCGGCGGTGTCGAAGCGCTTCATGACGGACAACCCGGCATTGTTGATGAGGATGTCGAGTTTGGGGGTGAGCTCCGCGACCTGGGCCGCGACGGCGCGGATGGAGGCTTGCGAGGCGAGGTCGAGGGTGAGGGGCTCGATGCGCACGGTTGGGTAGGATTCGTGGAGGGAGGATACGACGGTCGAGAGGTTGGTGGGTGTGCGGGAGGCGAGGATGAGGAGGGCGGGGGATTGGGAGGCGATGGCGGTGGCGGTTGCGGCGCCGATGCCGTTGGGGCTTACGCCCGTGATGAGGACTGGATTTTGTTAGTGAGGGTTCTGTTTATTTTATCATTTTTTTTTTTCTGTTTTCATTTGTTGGTTTATTGGGGCTTGGGGAGACGAAACTGGTTTTGCCTTTGATCTGGTCGGCATAGGTTTCGGCGACGTGGAGGCCGGAGGTTTTGATGTCGAATTCGGGGTGAGTGGTCATGGTTGCGGTGATGGTGATGGTGATGGCGGTGGTGATGAAACTTAGACGACGCTGGTTGGAGCTGAGTATTCGGCGCAATTGAGTAGGAGAGACGAGATCAGTTAGAAGAACACAATTGAGAGCTCCCCAGAAGGAACCGGAACCTAGACAAGCGATCCAATATTGATATTCCCTATTCCCTCTTAGCACATCACTTGCCCTCTCCCTCTCCCACATCCTCGTCCTCCCACTTGCCGAAGCAGGCAAGAAAGGAGACCCCCAACTATCACTTTGACCCGCCCTCGCTCGCACATCCGGCCGGCTTTACGCCTTCAAAGCTCAGGAACGCCGGCAGTAGGCAATCCCGCCTCCGCCCTCTAGCCAACGTGCTTGCTCTATACCCTTTTCGGCCCTCGTATCAATAGGCTAATTCGTTATAGGCGAAACACCTAAAAGGACTTGGGTTCCAAAGAGACGAAGTGCCTCCCCCGCACAAAGGTGGACTCAGCGATCGCTCCCTAGATTTAGAACCCGCCCCTTGGCACTTGCAATCGAAGGGTCCGCGAGTCGTCTAGGAAATTGCCGTGGCGTGTGTGGTCTGAGGCAGAGAGTCGCAACACACACAACAGGCACACGCACGGGGGTAATAACACTAGAACCGGAGAATGTCCAGCTTCAAGCAAAGAGACTCAACGTTCCTTTCCGAGTGGGGAATGCGGGGGAAAGGCATTCAGGAGGACGACGTGGAAATGCGTGCCGAGACGCCGGGTTCCTCTGCGGGTTGCACTGCAGGTTGCTCTGCACCAGCGCGAGCTCGTCTCGTCCGAGCCTCTTAAGACTTTGTGTTATACATGAATATAGGCTGACAAGGGAGAAGGGAAGCCTGGAAGGAGGGGTGGGATGATCGCGAGGGGCAGACGATGGATGTGATGGGATCAGCGAAGCACTCTGCGTTTTGGCGAGGCCATTGTTTTACATGTTTTTTTATTTCTTTCAGTATAGTCCATAGATCCATTCGAAAAGATTACCGAGTGTTCAATAGTCTAGACGATCAGAATGGCCAAAGAAAAGACGGGCATCAATGTCATTGTCGTAGGCGCAGGTTAGCATCATCTCTTACAGCTCTCTCTCTCTCTCTCTCTCTCTTTTCTCTGTCCTCTCCTTCCTCCTCCTCTCTTCCAATTCCACGATACCGAAAAGTCGCACACCAATGTAATCCACCCCCCTAACTAAACCCTCTCTCCCCCCCAGGCTTCGGTGGCCTCGCCTCCGCCATAGAATGCCACCGCCAAGGCCACACCGTAACCATTTACGAAGCCTTCCCCGAGCTCAAGATCCTCGGCGACATCATCTCCTTCGGCCCCAACGCCGGCCGCATCTTCTACCGCTGGGGCGACGGCGCCGGTTCGGTGGTGAACCGCATGCGGCCCCTCAGCATCGACACGCGCGAGCACGGCTTCAACATCCGCAAGTTCGACACAGGCGAGATCGTCGTCAATCAGCCCGCGGCGCAGTATCCGTGGGAAACGCCTAGTTTGAACGGGCACCGTGGGGAGTTGCATGAGGTTGTGTTTAATCATGTGAGGGATGAGCTGGGGATTCCGGTGCATTTGGGGAGGAGGATTGAGGAGTATTTTGAGGATGATGAGGGGGTGGGCATTGTGCTTGATACGGGGGAGAGGGTGAGTAGTAGAGAGATCGTGGCATATTGATGGTTCTCCTTTTCTCTTTGAAACCAAGTCTAACACTGCGACAACAGGTACCGGCGGACGTGGTCATTGCCGCCGATGGAGTCAAGTCGAAAGCCCGCCAAGCTGTTCTCGGCTACGAAGACAAGCCTAAGAGCAGCGGTTACGCCGTCTGGCGCGCTTGGTACGTTCCACTCCCCTTACCCCCGCAGCAAGTTTAGACCTCCTCTCCGCTAACCTAAGAGAAACACTATCAGGTTCTCCAACGAGGACATGGTAGCAGACCCAGAAACAGCCCACTTCTGCTCGCGCGACACCTTCAACGGCTGGATCGGCCCCGACAAACACTTCCTCTTCAGCACCATCAAAGGCGGCCAAGACGTCTGCTGGGTGCTCACCCACCGCGACATCCACGACATCGACGAATCGTGGTCCTTCCCGGGAAACCTCGACGAAGTCCGCGCGGCCCTCGAAGGCTGGGATCCCCTCTGCACGCGCATCATTTCCAAAACACCCCAAGACCGCCTCGTGGATTGGAAGCTCGTCTACCGCGACCCCTTACCCACCTGGGTGAGTCCCAAGGGAAGGATTCTCCTGCTCGGCGATAGCGCCCATCCGTTCCTTCCCACGAGTGCCCAGGGTGCGGCGCAGGCTTTGGAGGACGCCGCTACGATTGCCGTTTGTCTGCGGAGGGGAGGCAAGGCGGGCGTGAGCACGGCGCTGAGGACGCACGAGAAGATTCGGTACGAGAGGGTGAAGAAGGTGCAGAAGACGGGGGAGTCGACGAGGGATATGTGGCATAAGACGGATTGGGAGGCTGTGAGGAGGGATCCGAAGCTGATTGAGTTTCCGAGACCGGAGTGGATATTTGGGCATGATGCCGAGAAGCATGCCGAGGAGGTCTACGATGAGGTGGCTGCTACGGTGTAGGTTGGGGAGGGGGAGAGTAAAGCAGGGCAGGGCACCAGGCGAAGAAAGGCGACTTACACTGGAATAGACTAAATAGCCTTGATCCCAGTACACGACCTATTAAGTCCGGTGTCCAGAAAAATTCGTCTGACTTGAAACATAGACGCCATTCTCCTCCTCCTTCTCCTGAAGGCAGGTGGCGATGTAAACCCAAAGGAAAGAGTATCCTCCGCACCTTCCTCGACACACAAGGACCCCAGCCCCATGCTTTATATGTGAGTCTGTGGCAAGAATTTCCAACCGAATAGCTCAAGCGGCAATACCGCGACCAAGTGGCCAAGTGGTCACTGGAGCGCTCAGAAGGTTAGAAAATTGCAATTTTCGTAGCTCGTGGGAAGCAACCAGGATTCGATCCTGGGAGTGACCCGCGAGCGAGCTTTTTATTTTATTTTATTTTTATTTGATTCTATTTGTTTATTCCCATCAAGTCGAACATCTACAGGAGCTGCCAACATAGAGAGAGCGTTTGATCGCTCGAAGTCTGATATCTCTAGTTCTCTCTCCGCAGTGCCGTCTGGAGAAGAGGCGGCGTCTATGTAGTGCTAACCGTGGTAGGAAGCTGTCTTGGCGTTCTTGTCCATGTTCGAAAGGACAGAAGAAACAAGCGACGCCAAAAATAGTCTGTATCAGTTTATTAACAAAAGACCCCTACGGAGCAAGAACCAGAAAGCTGTCCGACTTTCGCTGAACCAGCTGACTGTCGAGTCGCCCCATCACGATCCCCCTTTCATACCCACACTCTCACGCTGTGCTGCTCCCACCCGGGCCAGGCTCCCCCAATCCCCCAATCGTAGAATTGCCGCGAGGGGACACAATCCATGGATCCCAGCTTCAAGCCGCCCTGTTCCCCCCGCTCCCTCCCTCGAGTCTAGCGTCTCTCCAGCGTCCCACACCCCGCAACGGCTTCTCCATCCCGATCGGCAAATCGCCAAGTCCCTCCCATCAATTGACGTCTTTAGCCTCCAAGAAAGCCAAGCCATCCACGGCCAAACCCCCCGTGGAGTAGCTCTTCCCCTGCGGCCCTCACTCGCTCCTCGCGTTCGGCGAAAGAGCTAGTGCTAATTTTTTTTCTTCTTTACCTCGTAGGATAAAAGAGGCGTGAAAGGCCAGGGAACGCTAGTTATATATATATTTGTTTCTCTGCTTCCAACCGGGAGCGGGAACTGGTGCTTCTTTGGGCCTGGTGGTGCGGAGGACAAATAAGAATAAAAAGAAGAGGATATTAAGATATTAAGTTCTTAAATGTTTCTTTAGATTCCTTACCTCTCGATTGTCGATTATACCCTTCTTCGCATCTGCCTGTTGCGTCTTACGAACGGAATCTTGGGAGGAATTATAGCACTGATTTCGAAAGAAGAAAAAGAAGAGAGAGAGAGAGAGGAGGGAGGAAAACACACGAGCGCTTCGATAGATTGATTAACCCAGCCATAACCATGCTGGCGGACCACTTCCAAGATGTCGCCGTCATGGCAGACCATCTCCTTCGCTGGTCTTCAAAGAATCTCAACTCAAACAAGACCCTGGGCATCTTGATCTTACAAGCCGCCCTGCTGGCTCTCATCCTCGACTATGGCCGAATGCTATGGCTGCGTTTCAAAATGGTAAGTCCCTCTTTCTTGTTTCCCGTTCCCGAAAATGAAAAAAAAATCAGACCATCTAGATGCAAGATGAGCCTCCAATCCCTCTCCATGCAACACGCAAGTTCATATCTGTTATTTTATTAACCATGACCCGGTTTTCGTTTCTTCCACTCACAGCCCCCCGGCCCGTTCCCGCTCCCCATAATCGGCAATACCTGGCAGCTCCCCGAGAACAAGCCCTGGCTCTATTTCGAAAAGCTCTCCAAACACCACAACTCTCCCGTCATCACCTTCTGGATCGGCCGCAACCCCACCGTCTGGATCAACGATGCCTGGGCCGCCTCCGAGCTCCTCGACAAGCGCGCGGGGCTTTACTCTTCGCGCCCACGCATGGTCGTCTTCGCCGAGCTGGGCTCCGGACAGGCTAACCTCGTCAATATGTACACTGGGACGCAGGAGCAGCGCGAAAAGTGGCGGGCGCGCCGGAAGCTGATTCACCATGGTGTCGGCGTGCAGTCTGTCCGGAAGTACCGCTCATTCCAGAACGATGAGAGCCGCGTCGTGGCACTCGACATGCTGGCCAAGCCGGCCGACTACGTCAAGTCGTTTGAGCGCTACGCTACGAGCGTCGTGTCCATCATCGGCTTCGGTAGACGCGTCGAGAGCTGGGATGATCCCATCATCACGGAGGTCATCGCCACCATGCACCTCGCCGCCGATCTCAACGTCCCCGGGAAATCCTTCCCCATGCTCATGGAGACTTTCCCCTGGCTGGCTCGCTTCCCCGATGCTCTGGCCCCGTGGAAGTGCGGACTAGGTCGTAAGCGCGGCTTCCACTTCTTCTACGCCCTCGCCGACGAGGCAAACCAGAAAAAAGGCCACGAAGACTCTTTCGTCAAGTACCTCTTCTCCGAACGTGAAAAGTACCAGCTCAAGGAAGAGGATATCTCTAGCCTGACGGGCAATCTCTTCGGCGCCGGCAGCGACACGAGCAGCAGCACCCTCATCACCTTCATCCTCGCCTGCTGCGCCTTCCCCGAGACGCTAATCCCGGCCTGGGAAGAACTCGACCGCGTCGTGGGGCCCGATCGGAGCCCGCACTTCGACGACGAGCCGAACCTGCCCTACGTTCGCGCCTTCGTTAAGGAGGTCTTCCGGTGGAGGTCCGTGGCCATTATCGGCGGCCAGCCCCATGCGCCTATCGAGGATGACTACTATAATGGCTACCTCATCCCCAAGGGGACCTGGACGCAGGGGAACGTGTGGGCTATTCATCACAATGAGCGCGATTTTCCGGACCCGGACCGCTTCAACCCTTGTAGGTTCTTTGATGGGGATGAGAACCATAGGCCGTTCCCTACTGAGCGTGGATATATGACGTTTGGGTGGGGCCGGCGCGTGTGCTCGGGCCAGGCTTTAGCGGAGCAGGGGACTTGGATTACCGTTGCTAGGCTGCTCTGGGGCTTCAAGATTGCCAAGAAGACGAGGCCTGACGGAAGTGTCGTCGAGGTTGACATTAACGCTTACACGTAAGTTCTGAGTTCATCCACCCTCACAAACAGCGCCTTTCTTCAAAAGATGGAGCGCAGCTAACACACAGCGTAGCAACGGTCTCAACATGAGGCCTCAGCCCTTCGAATGTGACATCATTCCCAGATCGCCCGAGATTGCCGCCACCATTGCCCGCGAGGGCGAGCAGGCGCTTGCGGATCTTCAGCAGTACAAGGGTGAGACCAAGTATCGCATGTCGACTTTCTATTCCAGAAATGACAGGGCCATGGACAAGTACGGCGACGACAAAGTCGACGTCAAGGGGCAGTAATCGATCGATCTCTTCCTGCTTCGTATGTAACTATTATAAGGAAGGGCCGAGAATCTATCACTAGATAGCAATGGCAAGAAAGGTTTAGTGGGATAGAACATAGGTAAGAGCAGTTTCCCATTCCTGAACCGGGGCATCACCGAACCAGCCGGTTGTTGGAGCAATCGCTAACTGCATGTAAACAGATGAGGCTTTATATACCTGGGAAATTAAACTGTTGATAAGAGCTATTACCCGTCACGAGAATGTGAAGATCCAAAGGGGTTCTCTCTTGGTCTGTAGTACCCATGACATCAAATGTTAGCGGCAAACCCGGGGATCCGCTGTCCCGAACCGATGCGCCAAAGTGGAAGCTGGTCCGCGTGTGTCCGGCCGTGGACCCGAGACATTGCCATGGTCCACGATCCATTGCCCAAGGTCCACGATCCATTGCCCAAGGTCCACGATAAAGGGAATGCCAATGTAGGAATAGTTACTGGATGCCTTGTTAAAGCTCCACATGGACATTCCGCTTGGCGGGAGCAAAAAAGCCCTCTTAATTACTTCGTATGTCCGTTTGAGAGCGAGGGGGTAGTACTTCTTACATGGGACAATCAATAATGGGCCCCTGTTTTCTCGGTCATATTTGATAAGATGTCGTTTCTCCAGAGGTATCCGTAGCTTCGTACCATATTTTTTCTTTCTTTTTCTTCGTCGCGGCTGATACGGGCGGCGGCGTTCAGGTGGCTCGGAAGCCGAAGCGGAGCCGATGCCGATCTCCGAAAATTGCGCGTTGGGTTTGCCGCGCCTCGATATCGCCGAGCAACAACGAGATCTCTCGGAGAAGACGACAAAGAGCTCTGAATAGGTCAAAAACACGACAATTAAAAGCAGGAGAATAAAAGATGCATCTGATCTTTGAGACGAGCCGCAAGTGATCTGCTTGAGCTCGAATCTTCAGACGAATAATTGCTGTACGTAGGTAGTGCTGCTGTAACTGTGGTGGGAAGCCCTCTAAAATAGTATCCTCATACAAGCAATTAGATCCGGCTCGTTTGCTCCCTTGCTCCGAGCAGGGCCATGGTTCCGCCAATCTTGAATTGATTAGGCCCAATCGGGCAAGGTGCCAGCACGGCGCAAAAAAAGAAGCTACTTGGGCCAATTCTCCGTCATCAGCGCTTCTCTCGTGGAGCTTCGAAACGGCGGACGCCGAGTGTTGGGTGACAAGCTTTTTTCTCGGCGGATCCGGGAGAGATTTGAGGGACCATCAATTGACGTATCGCTTTGGCGAAGTTCTAGACTAAGAGACCAGATGGACCCAAAGATGAAGGTAGAAAGATCATTGATGAAACAGCGTAGTACTGTCACAGTGCAGTGGAATAGCGATGGAGAAGCTATTCTCCGAAGTATGAAGTACGAAGTAGCAGTCGAGGCTCTGGGCACGAAGTAGAGTAGTACTTGCGGTGGTACCTGCCGCTTTTTGCCTTCTCAAGCCGCTGCTTGCCTTGTCAATCGGTCTTTCCATGTCTTCTTCCGGTCCATTGCTCCTGTCATTCCGGGTCGTTGCCCAGGCTCTCTTTTGCAAGAAGTACATACAATTGGATTGGTACGAAGTTACACTACGGAAGTACTTGGACGGTCTGGCTGGGCTGGGCTGGGCTGGACTCGGCTGGGCCACACTGGCCAAGCTTGGTCTTTTGTCCCTGCGGCATTTCACACATCATCATAACAACACCACGAGTGTTACCTCTCAGATTTTTTTTTTTTTTTTTCTCTTCTTCCACATGTATTTTTTCTTTCCCTGTTCTTTTCCCAATTCCATCTTTTCTTGTGCCTGTTATCCCTCATCCGTGATTCCCTCTTTTCTAGATATCTCTTCCCTTCTATGATTGTTCTCAACCTGGCATAGACTTAGAAGTTAGAGGTATGTCCAATTGCCTCATCATGCATTTCATGATGCTCTCCCAGTTTATCTAGTCCACCACCCCCACTAACTTTGCTTATCTCGGAGTTTTTAGGCCATAGGACGAGCAAAATCCGATCCTCACCCACGATCTCCTTCTTTCCGCTCACCAACTCAATCGAACACCTCCGTGTATCGCCTAGTCTCCTTTCTTCATTCCTCCCACATATCTCACAAAAATGTTTGCTCGTGGACAATCGACGGCGTCGCAGGTATGTAAAATATGTATCTTCGAGTTTTCTCTTATTCCGAGCTCCCAATTGGGCTAGCTGCAGGGCGGAGAGAAGGCGAGAGAGAGAGAGGGAGGCAGAAGGACGCGAATTGACTGATGTGTTTGTCTCCCATTATAGCTGGTGCGAGCCACCACTCGACAGCCCTTCCTCGCCCGCGCCAACTCGACCTTCCAGGTTGGCGCCGTCAACCCCGTCAGGACCGGCGGAAAGTACACAGTAACCCTCATTCCCGGTGACGGTATCGGCGCCGAAGTCGCCGAGAGCGTCAAGACCGTCTTCAAGGCCGAGAATGCCCCCGTGCAGTGGGAGGAGATTGACATCACCACCCTCGAGACCCCCGTCGAGCGCACCGAGTCCATGTTCCACGAGTGCGTAAACTCCCTTAGCCGCAACAAGATCGGTCTCAAGGGTATCCTCCACACCCCCATCTCCCGATCCGGCCACCAGAGCTTCAACGTCGCCATGCGCCAGCACCTCGACATCTACGCCTCCGTCAGCATGATCAAGAACATCCCCGGCTACAAGACGCGCCACGACGGTGTTGACATGTGCATCATCCGTGAGAACACCGAGGGCGAGTACTCCGGCCTCGAGCACCAGAGCGTTCCCGGCGTTGTCGAGTCGCTCAAGATTATCACCCGCAAGCAATCCGAGCGCATCGCCCGCTTTGCTTTTGACTTTGCCAAGGCCAACCAGCGCAAGAAGGTTACTTGTATCCACAAGGCCAACATCATGAAGCTTTCCGATGGTCTTTTCCGAAGCGCTTTCCACAAGGTCTCCGAGGGCTACTCCGGCCTCGAGGTCAACGACATGATTGTCGATAACGCCTCTATGCAGTGCGTCAGCAGGCCCCAGCAGTTCGACGTCCTCGTTACCCCCAACCTTTACGGCAGCGTCCTCTCCAACATCGGTGCTGCCCTTGTCGGTGGCCCTGGTGTTGTCCCTGGCTGCAACATGGGAGATGATATTGCCGTCTTCGAGCCCGGTTGCCGTCACGTCGGTCTTGACATTAAGGGCAAGGACCAGGCTAACCCCACTGCCATGCTCCTCTCCGGTGTCCTCATGCTCCGACACCTCGGTCTCCACGAGCACGCCGACCCCATCGAGAAGGCTGTCTACGATGTTATTGCCGAGGGGTAAGTCGTCACTTTGCAGTCCCATCTCAGGATTGATATAGTAGTATGTGTGCTAACTTGTTTGTTCCCCTTCTATAGCAAGTTCCTCACTCGCGACATGGGCGGCCAGGCCTCCACTCTCGAGTTCACCAAGGCGATCCTCGACAAGCTCGAGCAGGTCCACAAGGAGTAAACGGCCTAAGCCCTCCGACCAACAGCTTTTAATCCCATAATATGGCACAAACCCTGTTTTCTGGTGTTTACATAGATGGTTCCACTCCAACTTAGAAGGGGGAGGTTGGTCATTTTTTTTCCTGGTTTTGAACAAAAAAAAAGTCCCATCCAGGCATCACATCACAAAGCCTGGCAGCTTCGGCTCGAGAGCCCCCCGGCCCTACGAGTCAGCATAACACACGTCGAAATGTAGATCTAGCAGATGAGTTGATGATAAGAAGGATGGATTGGATTTTAGAAGGATTCTTTTGTTGTTATTTCTTGTTCTTTCTTTTGTCACTCGGGGGAAGAGGGGGGATAAGAAGAAGTAGGCATACACAGCCGCAGGGCCAAGAAGACGGCTAATCCGAAGAAGAAAGCATACCCGGCGATGCGGAGGAAGGGGAAGAAGGCAGGCACCATTTGTACATACAAGTAGACGAAAATACCATCATCGAACCCCTTGCATCATTGAGCCAAGTATATCGATATCAAGAGAAGAGGAAAGATCAGCTGTGAAAGTGGATAAGAATGTAACATGCCAACCCATGCTCGTCTTTGCGGGGAAGCATTTTGCGGAGATGAACCCATGTTTGGCGTCCCAGTTTCCCCAGTTTAGATCAGTATGGAGTCATGAAATTAAATTCATCTCGTTAGGGGGAATGGGGGAACGGGCATTTCAAATGTTTGGAGTGCGTGGGCATCGACGAGCCTCGGGTGAGGCGCAAAAATATGTGAGAAAAGGCTGGACGATGGTTTCGGACCCGTGAATTTAGCTTGTGATAGTGGCAGAGTAAGAAAAATGAGCCCGAGTCCGCCGGGGACCAAGACACTAAGCAAGGAACCCACAGGTACCAGGGGGGGGTCAGCACAATTGCGTAGTGGTCTGTGGATGTGGTGGTGGGCGCGGGGTAGCTGGCCATGGCTGCTCCAGGTCCAGGCTGGCTGTCCTACACGCCCCCCCAACTCCATCGCGACTTCCTTCATGTGGTTTCAATGGTTCCTTCTCTTAGCTCCCCTCGCCCGCTCCTGCTTCCTACTCTGGAAATAGAAGACACACCCCCAAGAGAAAAGAGATACAAGTACTAAACCACTCGTGGCTCTACCTTCCCGCATACGTGCTTGTTTCAAGAGCGTGGAGTTACATTTTGGACGTGGAGGTGGATTTAAATGACCTAGGTACAATTGCACGAGAGAAAAAGCACGAGGGAAAGCGTCACGACTAGACGCTTTGGGGAAAACATCCGTCCGAGCCTTGCTCGTTGAAGTATTAGAGATCAATTATATATATCGACAACCTCTCGTCGCTCTCGTCCATCTTGACTTTTACCTCTTCTCTTTCTCCTCCCGGCTCTATCACCTCATCTCACTTGCATAGTTCTCTCGAATTGGTATACGTCCGTACGTACCATATATATTTGTGGTCCTCTTTTTCCTACTACCTAAGGTCACCGCTAGACACCGAGATACCCGATTCCGTGTAGCATCATCATCATTCACCATGGCTGCCCCAGCTTCCAGCAACATCAGCAACCTCGAGGGCCGTTGGCTCATGGTAAGTTTTATTTGTTTCTTTTCTTCTTCTTTTTACCCCTGCCATGCCATACACGTATACTCCAACTCCCCTATTCACCAAACCCCTCGACTAACAATAAACCTGCCCCCACCATCAGAACCACACCCTCTCGGATAGTATCGAGCCCGGTCTCTCCCTCCAAGGCATCTCCTTCCTCCTCCGCAAAACCATCACCCTCGCCTCCGTCACCCTCGAAATCAAACAATTCACGGCCCCGCCCAAAGCCCCCAACACCTCGACGGACCCCGTGACGCACATTGACATCCAGCAAATCGCCACGGCCGGTCTCAAGGGCACCCGCGAGGAGCGCTGCCTCGACAACACGTTCCGCCCGCACTCGGACTGGATCTTCGGCAGCGTTAGGGGCCAGTCGAGGTGGATCTCGCTCGAGGAGGTCGAGGACGAGTTTCTCAAGAAGGGGTGGACCATCGATGACGCTGAGGAGGCTGGCCCCGAGGGGAAGAAGCATGTTTTGAGTCATGTTGAGAGCGTCGATAATGGGTGGACGGCGACGCAGATTTGGGGGTTTCAGGAGGTCAAGGGGGAGAGGAGGTATGTGAGGAACATTGTTATTAAGAAGGGGGATAAGAGGGTTGATATGAGATTGGTTTATGATTATCTCGGTCCTCTTGATGCTTGAGCTTGCTTGGGCGAGGGCTTTTAGGGGTCGTTTATACCTAGAGGATTGATGGACCTAGTTGGGGGGAGAAGAAATGAGAAGTAGTATCCTGAGTATCTTGTTTTTGCCGACAGAATGAGTTTAACACGCGCGAGAATAATTTCCTTTCCTTTTTTAAGGAGAGGGAGACATGAAGGGCGCATTATATCTCCAAGCCAAAAAAGGTGAAAATCCCAATGAACCAAGATGTGTATTGTGTTGAGCATTATACATAAACGCGCAGTTCCATGAGCTCGAGTCCCGAAACGTTGCCAGAGTTTGTGCCATCTAATTGCGCCAGTGTTGAAACCTTTCCTTTCCTAATATGAACCCTTCGCTTCCTCATGTTGCCCGTTATACGTGTCGCTTTAATTCCTTGAGGGTAAGGGTGTACAACACCCTATGTGAAATATAGCCGAGGGAGGTGATATCATGAGATATTTTCTGTCCGCCCATGTTTCTTGCAGACCTCCCGGGCTCATTATAAACTGTCGAGAGGCATTAAATAGCCCCGATTTTCGACAAGCTCTCCTAGAAACCACATACCGCTACTTCCTCACTTCTCAATATCTCATAGACCCAACACATCCACCCCTACCTCCTCATCCCCATCCTAAGCAGGTCTCCTCCTCACAAACTCCCCCAAATCCTCAACCGTCGCCACCCCCAACACAAACCTCCTCTTCTCATCCGTAATAACGGCAAAATCCTGCTTCTCGCCGCTCCCCTCGCCCCTAAAAAACGCCTCGAGCTCCTCCAGCGGCGTCTGCATGGTAATAACGGTATACTTTGTCCCCTTGCGTCGGAAGCGCGTCATGGCCTTGGAGATCTCGTCAGTGGGCTGGACGGCGCCGGAGTCGAGGAGGCGCTGGAGGTGGGGGATGGAGACGTAGCCGAGGAGGGAGCGGGTGGTGGAGGAGACGACGGTGAGGTGGGTGTATTCGCGTTCGAAGGCGGAGATGAGGGCGTGCGAGATGGAGTCGGAGGGGATTACGGAGAGGGCGGCGGGGGGGTCGAGGTCTTGGACTGTGGCCTGATTTTTTGGGGGGCAGGGGACTGTTAGTTTGAGAGGGGAGAGGGGGGGGGGAAGGGTGAGGTTGATGGGGATGTGCTTACGCCGCGGTAGCGGGAGGACCAGTTGGAGGAGAAGAGTTTGGAGGCGGCGTCGGGTTGGGGCGCGGTGGTAAAGGTGTGGGTTGTCATCGTGGCGGTGGGCGGTGGGTGGTTGTGTGAGGTGGGGTTCGGTGAGACTTTTGGCTTTGATCGAGATGGTGGATAACGGGATGCGGATGGTTCGTTTTAAATTTTCTGATGTTCCTCAGATCTTGGAACCTACCTGACGGGAGCGGATTCGTGATTGATCGGTGTCGAGGATGGTGGGAAGGTTAAAGAACTCCGACGAAAAAAGAAGAGGAAAAAAATCCCAGTAGGCGTATCGAAATAATGGGTTGGGAAGAGGTCGTGGATTTCTCGATTCGTGGGGGTGTCGGTTTGTCATTCTGGTGAGGTCAAGCACAAGTAAATTTCCTAGAAGGGCTAAAGCAGCGTGGGCCAATTTGGCTAGGCTGGTAGAGATCAAGGCGGTCATTGAATCAATTATTGTCAGCTCGACTAGGCCTCAGCTGTATCTAGATTACAAGTATTAGCAGTAAGAAGTCAAGGTTCGATGTCGATTTTAATCTACCGAACAAGGATGGAACATTTCAATACTGTCTTAATAGCTTGTAACCTGAACCGTCTCCCTCAGACACCTCCAGCTCGATCTCATCGACTCGGCCTGGAGATTAGTAGCGAGCCTGTATAAACTCCAGCGCGATATCCTTGGTTGTTGGTGTCAGCTCAATTCATTTGCTTTTTTTTTTTTTTTTTTTTATCGGGCCAGTATTGGAGCTTCCAAATTAGCCATTCAGAGCTGGTATTTCGGCCACTCCCTGCAAGGACTGCTGGCATTACGATCCTCCTGGATCTCTCAGGTCAGGCGGTCGTTTGTCCTCCCGGAAAGAATTGTCGCGACGTCTTAAGTCCGAACTCAGCTCTACGAAACAGTACGTACTGCCGTTTCCTCCTTCCTCCCGTCCTCAAGGATTCAAATCCGTCGAATGAACAAGTACCCCAGATTGTACTAGGGTACTAAGGTACTGCAGTACGTACTCTGAATACTTGCTCACGCTCAGTCAATCAGGAAAGCTGTGATGTCACTCCACCCAGCTCCAGGTCTCCACGTCTCCCAGTCTCAGGCCCGGTTCGTCCCTTCCGCCTGAACGAGATAACAATGAAGTGATAACAAGTATTGCTTTTGATGCAGGTCGCAGGTCGCAGGTCGCAGGTCGCACGTTGGTGGCGCCCATGTTTGTACCGCCCAAGTCTCTATCCTCGGGTTTTTCTCGTTCCTAGGGTTATTCCGGATCATCAGTAACATTCAAGAGCCATTTTACTCTTTTTTCCAATTCTTCTTCCAGTATTATTTTCCATCTCTCCTTCTTCCTCTCCCCTCATCCCTGCATCGTGAAGCTTCCAGCGCGGGTTCACTTATCGACTCGTCACCCATCGGCAGTAGCCTCACACACCCCTCAATTGATTCCAGGCATTCCTTCTAGTTCTCCATTTCCTATTTTTGAATCCATTACCCGTTTCCCCTCCCCGCCATTTCCGGCGGTAGATCAACATCATGTCCAAAAACCAGCCCAGCCAAGAAACCCTCCGCGGGCTCTTCTACAGCCCCCTGGCCTCTAGGCCCGCCGACGACGCTACGGGCCAGTCGGCCCACTCGCAGGAACCCGCCCTTCCCCGCAAGCGCATGGGCACTTCGTTCGATTACTATTCCATCATCGACGACGCCAAAAAGGAGGCCAAGAAGCTTGGTGAGGAAGCTGCCCATGAGCTTGAAAAGGCCAGCGCGAAGGCCCAGAGTGCCACGGGCACCATTGCGCTTTATTCGCCCAAGTATTACGCTGCCTGTACCTTTGGCGGTACGCTGGCCTGTGTAAGTTGTTATCGTTAATTCACCTCATTTCCTCTCTCTCTCCCCGGCGATATTTTGCAGATGCTAGTTGTAGCCATCTTTCGCCCAGGCGTCGTTGTCTAGGGGAAGTTCCACGGGAACTCCAGAAACTGACAGTCTCCAATTGCAGGGCCTCACCCACACGGCCGTGACGCCACTTGATCTCGTCAAGGTGCGCCGCCAGGTCGATCCCGGACTCTACAAGAGCAACATCCAGGGCTGGTCCATGATCTACCGAAAAGAAGGCCTTCGCGGCATCTTCACCGGCTGGGGCCCGACCTTCTTCGGCTACTCGGCCCAGGGCGCCTTCAAGTACGGCTGGTATGAATTCTTCAAGAAGACCTACTCCGACCTAGCCGGTCCTGAGGCCGCCTACAAGCACAAGACCTGGCTGTACCTCTCCGCCTCGGCCTCTGCCGAATTCCTCGCCGACATTGCCCTGTGCCCCTTCGAGGCCGTCAAGGTCCGCATGCAGGGTGCCCTGCAGAACCCTTACAGGGGCACTTTCCACGGCATCAGCAGCGTCTTGGCCAAGGAGGGCTCTGCCGGTCTGTACAAGGGCTTGTATCCCCTTTGGGGCCGTCAGATCCCTTACACCATGATGAAGTTTGCTTCGTTTGAGACCATTGTTGAGATGATTTACGACCGACTCCCCGGACAGAAGAACGACTACGGCAAGGCTGCGCAGACGGGTGTTTCCTTCACGGCTGGTTATCTCGCTGGTATTCTTTGCGCCATCGTCTCGCACCCGGCTGACGTGATGGTGAGCAAGCTCAATGCCAACCGCGAACCTGGAGAGGCGTTCGGCGCCGCTATGGGTAGGATATACAAGGATATCGGATTCATGGGTCTCTGGAACGGTTTGCCTGTGAGGATTGTCATGATTGGTACTCTGACGGGTCTGCAGTGGATGATTTATGTAAGTGCTGCCAAGACTAACCCCCTTCTTTTTTTCCCTTCCTTTTCTTCTTGGCTAACAGACTGCTGCAGGATTACTTCAAGATCTTCATGGGCCTCCCGACGACCGGTGGACCGGCGAAGACAGCGCAGGTGGAGGAGGCCAAGCTCAAATAGATTTGTTTACTTCGGGTTTAGCCCATCGCCTCGATGGGTTGGCGTGATAGAGAAACCAGAAAAAGAGAAGACCAATAGTAAGCGAGTTGGAACTCATGGGCTGTACTTGTGTATGTTATTTAAAGAAATACATAAAATCGATAAAACGAGGCGTTGTTACAGAACACAGACCTTTTAAATTCCTACGGAGCGCACCATGAAAGCCCAAGTCATCCGGTAAGAATGTATTGCAGCTTATTTAACGTATTGATCCGTGGCGGAGAGGAGTCCAACGAGACATGCTTCGCTTCAGCAAGATGAATCGAGAAGATGCCCTTAGCCATGGCAGGGTTCATGTCCCGCTCCTCACTGTCGCCGACGTACGCCATATCTCCCGAGGAGATGCCCAAGTGCCGGAGGACCTCGGCGAACAGGCCGTCCGTCTTAGCCACGCGAAAACGGTTCGTCGTAGCGAGGAAGTCGACATACTTGCCTATACCTAGGGCGTCGATCGTTCTCTCCTGCGCGTCCTGCGGTCCTTCAGTTATGACAGCGATCTTCTTGCCCATATCTTTCAGGGTCGAGAGGAGAGATACCGCGCCGCACTTTAGCTCGAGGGAGGCAGTTAGGGTATCTTCGTAAGATTCTAGGAGGCTAGTCATGAATTGTGGGTCGTGGGGTAAGGAGAAGTGCGCGAGGAGGGAACGGAATCTTTCTTCACGGTAGTCGAAGGACGTCTTTCCATCGGAAAAGGCATTTGCCGTCTTTGCTCGGAGGATTTTGGAGTATTCCTCTTTGAGGGTAGGGATGGGGATGTCGTGTCGCGAGGAGATGGCGGAGAGGACTTTGGCTGTTGCCGTTGAGGATGCGCGGCGGAATTCGTGCAGGGTGTCGTCGAGGTCGAAGCCGATCCACATTTTCTGCGAGAGGATGGCCCGCAGTTGGAGGACGTTGGACTGCCAGCAGCGGATGTATAGACGGCCTAGATGCTCTTCGAGGTTTTGCTTCTCGTTGTTGGAGAGGAGGCCGTAGGGTGGTACATCGGCAATCATGGATGAGCTAGCCTCCACAGTCGAGTACAAACCCAATGGCTTCTCCTCCTCGCTGGAGATGCCCCTTTCGTCATTCGCCGAGGAGGAGGAGGAGAGCAACGACCTAAACGGCTCCTTGAATTTGAGCATAGTCTCAGAGAATGGTACTCCCCACCTCTCGCAGATACCCTCGAGTTCCTTCCGGGGCTTCTTCACCAGTCGCTCGTAGAGAAGACACGAGACGGGATGCGAAGGGGCTTGATCGAGAAGCCGGAACATTTTCGTATAGCAGCCGATCAGACTCTGCGCGTCCGTCCATCCGACGTGCTTCCAACTGTCGAAGACCCGGATGGGATCGCGGATTAGGAAGACGGGCCGAGTTACTTCATATACGGCGGGTGTTAAGAACGCGCTGTACAGTTGACTGTTGTTGCTAAGCTCTTCTTTGCATATGAGGAACTTTTGAGAAGAAGGGTTATCCAGGATCGAGTAGTCAGGCCGAAAGGCCTCTCTTGATCCCTCATTTCCCGTTGGGAAGAGTCCGCTCGTGACGGCGCAGTCGGGGGACTCTGCGAAGATTCGCATAAGAAGACCCGAGCCGCTTCGAGGGCAAGCGATCACGAGCCGGATCTGAGGCTCCTTGGCAGCAGGCGATTGCGGCTCGACTGTTCCCATCTCGGCAGATTTCCAGCACGCGACGCAACCAGAATTAACGGTTAACTGGTTTGCGCCTGGAGAGGGAGAGGCGACTGCTCGAAAGAGAGCCGCGGGGTTGGCACCAGAGCTTGGTGCAAGTCTAGCACGCTAGATCATGCGTCTAAGGCGCAACGGGAACAGTCCCATTTTAATTTACGGGGCCTAGTGTCGTCGAGTTAGTCGGATTTTCTTAAGCAAGCCCATGCCGCATTCGTCGATAGTCGCGATACCGGATCCCAACAGCCGCCCACGCTGTCTAATTTTTTTCGGGGGAGGACCGGCCAATTCCCGTTTCCCACTTCGTCGCTTAGGCGCCGGGTGAGGGCGCAAATTCAGCATCTTGGTTTCGGTTTTCAAGACATCAAGACACGCCAGCACCTCTTTCAAGACTACAATATCCTCAGCCGAAATGGAAGCGAGAGCTCCTGCCATCTCAATTGGTCTATCCATCGCCTTGAGGCTTTTTCGACAGTTGATCGCAAGGGATTGAATGAGGACATTCCGTTCCATGATCACCGAAATCCGGTGCCTATTGGCTTCGAGTGAACAGGAAGCATCAGCGCCAAAGGAACCAGGCCTCGCCCCGGCTCTGTGACAGCAGCCAGAGGAGGATGCTGTTCCAGAGGTGAAGGGTCCTTCTTTGATTATAGTCCTGCTTCTTTCGAAAGTGGAAGAGAGATTCGAACTTGTCGGGAGCATTGTTTTATTAGGATTGACGTAGTTAATGTCAAATATATTGAAAGAAACACAAGAAAAACGACACAAGAGCCCGCAGAGTTGAGAAGAAGAAGAAAAGAGGATCAACAGATCCTCGACATCGTGCGTGGGGAACCGCTAATGTGATACCTCTCATCCTGTCCAAGGCAAAGCACCACCTCACACTTCGAATTGCGATCCCCAAGCTGAATAGAAACACTCTGGCCCTCTGGGAATACGAATTCGTTGGAGTCAATCATGCTCTTGATGACCGACTCCGTCACCGCTAATGTCTTCTGGGACATGAAGCCCTCCTGCGAAATCTCGAAGCAAGGGTAGGACGGATCCTGAACTTGAATGCTCTCAAATAACTGCCCAAGCTTGGAGATCTCTTTGGTATCGGCACTCCTGCTGAAGCGGCACCGAATCTCTCCTAAAGACAGGTCAACTAGAGTCTACAGCAATCAAACGAGGTCTCGTCTTACCTTGGACGCTATAATGATGCTCCGATGACGCGGTGCTGTTGACCACAAAGTAAAACGAGCTGGCGAGCAATCTTCTGGCCAAGCTGTCGAGCATTTCTTTGCATTCCCTGTCCTTCTGCCAGTATTGGCGTGTTTCTTCTTCGAGGCCTTGAATCCTGTGGACGTCGTGCAACTCAGCAAAGGGGGGATTGAGCTTATTGTTCAGGCGGATAATCCGCTCCCTTTCAGATTGGTTGTCTTTCTCGAATTGAGCCCAAGTCCTTTGTGAGTTGAGGCTATTCGAGATGTGGTTGATGGCGGTCTGGATGAGCTCCAACGAGCCTAACCACTTTTTCCAGCGGATCCAGCCTCCTTGGTTTGGTGGAGGCTCCTCGGCAGGCGTCGTGTCCTCTATATCTTCAACTAAGCCGGTTCCCAGGGATACGAGAAGATCCAGTGGAGACTGCGGCCAGAGTAATTGGTGTTCTTGCCGTGCGACGTAGACGGGGTTGTTGTGGTTCAGGCCGCCATCAACATACGACTTCCCAGTTGAGGCATGACTGTATCTCTCAAACCAAGTTGGCGCAGCGGATGTTGCTCGAGCACTAAATTATGAGTTAGACAGCAAGTACAGAGAGGAAGAGCTTGGATCCAGGATCAACCCACGCCTCCCAGATCTTCCACCTGGCGGAAAGATTCGTTTGGTGTATAAACCCGCAGTGGGTATTTTCTGCGATTCATCAGCATCGCGAAAGGTTTTTTTTTTTTTTTTTTTTTTTTTTTTTTTTTCCATATCACCAAGATGATGCATACCGGATCCTGCACGATTGTAGTCGGCTACAAGGACTGCTTTCCCAGCACTTTCAGTTGCCACGCGAGCAACCTTTGGCTGGAATGCTGTCGCAAGGTCGTGCCCGCCACCAAAGAGGTTGGAACCAGGCCCAAAAGCCTCAATCAGAGCGTTCACCACACCCTTAGTGTCGAAACGAGGTAAGAAGTAGCCTATGAGAAAGGTGAGACGGTCGAAAGGAAGACTTTGACCCACGTACTTTTCTACGAAAGTTGGGACAAACGCCGAGCCGCAGAGCTCTTTGAACTTCTCGGCGCACTCAGTAGCAGTCCAGCCCTTCTTCGCCAGGCCGGCCGCAATGATTCCTCCCACACTGGAAGTTTCATTCTCGGTAGTAAGTTCAAAGGCCGAGTGTGGTGGACGAAGATTTACCTTGTGCCAACGATAAGGTCGAAGAACGAGTGTATGGGGATCCCTCCTAGACGCAGTTCTAGCTCTCGGAGAATGGCAAGCGTGACTATTCCCCTTATTCCTCCTCTGTTGTCTTGGTAAGCCTCGTCCAGGTCCTTCTCCCATTTTTGGCGTAAAACTTACCCATTTAGAGATAGAACACGGACCCCCATGTCGGGCTTCTGAAGCCGAATATGGGTCTCGCCTTCATCCGACGGGTCCAACGGGCACTGGCGGCTCTTGATAAGTCGATCATCAGACCAGTCGACCAGATTTCCTTGAAAAATAGCACAATCCTTGCAGAGGATGTGATTGCACGGCAGCACATACTCGGGGACGTTCATGAGGCACGAAAGACACATGGGCTGGTCCTTGAAGGAGGACGCGCCCATGTGAGTACCATAAAAGTCCCAAATGATTTCCAGATGTACAGACATTGCCAGTTACGGGTAGATAGAATTCCGCGCTTCCAGCAATTCTCTTAGCTGGACTTCGACTTTCCGAACGAAGTCATCGCCATCTGATTTCCTCAATGTGGTTTCATAGCCGTCATCGAGCTCGGAGTCGGGCCTTCTCAGAACGGTTCCTTTCTCATCCTGACAACTCTTCGCATGGCCGGACTTCCGATTGATGCATCTTGGGCGTTTGCAAGCCAGTGATTGTCTCGAATGGACTCGAATGCATCCAGGCAGAACTTTTTATATTTGGTCATGAGCTCGGCCTCATCTCCCATGTACCTTTTTCTCTCCGCGTCCAGCATTATACTAGACGCAATGACCCTACTCATGGGGTTGAAAATGGCTGCCGCATCTAGGTCCGAATTTAATTCTTTCTTGATCAAGACAGATGCGAGATAGACGATGTTGTCCCCGAAGTCGCGGCAAACAGGTTGAAGGGAGAAAGAGGCCTTCACAAAGTCGAACGGGGCCTTCAGCCCGTTCTCCGATGCAAAGTGATCAAAAGCGAATCCGAAGTAAGGACTGATCTGGTCTGCAGTGAGACATCTTCTGTTGATTCGAAACGTGAGAAACGGACTCGGATCCCCATCTTAGCAGTTGCTCGATGGCATTTTCGACTGTCCTGCAGGAGAGTCAGTATCCCAGTTGAGGCCATCTTAGAACGAACCATGGGGGGAGGGGGGGGTTACCTAGAATTCCCAAGAACAAATACCACTACGTCCGAGAATGTGTACAGCATTCGAGAGAATAGATTCGAGACAATAAACTCACGTCCTGCGTCTTCGCTTCCCCGCCAATAGAGCCTAACGTTCTTTGCTAGCCTTTGCAGCATCTTCTTGGTGCTATATTTGGCAGCGGCGGCAAGGCTCTGAGGCGGGCTGTTCCCTCCGTTGAGCCCTTCACAGTCGGCGTAGAGCTTGGGATGATCAGACTGGATGATCGTCGGGTCTATGTGAAGATGAACATCCCCCGAGGTAGGTCGCTGCTCGTTCTGACCCACCCCGACAATAGGAGCCTCGAAGTCTCGGTGGCTCCTGTTCAAGCCCTGACATGGCGCGACTTGTCAGTTGGCTGACTTCGTTTTGTCCACGGTTGTGACTGCAACACAGCAAAGAACGGGTATAATGTAGTAACATACCTTGATCAAAAGGTTGATGAGACCGCTTTTGCTAGCGCCTGTTTGTATTTCAATAGTACAATTTACTTAGCCGGGCTCCAAACTTCTCTCGGAAAGAGGCTTACCTGTCTCGCCGATGAATGACGCGAGGGATGGATAGACTTTGTCCATCCGTGTTCGTACGTCCTCGCATGCGATGAGCTCCCGTTACTGCTGCATTTGGCCAGGGTTCTAACCTGCTCTCCATGCTGTATCCTCCACATGAGTCGCCAGGCGTCTTCTCTCTATCATTGACAGAAGGGTGTAAGTCGAGGCGAGTGCTTCGAACCGTCCCACTGTCCCTTCATCTATGACTTTTTTGAAGGTAGGCCAAAAACTAATTCTCGAGTTATTATATTTGATCTAAATCTCTACCCCAAATCGAGCTCGCTCTGCACAGCTAGAGTGGCCAGCGTTTGGCTATGGAGCGTACCGGTTGAGTCGGCGACATCCACGTCCCCCTTCAGATATGAGGCTCTGTGATCCACTTAGAATCGATGTTCGCATATTCTCAGTTCGTTTGGCCCCTTTCTCGTCTAGACCTAGTAAGTTGCAACGAAGCGGAAGTCGGCGGTATCAACAATGATACTTAGATGAAGAGTTGGCCGTTGTTGGTCCCGTACACACGCCCATATCACACCGGGCAGGACACCAGAATGACATGACAGACTTGAAAACCAGCCGAGTACCTTGAAACCTTAGAGATTAAACACTTCGATCTAACAGCTTTGACGAATCCAATATTTGTTTTCTTGTATACTTGGTCGTTGGGGACTAGGGGTGTCTTTCTCCAAACCCACGATATACCTAGCTCAGGAGGCAAGTGAAGCGCTGCGTTCCAATATCTTGGTGTGAGAGAATGACCTTCCAGAAGATAGCTCATCTCGTCCGCCCAGTTCGTGCTCGGCTTCTCCAATTCTGAGCCAAGTTTCGGATCGCGTTGCTTCATGGCAAGTTAGATGCAGCTATGATTAGCTACTTGGCGCCCTTGGTTCTTATGGTCGTGAAAACATTTCTTCGTCCCGGAGTGGAAAACATCTCGAGTGATCTTCAAAGTGTGGATCAGCACCGTAACTAAGCAATTGCTAAATAGACTTGCTTCCCGTCCGCCTTCAGGAGGTCATGAGAGAGGCGTGTCCTCTGGCTGTGAAAGGAAGAGCAAAGTATTGAACGTTGCCATTTGCTCAGGAAAAGGATTCCGCATCGGGAACCCGCAATGGAGTCGAAGGACTTGGCAACCCCCCGGTGAAACTCTAGAAATAAGTAAGACTTGCATGATACGCTCGCCATCTCTCCAAACGGGGCAACTCGACCGTTACCCTACGTCAGGAGAGTTACTGCAAGGCCTTAATTGTTTAACGTTACATGGCAGATGGACGAAAAAGAAAAGGGCGTCGTCTTGTCCTTCTCTTCCATTCTAGACTACTTCTTCTTGGGCAAACATCGGCCGACTTGACATTCGCAGACGGATCCTTCCGGACGATGGCTGGGGTGGTGAGTACGGAGTACAAGATGGGGGAAGGGAAGGTGGTAACCACATCAAGCTGGTCAAAAAAAACCTGTTGCCAATCGGCCCGCCTAGGGTAGCCCGACGATGTTGTGTGGTACAGCATCAGCATGCTTCTCATGCCAGGAAAAGCTGTTGGCGGCAAGTGTGAGGTGGGGTGAAGGAGTGGAGGGGGTGGGAGGAGGGGACTTCCGAGTTGGTCGTTCACCTCCACAGCCGGACTAGAAGAAAGATGCAGCGAGTCTGATTGAGAACAAGGATGCGACCGACCGATTGGCGGACAAGAGGAAAAGGACGTTTACAAATTCAAAGAGAGAAGCTCTGGAAAAGTGCCAGGCTGGGGCAGGCCGGAAGATCCGATCATGTCCGGTGCGCCGATGTGAGCGATACTACCGTATAACGTGTCCGTAGGATGAAGAAGCGAGCACCAGCATCGGGCTCGTGCTATTTTTGCCACGAGGCCAAGCTGCGAGATGAAATGATGCTGGGCTGGGGTTCAACAGCATTAACCACCTTGGCGGGACTCACATCCCCTGTTTGTCTTTAGAAACGTTATTGATCGTAGTCTTCCGATCAGCGAGTGTAGGATGGTGTAGGAGTGTAGTCCTCGAGTTAGAAAGCGAACATGAACTACGAATCGAAGACCAAGTCCAGGAAGAAAAATTACGTCAGGCCAGCGGCAAGGCCGATGTCTCTTGCAGGAAACGGTAGTTCGGCTGACGCAGAAGATGTCATTAAAAGGCATTCTCTCCGCGAATAGTGCCGCATATCAAGGCGTCTTCTCTCAAGAAGCGGGGTTTATTTCCCCTCGACAGGACTCCCGGCAAACAACGACTCCAGTCTCCCACGTTTTTCCCCTGCAAACCATTAGCTCTGTGCCAACGTGAGGTTGAGTCTAGCCCATTTGCTGAATTGTTGGGGTCGGAAACGCAGGACGCTTTCGATTCAACGCTAGTCCGCTTCAGTTTCTGCCCTCGTGTGCACCCCCTAATTTAGTATCGTGTTGGTGTTCTCGAACTTGCATTGAAGCGGGGGGAGGGTCGGGGTGACTGGGGGGAAGCCCTCCAGCGCTCGCCAGGTCACGGCAAGGTTTGGAACTATAAACCGCCGGCCAAGTGCTTACTTCGTCATTTTACTTCGTATGCTCGGGCTATTGGACCCGACAAAACATGCCGACTGGGAGGGAGAAAGGAGAGCTAAGAAATGTTTCTCCCGCTCGGATCTTCCAGCTCTGCTACCACTTGGCGTGCGTCTCTCGCCTGGAACTGTGGGACAGTTCGCCTGCTGCCAATGTTGCGCAGCTAGTTCCCTTCTGTGTCGTTTTGACGGGAGAAGTGTCTGGTACAGCCTGTGCTACTACCGAGTCGGGGATCGAGCCGGGTGCACTTTGATTCGTACTTCGTAATCGCCGAAAGCCTATAGTACTCATCGAACTTTACAGGAGGAAGATCCGAAGGTCAGTTTTAAATTGACGGTCTGCAAGACCGGGTTTGTAGCGGCTAATCAGGGAAGCATGTAGGCTTGGCGTTAGCGAGATGCTAATGGAGGGTGTCCATCTCTTGCCTGTCATCCTTTGAGTCTGTGGGATGGGATGGCAGCCAATATTACGACTTCAGCGCAGGCGATCGAGGTCAGCAACTCGGTGGAAACTACTTCGTATCTGGATATGATCACGTTCCCCGGAAAATGGTAAATGCTGTCAAGGCGTCAATAATAATACTTTGACATAGACTTACGTGCGGTAGTATTAGCTGTTCCCGGTTATGGGGGTACGGAAAGTTCGATCAGTGCGACTTGATTAGAATCGAGTCCCATGGGCCTGGTGGATGGGTTGTATGGCGTGCGGAGTATCGCCGTCTGCTACTTTGGACGGCAACTGTCATTCGCGCCGCTGAGTCTTCTCTCATCAACTTGTCTGGGGTAGTAATAAATGCGAGTCTGGCGCAATATGCGCAACCAACGAGATGGCCGTGATTGGTAGAGTCAAGGTGCGCCGCGGACCTTGTTTAAAAGGGGAACCATCCAGCTCGACTTCAAATTGGAATGGGAGGGCAGAATTGATGTAGTAATATCACCAGTGTGCCAACATGAAGTACGTACATCGTACACAGGTACTCCTTCCTTTCTCGTATGGACTACTTCGCAAGTATTATTACTCTTGTACCCGAGCTGGGGCAGGAGAGCTTGAGGAGGGGTGTGTGACTTCGTTGACGTAACGACCATGTCCACGGCGGTTGCCCCGTCCCGAATTGCCGTTAACATTCGAGAAATTGAGTGGCAGTTTGGAAAGAAAGGATCGAATTGATGCGACATGGACCACTGGACAAAACTGTACCACGACGAACTCTGGTAGATCTTGATATTGCGCGTACTTCGTAAAGCGACATCTGCTTGTACAACCCCTTCTTTCCTTCTTTTTCTGTGTATCCGTGCATCAAAACGTCAAAACTAGGCAGGGGCAAACGGGGTCTGATCCATGACGCCGCGTGTCAAGTCGGGCAATGCTTTCCGTCCCAACTTGGAATGCTTGAGAGTACACTCGAGAGTACAGAGGAGTCATCAATCCGTACTGCCAGGCCGTCGATCAAATGTAAGTACTTTGTACTTCACACTAGCAGGAACCACTAATGTAACTTGGGAAAGTACAAAGCCAGTCCTGAGGGAAATGTTCTTGCTTTACCTCCTGCAGATCGGACGCATCCTCCCTCTACG
Organism: Scedosporium apiospermum; assembly: GCF_000732125.1. Taxonomy (NCBI): domain Eukaryota; kingdom Fungi; phylum Ascomycota; class Sordariomycetes; order Microascales; family Microascaceae; genus Scedosporium; species Scedosporium apiospermum. The sequence continues at coordinate 725,522 of NW_015971734.1, forward strand.
GTCGACCGACGGAACCAGAAGCTGCAAGAGACTGGAACCACTAAGGGACAGGGTATTGGTGTCTGGCATGCGTCCACGGGCACACGCCCACGATTTGATCTTGCCACCTTATTTTGACGATGGGCAAACCGTCTCCAACCATTGCACTACGAATAGTCCTGGGAGGACCAAACGTCCGGGAGAGAAAGTAGTAATTACGTACCAGTCGCTCCAACGCGATAAAGTGGTCTGTGAGCCCGTGATAGGGCGACGATTCGATCCACTCCCAACACGCGATCTTGCAAGGGTACCTGTCTACTTCAGAGGTTCCTTGGAAAGATCAACCGGAAGCGGTAGTGTACAATCCAAGCTTCCCTTCGTAATGAACTCATGCAGTACGAAGGAAACGAGGCAGGTCGTCGTGGTCGCTTGGCAGGCCTGGCAGAGAGTAGGTAGGATTTATAAGTGAGCGCGCATGGTCGGCGTCTCGGCAAAGAACGTTTGCCAACCCAATAAGCTCTCTGCCCTTAGGTCTGGAAGTGTTAGACTGTCGTTCTGCAATGGACGTGTTCCAAGATACACATCATCTCAGATGACAGAAGCGGCGTCTAAAGGTCACTCGGTCGGTCCTTCTGACCATTACTGCGCAAGACATATTTCGTCACTTCGCCGTCAGCTCTTACCCATCACAGAAGAGACGATGGGATGGGGCTCGATTGACATCGCTATGATCTGCAACTAGGACGAACCGATCGACGATCCTACTAAGCCCTGACTGGCCCGGTCTGGCGCCACTGGCATCAAACTGACACGGGGAACGGGTAATAGTACAAATGTGGTGAAGACTCAATTGCTGAATGCCTGTGGCATCTTCCTGCCGATCACTGCTTCTATCATCCATCTACAGTAGTATGATTGTACCTGGAGCGGAATGAAGAACGGATGAATCCCCCCTGTGCTTCGTTTACTCTTGCCGAATGGTCAGTCGTCAATCCACACTCTAATCGCACCTACCCTGAAACCAGGCCCAGCTCATTGGTCTAACTAGTGGAATGAAGCCAACGGCTCCTTCCTTGAAAGCTGGTGCTCGTGATTGTTGGGATAACCCGTGACAATGTGGGTGCGAAAGGTACTCTGGAATTCTTTTGGTGAACGACAGGAAAGCAAGTTGCGTGGATCAATGTAATCCATGGGCTGAAATGATACTTGACCCCGCCATCGGCGGTAGCAATCTTCCCATACAAGCAGAGTTTTGGATCTGATATTGAAGTTGGTATTGCTCATCCCGGTGGGACGGCGACACTTGCTTTTAAACGGTTGGCGACCCGACATACCCAGACTTTGGCGACAAGTCTGCCCTCTACGTGGATACTTCGTCTAGACAAGCAAGTCGGGATCAATCAATGGGCTTCGTATGAAGGATGAGCACTTTGACTTGGCTCGGTCCCACCCTGCAGGGCCTTGGTGCTGTGCTCCTGCTGCGAGCTTCCCAATATTGATTTGATGACTTCACCATGTTCCCACCCACGCCAGCCCATCTCCACTAGCAATGCTCCATGGCCTGGTCTGGCCCCAGCTGCATTATTCCGTGCGTCTCCACTCTTGCTTCATCCCAGTTGCCTCCGTCCGCGTGGGAAGGTACGAAGTCGGGGTATTACTGGGCACTGGACACTGGGAGGCACGGAGTGGATGTTGTGTCCTATGACATTTGGTCAATCACGATCCACGACGTTCACCACTTTACGCTTCACGCTTCACAGCTAGGACTCGGGGCTCTTTTGCTGATGCTTGATAATTTTGGTGACGCTACACAATGCAGGCAGCCGAATAATAAAAAGACGAAAACGGACCTCAACGCTGTGAGAACGAAATCGGTTGCGACATACCTACCAATCCGACGTGGCAGTGGCAGTGGCAGTGGCATCACAGATTGATCCAGCGCCGGCCTCTCTCCCAAAGGAGCCTGGCGTTAACCGCATCCAGTAACGGGCATCTTTACTACTCCTGTGCCTCGCATTTCCCCCCCAATTGGATTACACTACTTGGTACATTTCTCTCCCATTCCAGGCGTCCGTTAGGCCCATGGATTCGACAGGAGGACAGGACGACAAGAGGAACGCAACATCGGGAACCTTGCGCAAAAATCCAGTGCCTCCCCCAAAACACCAACCGCTTTGAGTACATGTAGCATTGATCGACTCCCTTTTCTGCCACGCCGGTTTCTATTTCCTTTTTATCCTCTCGAGCCGTCCCTCAATAATTTAGCCCTTTGGAAACTCTTGATTTTATTTTTCTGTTTTTACTCTGCTCTTCCCTCTTCTCTCTGGGGTTCTTTTTTGGTGGCTTTGCATTTATCGTCGTATTTATGGTATGTGCTTTTCTCTCTCTCCCGAATCCGTTGTATTATAAACTCCTCCCTTCGTTTGTGTCCTGCACAGCATTCCCGGCAAGCCCGCTCCCCCAACGAGAACAAAAACCCTCAATGAACCCCACGCCTACGCCAACACCACCCGTCGCCGTGGTCTGTCGCCCCTCCCTCATGCCCACCACCCTCTAATCAGCTCTCAATTGCTGCACGTTCCAATTACTGCATCGCTCTGCACGTCGCATAGCTACTAAGCCATGTAGCTTGACTTAATAGGCTTCTCGACCTGGTTCCCTTTCTTCAGCCCTCGAATCCTCATCTTCGCCTACCACCAACCGAGTCCGCCCTTCGAGCACGCGATTTCTCGAAGCCTAGCCTCGCCTCATATCGTTCACCATTCTTGACGATTTACTTTATCAGTGCAGCAGCGTCCAATCATTATCCTCGATTTCCTCGGATGATACCCGTTCTTCATCGTATTTCCCGTCGCTGAGGGACCCGCCCTCTGTCATAACACCCTTCATACCTTTCGTACCTCGACACAAACGAACCTTTGATCACCTCGAAACCGCGGCTGCCCCCGACCCCAATCCACAACCGTCGAGCCTGCCTCGAGCAGGCAAAACGTCCGACGAATATGTCTTTCTTCACCAAATTTAAAGGAACAAGCGTGGTAAGGCCCTTCGCTCCTAGCTGCCGTTCCCTAGTATACTCGCCGTTGTGTACACATCCATGCCTCGCGACAAGATGCCATACCTCGGTCGACCCTCAAGCGCCAGCCGAACTGTCGCCGTATTTCAGGCTACTTCTCTCTCTCTCTCTCTGTGCCTTACCGATATGACACCAAACCTCTCCCGGCCTCTCCTCCTTGACCGTGACTTCGACCCCTTCGCTGATGTGGAATGTTGTGCTACTAGGGGACGTCAGCGCCCGGCGGCAAAGAGTCTGCCAGCAAGAAGAAGGAGGAACCGCCTCCCGAACTTACTCCCTTAGAAAAGATGCTCCAAAATGCCGGCCCTCTACGAAAAGACGGAACTGACAAGTTCTTCGGCCTAGAAAACGTATGTCGACTCCCCTCTGGCCCTGTTGCAATTGGCCCAACGTTATCTCCCTGTGCTTCTTTGCTAGGCAGAGAAGTAGGCCCGGTTCTTAATTTTCAGCTAACAGACGTTTTCGAGATCAGTTTGGCAATACATGGTACTACTCGAAACCTCCTTTTTCCTCCACTCGTGGACGCCGGAAGTAACTAACACGTGAGATGCTTGCGTGCCCTCGTACAGCTATTGCAATTCCATTGTGCAGGCACTATACTACTCGGAAGCGTTTCGCAACCACGTCGTAAATTATCCACCCGTCGAAGACTATACGAATGGCGTGCGACCAAAGGTCAACGTTACCATGAGACCACCTTTGAACGGAAGCGCGACACAGCCTCCGAATAAGAAGGGATCCACATCGTCCGATTCAACTAAGCGCCGTCAGGTCAGCGGAGCTGGAGGCCCCAACCAGCCGGGCACACGACCAGAGGACAAGCCCGATTCGCCCGAGTATAAGAAGAAGCAGGCTATGATGAAGGGGCCGATTTTAGAAGTGTCGCACGAGAATACGACCGCCTACGGGATGGAGGAGTGCACATTTACAGGTCTCAAGGATATATTTCTCGCTTTACTCGAGAGCCAAACCCGAACCGGCGTGTTGAGCCCTCAGCGCTTCCTCGAAATCTTCAAGCGCGATAATGAGATGTTTCGAAACTCGATGCACCAGGACGCCCACGAGTTCTATGGTTTGGTGTTGAACGACGTAATATCCAATGTCGAGGCGAATGCGAAGCGTACACGCGAGAGGGAGCTCGCAAAGCAGATAGGCAGTGGCGCTTTAGCGGAGTCGACGGCGGTGGCAGTCAGCTCACCTACCGTAGTGACGAATGGGAACTCCAAGCTAGCATCTACGGGATGGGTCCACGATATCTTTGAAGGAGTCTTAACTTCGGAAACTAAGTGCCTGACCTGCGAGACGACATCGCAAAGAGACGAAACTTTCCTTGACCTCTCTATTGATCTGGAGGAGCACACATCGGTAACGTCTTGCCTTGGCAAGTTCTCGGCCGAGGAAATGCTCTGCGAGCGCAACAAATTTCACTGCGATCACTGCGGCGGCCTCCAGGAGGCGGAGAAGCGGATGAAGATTCACAAGCTTCCGAAAGTGCTCGCGTTCCATCTGAAGCGGTTCAAGTATACCGAAGACTATAGTAGGTTGCAAAAACTCTTCCACCGTGTAGTGTATCCTTATCATTTGCGACTCTTCAACACGACGGATGACGCCGAAGATCCCGACAGGCTGTACGAGCTCTATGCGGTAGTGGTGCATATCGGCGGCAATGCATATCATGGCCACTATGTGTCGGTTATCAAGACGAAGGATCGCGGCTGGCTCCTGTTCGATGACGAGATGGTTGAGCCTGTCGATAAACACTTTGTGAGGAATTTCTTTGGCGACAAGCCCGGAATGGCTTGCGCCTATGTATTATTTTATCAGGAGACGACGTTTGAAAAAGTCCGAGCCGAGCAGGAGGCGGAAGGCTTTGACGACCTTATAATTAGCAACGACAAGGCAGCTTGCGACGTGCCGGCGCAGGAAAATGGCGTTGCGAATGGTGCCAACGGAGCACATCCGATCAAGCACGAGCCTCAACCGGCTAGCGCCGAGCTTGACGGCGATACGTTACCGCCGCTAGTTCATTCGTATACCGAGCCCATCCCTTCAACGATTACTACTAGCAATCCTATTTCGGTACCCGCACCACCTCTTACCCCAGCAACCCCGTTGACCGCGACAGCCACGCCGACGACGACTAAGCTGGAGGTATCAAAGACGAAGGAGGAACTAAAACGGGAAAAGAAAGAGGCGGAGGCGGCGGAAAAGGCGGCGGAGAAGGCCAGGAAGCATGCGGCGAAGCTTGATGAGAAGCAGCGCAAAGAGGCGAAGGAGCGACTAAAAGCCGAGCAAGAAAACGTGCGCAAAACGACGGAACTCAGCAGAGCGGAGGAGAAGAAAGGAAAAGAAGGGATGTTGTCGAACTCGTTCAAAGAGGGGATGCTGTCCAACTCGTTCCTTAACCGATCATCTCGCGGTAGTCGGTCGATGATGACGAAGAAGAGCTTCATGTTTTTGAACAAGGAAAAGGATGCGGGAGAGAGCTCGAGTACCCTCCAGGGAGAGCCGATGACGAATGGGGATAGCGCACCCCTAACGCCAACCCTTGCGCACGAAAAGCACGAAAAGCACGACAGACACGACAAGCACGACAAGCATGATAGGCACGACAAGCTCAAGGACCGGTTTACGTTTGGAATAGGGCGGAAAAAGAGTAGCAACGTCTTATCATAGCGCGAGCATTTTTTTTTCTTCTTATTCTTTCTCTTCCCTTTTAAGTTTCTTTTCCTCCACATGTTTGGTTTTAAAGAGCAAAACGACACGAAGTGCCCGATGATGATAGCGACGATCAGGAAATGTAAGATGAAGTAGATGGAGGAAGATGTGGGTTACGTGAGTTGGTCTTCGATTTTGTTGCTAGACGCTCGGTATTTTCAAGCATAGGTTAAGCGCATGTGGCTCGGCTGATTTGGACAGAGAAAAACGGGGTGGAGGCGAACCTTTTTGGTGGTATACCCCTGGTTGGAAAGTTTTTTGTACGATTTCTTTTTTTTATTCTGATTCCCCCGTCGAGGAGCCTTTTGCTTTTTTGTGAAGCATTCAGTTATCGATATCGAGAGATGGCGGGGAGGAGAAGAAGGGGACTAAGAGGAGGAAGAAGAAGATGACGAAGAACAAAAAAAAAGACAAAATATTACTCTAATCTATGGGCGGAATACTTGTGAGAGTGGGGAGGCGAAGAGATGTGAATGTTTTTTTTTGGGGGGGGGGGGGATATCGATATTTAGTGAGGTCTTCAGCCCGTATTGAGGGCATTATGGGCAAGGAGGTGGAGCTTGAAGACGAAGCGCACTATCAGAGGCGCCCGAGGTGTTGATCAATATACCTGAGGAATATGAGTGGAAGGGGATGATGTTTGGAATGTTCGAAAGAGAACCATTCTAAGGCGGGATATGTTGCCGCGAAGCGTTGATATAATATACCCAGTGTTGTCAACCTTTGCTCTCAAAAGAAATCAAAAGTTCCAAGCTATGTTCGTGATTTCGACCCCTTTGAGAGACGACGTTTGAGAGACGACGTTTGAGAGACGACATCGTTGAGTTTCTCGGCTGGCTATGATATAAACATGGACAGTGTCGGCACCTGGCAACTCCCAGAATTGGCAGCTGTCTACAGCCAACAGCTGTTTCACAACAACCTCGCCTCGCCCGTACAGTCTCACTCTCACAAAACAGACATCCCAACCTCATCCATCGTCCACTCAGCAGGGAATTGTGAGGAGAAAGGTTGAGAGGGGGGCAATTACTCATCCTTTCCTCACTACTTGTGATTATTTGTTTATCTCAGTCCTTCTTTTCAATTCATCCCTGGGGTTCGGAGCTATCAATAGTATCAATAGTGCCAGGTAGCTTCCCCTTGGAGGCTCATCCGTCCAGTCCCATGTGAACCACAGCTCGAAGCACTATTATACATCACCATAACCACCTTCAACCGGGAATACCCAAAATCATAAATCAACTTCCTCAAAATGATGCACTTAGGTCCGAGACCCAACACTGCCTCTCCCAGATTCCCTTCCCGCCGCTTCCCTCCTCCCCAAAGGCTAACCCAAAACCGCAGAATACCTCATCCCACTCACCGTCCTCATCCACCTCCTCCTCGCCCCCTCCACCAAAGTCGAAGAATCCTTCTCCATCCAAGCCGCCCACGACATCCTCGTCTACGGCACGCCCACCACAGACATCAACACGCGCTTGCGCGAGTCCTATGACCACCTCACCTTCCCGGGGGCCGTGCCGCGCTCCTTCATCGGCCCCTTGCTCCTGGCGGGCGTGTCGCAGACGCTCGTGGCCGTGCTGGGGTTCCATCGCGCGCAGTTCGTCGTGAGGGCAGTGCTGGGACTTTTCAATGCGGGGTGTTTGGTGGTGTTTGCGAGGGGGGTGAGGAGGGCTTTTGGGGGGTGGGCGGGGTGTTGGTTTGTGATGTTGTTGAGTAGTCAGTTTCATGTCATGTTTTATGCGTCGAGGACGTTGCCGAACATGTTTGCCTTTGGACTGAGTGAGTTATTAACCTCTTTTCTTCTTCTTCGTTTCCACCACACGACAAAAGTGTTAACCTCAGAAACAAATAAAGCTACCCTGGCATTTTCATTCCTCTTGCCTCCGAAAGAAGCCAAGGAAGCCCCCCGACGCCAGAGACTAGCCATCACCCTCCTCGTCTTCTCAGCCATCATCTTCCGCGCCGAGCTAGCCATCCTCCTCGGCACCACAGGCCTCTACCTCCTCTTAACGGGCCAAACGAACCTCATCAATCTTATCCAGCCTTTCATCATCTCCTCCTTCGTGGCCCTCGCCGTATCCGTCCCCATCGACTCGTACTTCTGGCAAAAGCCCCTCTGGCCCGAACTCTGGGGGTTCTACTTCAACGCCATCCTGGGCTCCTCGTCCGACTGGGGCGTTTCCCCCTGGCATTACTACTTCACCTCCGCCATCCCGCGCATCATCCTCAACCCGTACGCCCTACTCGTGCTCATCCCGCTAGCCGTCTTTAACCCCGCCACATCCCGCGCCGCGCGCTCTCTCCTCGTCCCCAGCCTCTTATTCGTAGCCATCTACTCCCTGCAACCGCACAAGGAAACCCGCTTCATCTTCTACGTCTCGCCACCCCTCACCGCCACCGCTTCGCTGGGCGCATCCACGCTGTCCCTTCGCGCGGCGAAATCCACCATTGCGCGCCTCATGACGCTCGCGCTCGTCCTCTCTGTGCTCGCGACCACACTCGCCTCCTCCGCTATGCTTCTCTTCTCATCGCTAAACTACCCCGGCGGAGACGCCCTGTCGCACCTCGCAGACGTCCTCGCCAACGACCCCCGCTCCGACGTCTCCGTGCACGCCGACGTTTTTACCTGCATGACGGGGCTGACGCTCTTCACTACGAATCCTTATGGTGTACCCTACGGATCTAAGCAGCCTAACGGCGTAACCGTGCGCTTCGACAAGACCGAAGACGAAGAGACCCTAAAGGACCCGGAATTTTGGAACTCCTTCGATTACCTCCTTGTCGAGACCGGTACCACTCCCCCGAGCGGCTCGTGGGAGACCCTCGCCGTCGTAGAGGGCCTCTCCGGTCTGGAGATCCTTAAACCGCGCGACGTGGATCCCCACGATGCGAAGGTTAGGGGACATCTAGTGGGGAAGGGCGAGGAGGTCGCGTGGTTGAGGCATTGGGTTAGGCTGGCTACGGGGGGTTGGTGGGTTGGGCCGAGGATGGTGCCGAGGATCAAGGTGTTGGGGAGGCGGGAGAGTTCGGGGGCTAAACCGAGCGGGAGCTTTGGGGTGTAGGGAGATGGGAGGTTTCGGAGGGATTTGATACTTTCTTTTCTTGTACGATTATGCGCGTTGAATTTGAGGGTTATGGGATGGATACCTGGGCAGCTATTTGACTCTCACGGATTCGATTCTAGGTGGTAAGATTGTCATATCGTTTGATGAATGGTATCGGGAAGGCTATACAAAATCTACCCAGACGTTGAGAAGAGCAGTCCTCCTTTCAAGAATGGACAACTCTTAGGCGCAGAAAGCATCCCCAACCCAGTCGCTACCTAGGTTTCAAAAGACAATGCTCTTCTACCCTCAAGGACTCCCCAAAAGCCAAAGAGAGATAAAAGGAACCCCAATTCCGATCATCACAGATGACCGAGACCAGAACAACCCCTAAAAAGACATTCCTAACCATCCAAAGATCTCATAGCACCAAGCAGAAAAGACAAAAACGGACATCATTCCAAAGCCATCTCATTCTCCCCCCCTTCCAGTTCCTCATAATATATATAAAAAAAAAAAGCTATAATAACCAGGGAACCTCATTCCCTTCCCTTCCAATTCCCTAACAAGAAAAAAAAAAAAAGGACACAAAAATATCCATACAAACTTATTCCCTTTTCCCAAGCTCCATACCAACACACCCCGTCATTAGTACAACATGAAGTGAAAGTATAAGGTGCAAAAAAGAAGAAGAAAAAGGCAAGACCCGAGGAATGAAAAAGGGCTTCCGAAAACATGGGTTAAAAAAAAACAAGACAAAAAAACCCCATTCCAAGTTTCCAAGAAAAGATATAACATTCCCGCCGCCGTTAGTGAGAGAAACAAACGCAGCCCAATATTGACCCCTTCGCTATTATACGCCATCGCATCGAGGAAGAGCATAAAAAAAAAAGGAAACAAGAACTCCTCTTTTTTTCCTAACCCGAATCGCTTTCAACTCTCCTTCTTCCTCTTCCCACCAGACTACCCCGATTCCGTATCGCTTCCCTCATCCTCATCTTCATCTTCACCATCAACTTCTTCCACCTCAATAGAGTCCGGCCTTCGGTTCTGCCTCTTAAGCGGCCCAAACTTAGCCCTATACTCCTGCAGCTCGAGAAGCTGCTCCTTGAGACTATCAAGGACGCTCGGGAAAGATCCCTGGAGATCCTGAAGCCTGTTGATCCTGCCGCCACCTGCAGCAAGGTGACGCATCGCAATGGTATTGACGCAGGTCTAGAAGGAAAAAACAAGGTCAGTAACACGTCATAAACAAATTCCTTCTTCTTTTCCCTCCAGGTAAAAATACTCACCTCGATTCGGCTCACTTGGTGCTCGAAAAAGTGAATCAAGAACCCCTCCGTCACATCCCCACCACGAAGCTTCATCTTCTCCAAGACATCCACCACCGGCGGCTTCGGGCTCGCCCCGCCTTCGAGCGAGCTGCACAGCATCTCGAGCCGTAGGCTGACCCTCCAGAGCTCCCACACCATCTCCGGATCCACGGCGAAGGGGCCCGCGCTGCCCATGACAGACGCCGTGAGCTGCTTCTCGTAGGCGCCCGCCGACTCTTGTCGCTCGTGCATCTGGTGGTACTCGATGCGTCCGACGAGCGCGTGCGGGTACAGCGAGTAGACGACCTCGGGGTTTTCGAGGCCCTTGAGCTTCTTCTCACCCATTTCCTTGACCTCGAAGCCCTGCGAGCTGAGGGCGCGGAGGTCTTTGCGAATCGACGCCGCGAACGTCTCGTCTTCGAAGTCTTCTTCTGTGCTGGCCGATCCGTTCCGGTCGGTGTCTTGGTAGTTCTCGAGACAGCGCTGGATCTCCGAGATAAAGTCTGATGAGACGGTAATTTGGCCGCCGTCGGCGACCGCAGAGATACGCGAGGCTTTGTTGACCATGGGACCGAAGTAGTCCATTCGGCGCGTCACCGGATCGGTCTCGCTGACAGTCTCTCCGAAATGGATACCCATTCGAACCGAGAGACCCTTAAAAATGAGGCTGCCGTCCTTGTCGAACATAGCCTGTCCTGAGAGAGAATTGACAACTTCCGCCGGCCAGTTGACTTCGAGAAGCTGCATCTGCACGGCAAAACACCACAATAAGGCCGACGTTGCAGTCGGGAACGACACCATAAAAGCATCTCCTTCAGTCTTGACCTCGTATCCGCCAATGTGCCGAAGCTGCCTTCGCATGACTTCGTTATGCAGCTTGATGGCTGAGCGCATAGCCGAGGGATACATCTCCCATAGCGTGGTAGAGTTCTTGATGTCCGTAAAAACGATAGAGACGTTGCCGATAGGTGCAGGAATCTCGGCCTCGAGGCGTTGTAGCGTAGAGTCGAGGACGTCGCCCTTCTTCTTGGACCGCTTGGTTGCCTGCATCTGCATGTCCTCCGGCAGGCCCGACGGCCACAGCATGCTAGGCCGGCCGCGCGACCTCTCCACTCGTCGTTTCAGATCGGCCACGCTGATCATCATCACCATGATCTTGCCTGTAGCGCCGTAGGCGATGGCAAGATCTCGGAGCTTCTGGGCAGCCCTCATCAAGTCCCGCCGCTCGGCCCTGGTCACGTCGACGACGAGACCGGGGGACAGGTACTCCCAGAGCTCCCTCGTAGCTAGCAGGATAATATCATCCTGCTCTCGGATAGTGATGTGGCTGACGTGCGGTGCAGCCTGTACCGCCGGCATAAGGTTGACGTATCCGAAGGCTCGCGAAACCTCGAGCTGGTCATTGAGAAGTCCATGCCTAGAGACCCAGCCGCCCGCTTCTCGAATACGTTGTCGCTCGCTCGGTTCGGCAGGGTCGTGCTTCCGGGTGAGAATCTTATGTGTACCCTCCGTGATAAGCATCGCCTGCGCGTCGCCAACGTTGGCCACATACAGCTCCATGCCCTGAAGGTAGAGGATTGTCGCCACACCACCCGAGTTCAAGTCTTCGGTGCTCAAAACAAGAGGCGCCGGCTGCGACATACTGCGCATGGTCTTGAAAGACCGCGAACGTTCGTCAATATGTTGCGTAGCAATGGTGGCGAGGTCCTTGTTTAGCGACAAGAAGGCTCGGCGAAGCGCATCCACAGGTGTCTCCCCGATCCACGTCCTTAGCAACTTCAACTCAGTCGTGAGGATACGGCCAAAGTTTTCGTGTAGGAACTTGGCAATCTTTGACCCGCCATTCGACAGAGCCTGTCCGTCGAACAAGCCCAACAGCATTTCCGAGTCTGACGAATTGAAGCGCGGCACTACCAAATCGACGGTCGATAAATGCTCGTTCTTACCCAAAGTATCGGCCATACCATACGGTAGATGTCCAGCCATCGATCCCGAGGTTCGCACACGGCGGTCCTCGCTCTGATCAGGGATGCGCGGTTGGGTTAGAGTGACATCCATAAGGCCAAGGACACGCAAGTTTTGCAAGCGGTTGAAGTCGGCATACTGTTCGCCGTTCATAGAGTAATGATCCCGCTGATTCACGGTCTGCTTGATCTCCAGCCTCTTGTTGCCGGACAAGTTGAGGAATCTCAGTTCGGGGTTGAGGTTCCAGTTCCAGTCGTAGGGGACGTTGGAAATGTTGTACTTGAGATAGTTGCTTCCGCAGTCAAACACTGCAAGTTTCTTCGCCCTCGAAATGTCCGCAGGCAAGTTCGTAAACTTGTTGGCGTTGATGTGAAGGACCTGAAGAAGACTGGTTTCTTCGAGGTCATCCGCCGGAAGGGTCGTCAGCTCGTTACCCGAGAGATACAGCTCAACCAGCTGAGGCCAGCTCTTAATTAGCCTCTGCGGCATGTCGCCAATCTCATTGTAAGATAGATTCAGGACCCTAAGCTCTGGCAACAGGACAATCTGATCGAAGACATCGTCGTCGAGCTGGTTATCCGCCAGGTGAAGAGCCCTAAGTGATCCAGCAAAGGTATTCGCAAGTCTCGTTGATAAACTCGAATCCTTTCTTGCGCTTGAAGGCATGCCGGTCGACACGGTTCCGGCAGACGTCGACCGAGACACAACCGACGTTTTCCGGCCACCTTTGCCATAAACAGACACCATGGAATTCTTCCTGTCCGGTCCGCCGGGCACCGGCGACGGCCCGACGCTCAACAATGTGCTCGATGCCTGACTAGGCCGTCGCGACGGGTCGTTAAGGTCTTCCATGCTCGGCTTCGTCGTGACAGTACCAGACACAGACCCATACTTGCTTCCAGCGCCAGGAGGGCCTCCATCCTCACCCGGTAACCGCGGTGCTCTCGAAGCAGGCTTGGGGAAGTTGTCCAGCACGTTGGATGAGGCATTTAAAACCTCAAGCTTGTTCGCCCACCAAATCTCCATCGGAAGCTTGCGAATGTTGTTGCCGCGGATGTCGAGATGGCGTAGCTCCGTCAAGCATCCAATCTGCGGCGGGAGGGTGCCGACGGTATTATGGGCGATGCTGAAGTGCTCGAGTCTAGTGAGCTTACCGATGTGCGGCGGGAGGGACACGAAATAGTTCTTATCGAGAATAAGACGTTCCAGGTTGAGAATGTGATGGAACGACTCGTCAATACTAGCAAGCTGGGCGTTCGATAGGTTCAACGACTTTAGCGTTAAGACAGGCTGCATAATCTCGAACTTGGTAACCGGGTTCGAGTTCAGCTTGAGGGTTCGCAGCGTCTCAAAGGAGCCGATAAAGCGCGATACCGAATTATGATCCGCCGACAGAATCTCGAGCTTGGGCAGCTGTGAGATGATGTCGATGCTGGTGATGGCATTATACTTGATGTCGAGCTCTCGCAGGCTCAGAAGCTCGTTAAAGGTGTCGGGAAGCGCATTGGAAAGCCTGTTGTTCGTAATCACGAACCGTTCTAGGTTCTTCAACTTGCCAATGTCATCGGGAAGGCTTGCTATCGAGTTGAAGCTGAGATCGAGATCCACCAAGCTCTCCAGCTCGCACAAGAAGTCGGGGAAGACGTCCAGGAAGTTAGAGGAAATATTGAGAGTGCGCAGTGACTTGTGCAAGCCAAAGTAGGAGGGAAGGCGCTTGAGTCGGTTATTGGCGAGATTCAGCTTGAGCAAGCCGGGAAGGTTGTCGAGTTCGGCATTGTCCAGCTGCTCCAGGCGATTGTTCGACACGTCGAGGTAAGTAAGCTTAGATGCGCGGCTCAAGCTCGGAGGCAGCTTGCGTGCCTCATTGTTGTTGAACTTGATATCTCTGAGATTTGTACACGACTGGATGAAATCTCGGGGTACATCGAGAGACAGGTTTCTCGAGAGATTGAGCGACACGATTTCGCCAGATTTGGGGTAGAGCGATAGAGGAATGTTGAAGAGGTTGCGGCCAGAAAGGTCGACGTTGTTAAACTTTTGCATGCGGCCCAGCCCAAAGTCTTGGGGCCGGAACTCGCTCTCCATGGCAGAGAGGAACATGAACCGACAGAGGTAACTATTGTCCTCGCGACCAACCTCTTCTAGCCTGTCCCTATCCTCGTAGCCAAACTGTTGCAGCAGGCGCTTCTGCAGTATCAGCGGTCGCTCCATGGCCGAGAGAATGCGCACCAGCTCTCGTTTGCGCAAGATGATGTGGAAATTGGGTAGGCCATCCCTTCCTATGCCCATCTTCTTGCCTATAGAATCGATCACGTCCGATACTGTGGATGCGAGCGGTACGGAGAGGGTTGTAAAGGTACCGTCAGCCTTGAAAATACGGATGCAGTACGGCATATCACCCTCACCCTTCGCCGGGGCCTCTAGTTCGTCGACGTCCGGAATGTGGTACGAGTTGTCCTCGGTATTGCGACGAACAGCCCAGCTGTCAGGGGCATTCCAGGCGCCGTTGACGATACCCGGCTCCAGCTGCTCGCTATCATGTCTCGTGCTGGCGGTCTCATCCATCGGAGTCAATGCCGCGGCGGGTCGGTTCAGGATACCGTCCATGTCGCCCAGGTCCGTATCAAGATAGAAGACGGTTCCATCTTTGTATTGGTCCGTAGGGCCGATCGCCTCGTCGGTCGCATCATACGTTCGGGGAGCTTTCGACCTTTTGGAAGAGAAAGGGAATTTGTTGTTGAATGTCGCACCGCGGGGGGCCGCCGGTCGTAATTCGAGGGGCTCGAAAGTTTCGATAGTATAATTAGAAGCAGGAGAATCGGTCCTCTTCAGTTCGGGTCGGGATGATTTCGAAGCGAGGGATCGGCTCGACTTGGGGAGATCGCGCAACTTGTTCCCATCTTCATCTTTCTCCCTATTCCTCCGCAGGCGGCCAAGAAGACTTCGCTTCGGTGGGTGGACAGGCGAAGTCTGCCCATCAAACGAGCCCGCTTTCACGGGGGGTGTAGGACTATGAGCTCGGGATCTCGCGCCGCTGTACGTAGCCGCCGAACCACCGCGGTCCCGAGGCGCATGCAGAGAATCCTCTCTTGTTATGGAGGGACGAAGAGCCCGTGGGTCGTCATTGCTCTTGTTGTGACGGTGATGGTGACCAGAGAGGTGGACGATGGAGTGGCCGGATCTCGAAGATGACGCAGTTTTCGGGGGCTCTCGCGAAGATGCGCCGCCTTCACTCATATATCGATCCCGGTCAGGGCCGGTCAAGATGTCGCGAACCGGCGCCTCGCCATATCGTGCAATATCCTATATATTTCGGATCAGTCTTTGCTCGCGTCTTTTTTTCAAAGCAGGATCTTAATCGTGGTGGAGAAGAGAGGAAGAAGAAAAGCAAAAAAGCAAAGCGCTTACCTCAGCCTCCTGGTAAAGGAAGGGAACAACCTCGGGCGCGGGTACGGGAGTTCGCGGTCTCGAGGAAGAAGGCGAGGCATCACGGGTATGATCAGTTGCGTTGGAGTAATTGCGATCCCGATGCCCCCGGCTATGGCTATAGGACCGCGGCCGGTTGTCCTTTGGCGGGACAGCCGGGGGGAGGCTAGTGTCTGATCCAGGAAACTCTTCGCCGAAGAACCCTTGGAGCTTCCGCAGTCCGCCGCGAGCCAAGCTATTCTTCGAACCTTGACTGCTAAGCGTCGTGATGCTAGCGATCGACGGGCGCCTCTCATCAGGATAACCGGCATCAGGAGAATCAGGCACGTTCAAATTCGGACCGGAGCTCGTACCGGTACGGTAGTTCGGGGGGGGGTTGAAGTTTGGCGAGGCGTGGGAACTGACCGAAACGCTGTCGCTCGAATCATTATAGAAGCTCATGGGCACGTTAGGAGATGTGACGTTGTTGTTATTGTTACTTGATGATGAAGTCGCCCAGGGCGCTACTTGGCCAAGGTTAGAATGACCAGCCGACGGGGCGCCATGATTGTTTCGAGAAGATCGCGAGCCGGCGGGCTCCAGAACGGCGAGATCCTGACGATAGTTGGCCAGGTCGCTCATCCTGCGATCACGCAGCGATACGCTCGAGGCGGAGGACGGACGGCGGTTGAAGCTCGTAGAGGTAGGCGACACTTGCTGGTCATCGACTGAATTTGATCGACTAAAAGAGGAAGTGTTGGGTCAGCAGCAGTCTACAAGCTTTGGAATCATAGACCACGATGGACAGAAATAGGATGCGATGACGACCAGTGGGCAAGGACGAGAGCAGAACACAAGCATCAAAAGGCAAAAGCACCACTTCGGGTAGCAGGGACCAGCGCAACAGTGACATTGGCATTGGCATATGCCATCTGCCATCGTGGAGCTCTTTGGAATGACAAAGCACAGGACACTTGTGAGGCAGGCTTGGCATTTTTAGGATTCCGGACAGGGCAGGGGAGGGCACCAGCCGAGAAGCTTTGCTCCCATTTGCATGAAGAAACGAGTGCACGAAACAAAGAAAAAAAGAATGCTCACGCTAAAAGTCCACTCTCTTCCAACTTTAATCGTATAGGGACTGCTCTCCTCGACGAGGAAGACGAGGAGTGGAATATCGAAGGCCTTATTGTGCTATTTGACCGACCACTATCGGTGCTTGAGCCCGTTAGCGAGCTAAAGCGGGAGGACTTGGAGTCCTTCCGAGTCATGGTTGCTGTCGTTTGGAGTCAAGAAGCATCTCGAGCGAAGAGGTAGAATGGGTCGACGAGCGAGGAAGATCGATCGGCAACGACGGAGAGCGTGATTCCGATATTTCGGCGCTGAGAGATGGGTGCGGCGAGAAGAAGTGGGAGGGGCCCACGAAATGCGAGAGGCAGCGGCGGCAACGGCAGCAGTGGTCGAGGCAGAGGTAATTAGCGGTAGAGGTAGCGGAGAAGGTGGCGGAGAGAACAAGAAAAGGCACAAGCGTGGGTGTCTCCTTCAGGTCATCTCGCCAGGTAAGTTGGGGCTGTCAGAAGATGGGAGATAATCGCGTGTTTCGTAGAGAAATTCGTCGGGAGATTAATCCAATCAATCAGCGCGGTGTTGTGGTCTCGTTGTCGTCGTCGGGACGTGGAGATGGATCGCAGGCTCTAGCGGGGGAGTTTGGGGGCAAAGAGAAGCTGATGATGATGTCGACGTCGATGGGGCTGAACCTGTGCTGTGTGCTGATTCTGTCCTTTGGTATGATGGATCAAATCGTCGAAAGAAGTGGAGTACGAAGTTAAGAGGTTCAAGGTTTCTGCGGCAGGATGCTGGGGCACCTTGGAGCGACCGCGTGGTTGGTGAGAGTCAAAATGTGGGAGGTGGTCAGTGTGTAGAAGTTATGTGCCAGTTTTGAGCCAGTTTGAGCTAGCACAGTACACAGGTACAACGAGGAGTACGAAGTACGAGGTAGTGTACCAGGTACAGCTAAGAAGTACAAGTAGCAGCACAAGGTTCGAATGAATGATTCCATTCAAGAACATTGATCAATGAGAACTGGGCTCATGGCTGGAACGACCCCTCGACCCCATGGTTGCCTATGTGGGGCGGGCAAGTTCGGCAGCATGTTGCCAATCCTGCGAGCTATGAGGTATCAATCGTATGTAGACCCTCTAAAGTAGAGCCGACGTATTCTGTGTATTGTACTTCGTACATTGCTGCGAAGGGAGTCTTGAGACATTAGACAACATTTGATGACACGACAGGCTGAAGATATCAAATACTCAAGGCAGGGTGAAGGTGCATTGTGGTACACGAAAGTACATGCAGTGTTATACATGAGGACGAAGAGAAGATGTACAATTTGATTTGTACCAACCAAGGAGTCCAGAGTAAGTAGTGTACAATTGTACCTGACTACCCGACTTCACTACGAAGTACGAAGTACCTCGAGCTGTCCCCACGACATGGCCTGCCCTGCCTGGTCTGACCTGGTCTTGGGGGTATCAATCGTTTTACTAGTGCAGTGAGCGGCTGGGGGCGGGTCTCTTGATCCATGCCGCGAAAAGTTACACTTGACGAGAAACGTTTCGCCAATACTAGTGTACAAGACCGGCCCTATTCGCCATGCTGGAACTCCTTGTATTTCATTAACACCCGCTGGACGTCAATGCTCCATGATGTTGCTGCGGGGAGTGTCATTGAAGACAAAGTGTTGGTGCTAAATAAACACCAGCATCACACCAAAAATGCAAGCCACCTCGAAGTATCAATCATTCAAATAGACAGGCTAGGCGGGTGGCTGCCTCATACAAGCACAATTCAGACCAATAATACATAATAAAGCATCGTCATTGATGGACCGAGTCCCCAACGCAGGATTGAGACTCAAAAAGGAAGAAAAAAGAAAGCCAAAAGTGGGACAGTCAAAGCCTCGCCTTGACCTTTGTTGCAGAAGTCGACGAGCAGCACCTTTGGCGTGTTGCTGATCGGTCGCTCAAACAAGGTCTCTCCAGTTATGGGACAGACGGTACTATTTTAACTACCTCGATCGGGCAATTTCATCTCCAGCTTCGGTCTACACTAAATCAGCCCAGATGTATTTTGAACGATAGCAAATAATGGTCGAGCTCTCGCCAGACATTCTATCAGTCACCGGATGGTTCACAAGACACCGAGATGTCGGAAGATCCCTCGAAGGAGCCCCATCGACTGATTCCCAAGATGATATTCTAGTTTTATTTGGTAGGAACGGGAAGCGGGTTACCCAAGAGTTTTGTGACTCGTCAGAGCCTGACAAGCATTTCGGAGCCATGCAGCCTCCCCCTCGTCATCATAACAGTACTCCTTCTTGGTACTGGGATCCAAGTACACCACCGTGCCATCCGCCGCATAACGGTAAAGCTGGCCAGTTTGCGGGTGCCGACTATACTGGGAGGAGTCCGCATTATTGCCCTTGCTGCTGCTTCCATGAGGGCGACGCTCATCTGAGAGAGCGCGGATGGGTGGGACTGGCCCGGCCCGGACCAGGGGTAACCAGGCGGTGGAGCACATCGGCCAAATAATTAAGCGCTGCCTGCCAACGCGTCGTTTCGAAGACACATTCGACCCTTGACAAGACATCGCACACAACCCAGGCGCCGTGAGAGCTCACAAACGCGCCGAACTCGAAGATGGCGAATGCGTTAGCGGTGGCATCGAAACGGCCATGGAGATTAGTGCCCCGTTGGCTATTTTTCTCTGTCAATCAATATGGAACTGCACCTTGCATCATTGATGAGTTTATCGACGAGGAGCTGTTCCCAGGCGATCGGTTGAAGTATTTTCATCAGACACATCCGGGACAGGTATTGGACGGTAGGTTCAAAACAATCGCAAAGCTTGGTTATGGCTCAGGCTCGACGGTATGGCTTGCAGAGAACCTCAAGTTGTAACCTTCCACAAATTATCTTAGCACATCAGTAGCTAACATCATGAACAGCAAACGATGGAGGAAGTCGGACGTGCCGCGCTACGTCAGCATCAAAATTTCAGCGCTCGATACTGACCCTGGCAGGGAGACGGAAAATTCAAAGATCATTTGCAACGCCAATCCATCGCATGAGGGCATAGACTTCACCAGGATTCCTGGAGATGAGTTTCAGTTACCGGGGCAGGGTGGAATGCACTTCTGTCTTGTATACGAGCCGACGAGAGAAACCCTTTTCAAGCTCCAACATAGGTTACGGACGAAAAGGCTAGCACCGGCGCTATTTAAATTTTTCATTTACTGCCTTCTTCAAGCTGTTGACTACTTGCACACAGAGTGCAAGCTCATCCACACGGGTAAGTTAATTTTTTTCTTCTTCTTTTGAAATACAGCACCCTCGTCCCTATAATCCTAATAATGTAATGGCTTCTTAGATATCAAGGCCGACAACATCATGGTTACAATCGAGAATGATGCTGTATTAGAAGACTTTATCAGATTTCAACAGAGAGTCCCACAGCCCAGGCATATCAGGCCTGAGGATGGGCGCGTAACGTATCTCTCGCAAGGCGACTTTGGTCCTCTCCGAGGTTCTAGGTTACTACCTAAATTAGCTGATTTCAACCTGGCCTTTCCCGGTTTAGAAAAGGGATTTGCTCATCTTGCTCCCATCCAATCCCACTGCTTCCGGGCCCCGGAGGTGTTGCTTGGCTGCCCTTGGTCATATAGCGTTGATATATGGAACCTAGGACTTCTCGTAAGTAGAATTGCCTTCTCCACCATGGTACCCCTTCCCCAGTATTAAAACTAATCAATCTAGCAGATGTGGAACCTCTTGGAGGACACTACCTTATTTGACCGACCGGCCGGCGAAGATGGGGAATATGATGCGCATGTCCACCTAGCCCAGATGGTTGCTTTGCTTGGTGATCCGCCTGAGGAAGTAGTCACACGAGAGAGACTCTTTCGCGAACATCTAGTGGACAAGCCGTGGATAAGCCCACGTGGTGAAGCGTGCCGGAACATGAACAAGCTCTGGGGCGGCCCATTTTTTGATGATGATGGTGAGTTGCCCGACTGTCTAAATCGCCAATAGTAAGGACTGCAATAACCCATGGCGCTGTATTTGGCAGGCCAAATTCTCCGCAAGGACCTTGTTCATCCAGAGAAGAGTCTGGCTGATACGGTGACAGAACTGGAGGGCAATGAGAAGGAGGCGTTTCTCGACTTCGCATCTTGTATGCTCCACTGGTTACCGGAAAAGAGAAAGACGGCAAAGGAGCTCCTCAAACATCCTTTTCTCGATTCGTTTTACAAGGATCGCGAAAAGGACTAGGTTTAGGCAGGCACAGTACTCCTGGAGTCCTGGGACATTCGCGTCGTCTTGTTCACAACATCAAATACTAATCAAAGACTCCCGGACGAGTACAAATATTAGAATGTACGAAGTAACATCTGGTGGTAACAATAGATCCTCGAACCTGTTCGTACAATTGGATGGACGACCCTGGCAGCGTTCTAGGTGTAACGGCGTAACATTGAGCATACGCCCTTGAGTAGTGGAGTGAATAATAGTTAGGGATGTACTCGTAGATTGATCAAGACTCGATCGCACACGCCCACGAACTCGACCGACCGTAATAGTCACTGCCCAGCATCAAATCGAGAGTAATTACCCCGTTGGCAAGTGGATGCGAGCATGTCGTCGAACTGAGCGGCGACTGGCCAATGCGGACTAGGCCTTTACTACGACCTTCTTCCTTCATTTTCACTCGTTCCGCTTTCCCTTCCGCGCAGAACCGGAAACGCTTGTACATATTTCGCAGTTTGGCTTGGGTGGACCAAGACGAAGTACGAAGTACGAAGAATGACCGCATATACT
The DNA here is from genome assembly GCF_000732125.1 of Scedosporium apiospermum. NCBI lineage: Eukaryota > Fungi > Ascomycota > Sordariomycetes > Microascales > Microascaceae > Scedosporium > Scedosporium apiospermum. Next base: position 746,898 of record NW_015971734.1, read on the forward strand.
CCCGAGGCGTCGTCTCTAGTACATACATCACGGGAATCCCCTCTAGTTTGTACTTCGTGATACTTCGTCCTTCCCGTGGACGTGTGCCAAGTCCACCACCTACTGCTATTTTCCAAGGCGGTCCCGACGCAACCTTTTCATTGGGCTTAAAGACTGTCAGGAGAATTCGCCCCAGCTGCGATGGCACCGTATCACAGTACCGCGACATCACCCTGAAGGGCCGAGAAAGCCTCAACTCAAATTGCCGTTCCCACGAACCATTCCGCGATCTGTGCAGAACCCGCTAAGAGGACCCTTTAAGGGAGGTCCTTGTCTAACGGTTCGGACGCTACGAAATAACCAGGGTCTAAAGGAAGCTCGAGACATCTCGAGACCGGTGAGCTTGGACTTTTCTGATGTTCGCTTCCGCCAATGTTCAATGTTGCCAGGCTTTGTTCTTTTCGAGTGTTTCATCCACAAGTAGTGGATTAGCCCTCCCATCATTTTCGCGTCGATACACCTTCGGTCTGCGCTCTCCCCAAGATATCTACTGCTCATTTATTAGTTTACATACCAAAAAGAATCCCCACAAATGCCCCGGAGCTAGTGAACGACGCACCGAGTACGGTCCGAAATAAGCCCTGACCAAGACCATCTCGCCTCCACGCCCCGAGAACCCGTTCCAAAGGAGAAAACTGGGCCGCGCCCCCCTCCTCCCTCTCGGCCCTTTCCTCGCATGACGATCGTAGTAAATAGGGAAGAGAGTCGTATACCCTGCTGTACAACTAAACTTCGTAAGCAGATCGATCGACGTACTGCGAAGATCTTGCATTTGCCGTCACGCACCATTCCTGAGCCACACCGCCGACCCACGGCTCATCGCTCCAAGTGTAAACACATCGTAAGAATACCATGAGAATAATAGAGGCAGCAATGCAATCTCAGATACTACGCAATGTGGCGTCGTTTGTTGTGAAGGACCTGGTCAGTTTTTCCCCACCATGTCTGGGATGTTATTCTGGCAGCTGCCTCAGGCGGCCTAGCCTTGCTGCTCTTCATTCCGGGGTCTCTCTTAGCCCTACGCTGGCTTCAGCGTTTGGCTCAGACCTCTACTTTAATCGGAGATCAACGACGCTAGTGTGATGATAATCGCACTACTCTGTACTCGGTACCAGCCTGTATCAATTGATGACATTTGTTATGTCACTGCCCTTTCTCTCCCTAAGCCTCCCTTATTTCTTTGCTTTTTACCACGGGTAGCCTGGCACAGAGTCCCTGAGTGCCCGTCATCTATGCTCAGGGATTACACCGCAGCTCGAGTCTAGAGCTCACCGATGCCAAGTAGCAGAGCATCCAATTTCGCTTCTCTTGTGGATATCCGTCAAAAAGACACACTCACCGACCTGAGGTCCAGTTTACTCATTGGGAATCGTCTCTTTTTGGTCTAGGAGAGTGAATATCGCCGGCCATGTTGTAGTCGGTCTGGATCCATTTCTTGCCCTAGTTCCTCATGCAATACCCTCGTCGTGTATGCTCAAGTCTACATCCCTCGCCCTTTGTGCCTTGTCCGTTACGCCTTTCCTAGTACAATAGTCATACAAATCATACAAGTCATGACTGGATGATCAAGAGAAGTAAAACAAAAACAAGGAGGGGAAAACGCCACAGCCCCTAAAACAAATTATCGTCGTCCTCATCGACGACATCGCCCACATCCTCGCACAAAAGCTCGCCAATCCAAGCACTCTCCTCCAGAATCTGCCTAGCCTCCTTCGCCTCAACATCCATATCCTCCATCACGAGCCGCACCGCCAGCTCCGGGACCAGTACCGCCTGCACGTAGAGCGAGTATCCGCGAGACGACACGAGACTGTCCTCCACGGCCCTCTTGCGCAGCAGGCTCGAGAACCGGCCAAAGATGCTCTCCTGCATGACCCTGAAGCCTCTAGTACCGTAATACCCCGGGGAACAGTTAAAGTCCGCCTTCATGAGGTTGCGATTGATTCCTTCCTTGATGTCTCGCGCCAGTAGATCTCCAAAATGGCTGCGGCCGCCCTTTAATATCCTCTCCAAGTAGTTGTAGTGATCCGATATGCGCGTGTCCAGAGCCTTCCAATCGATGTCGGGATAGCCTCTGGACCTCCAGAGGTCCCTCGCCTCGACCTTCTTATGCTCGGTGCAGAAGAGCCTCTGCATTCGGATTGGCATGCGCTTCCCCTTGGAGAAAGTCTGCAAGAGGTCAGGGTCCACTGGTTTCTTGCAGTACGGGCACTGCACTGCTGCGGCATTCTCTTCAATCTCATCAAAGCTCAAATCGATATCTGAGAGTGGGGAGTCATCACTGTCTGATAGTCCGTCCAGGCGTGCGCCAGAGTTCACGGAGTCCCCCACATTTCTCAATCGCGGTTTCTCGTCGGGTGATGCCGGTTTGGTCAACTTCTTCTTGGAATTCTTAGCCTTAGAATCCTTCGATGGTGAGTCCAAATACTTCGTGTCAAGTTTGACAGGCGCGGTGGGTTTTGGTGGAGAAGCAGATAGCGAGCGGAGAGTCCTTGTGGATGCGGTGGCCTCGGTAGGGGATGGTGAGTCTGCCGTCCTGTTGGGAATTTGCAAAGATGTTACCCGCGCCTTCGGCGTCCCCGCATCGAAGCTATCGAAGAGATCATCGGGCAGCTTCAATTTTGGCAACTCCAGCTCTTTCCCAACAGCTACGCAGCCTCAGGTTAGTCCGATTTAGCGGATTGTGTACAGAAACTTGTGGCTGATGTATTCACCTTTAACTTTTTTCGGTCGCTTCTGGTCGCGGGGTTTGGGAGGCGTGCTTATCCATCGCTTGTTGGCCCCCTTGTACGTCTTCTCAGAATCTCGAAGAAGGCTTGTTTCCAAAACGCCAGATTGGAAGCTGACATCAGCCCCAGAGGTAGCTTTTGCCGACGATTTGGTGCTCGAGTTTTCTTTCTTTCGCTCCAATCCCTCCCTGAATGATCGCACACCCCCATATCTCGCAGGCTGCTTGCTAAACGTCCTTTCTTTCGCCGGTTTGGAGAAGGTAGTGGGGCGTATATCACCCCGCGGCGGAGAATCCTCCTCCTCAGGGTCGCTGGACCATGAATGGTTAGCTCCCTTCCTCTTCCCTGGAGCTGCCTTTGATGCCTTGTCCTTCTCCGCATACTCCGCCTCTTCCTCGTCCGAGCTGATTGGGGGTGCCTCGATGTCGTCGGGCTCCCGAATTGCTGGCTTGCTGTGGAGGTTTTCCCGAGATGTTGTCTCCGGCCGATTAAGTGATTTCAGTAGCTGAGGCGGCCTGGCATTCTTGCTCATTCCCACCCGCCGTTGGTTCCATGTGTAAGCACTCATCTTGTGAGATGCCGGGAAAGGACGGGGCGAGAACGTGATTTGAGGCTGTTATGGTTGGTGAAGAAGAGATCTCAAGATGATTACATTAACCGAGTTAAGCCCTCCTGCCACATAGCCCTGTTCCGTCCTTCAGTATGCGATCGATGAAGTGAACAATAAATTCTTCAAGCTGAGTAGTATTGATGCTGGTTGCTAGGGGAATGTTGAGTGCTAATCTGGGTCTGACACAGCGGGTCCAGCTCTCTAGTATCACGTGAACCCACTATAAGCCCGCTAACAAACACCCCACACTTCACCCCTCCATACTCATTGATGCAATGTCCTTGACCCTTAGGTGAGAGAGATATTGATCGATTGTGATATCAGCTTTAAATAATTTTGATATTATTTAAGATTTTCTTAAAAATCAAACTAGGAGTTTTCTCTTTATTTTGCCCTGTTTATGTGTATATAAATCGTAATTTGAAAAGAACCGACCAGTGACTTCATGGTTGTCCTCTGTTGGGTAGCGCTCTGGCATAGTGGGGAAAAGTCCGAGCTCCAGAGAGGCTGATAGGGAGTTGGCAGACCCCTGAACTCGGAACCATTTATCAACGTCACCCAAAACATTTGGGAAAGTAATAAGGCTGGCTCTTGAATTGCAAACGCTCTTCCTTCCTCCATCTAAACTGTTGGGGGCAAGGGCGAAACTTCATTTTGTATTTCAGTCATCCCCTGACACCGGTAATGGCTCTCAACAGAAAGTATGCCGCGCTGCCCGATCTGGTATGGAACTCCAAATCACAAGACAGCTCCCTTCTTCAGACCACTTACCGTTCTTCCACAGGACTCCGCGCCAGACATCTACGAAACCCCCGAATTAACAGATGACAACTCCACCGTACCCGTGAGTACCCTCCTGCTCCCTCTTCCGGTCTTTCCCAGAGATTAACCCCTTCCCCTCCCCCCTCCAGGGAACAACACTACGCTCCCCCTCCGACGTAGCCTCCGACGAAGACACAGCCGACGAAGACGGCGGCATCTCCCGCGCCAAGCTCCGCATAGACGAAGCCCGCTCCCGCTTCGAATCCACCCGCTACAATTCCGCCGGCGTCGACTTCTCCGACCGCGTAGATAGCAAGCGCAGATCCTACCGATCCCGACACCACCGCGTCCTTGACGACGGTACCGAGGAGCTCGGCGACCTCAGCGACGAGGATGACGAGACCGACGAAGCGTCCGAGAGTCTGGAGCGGAAGATTGCGAGGTTAAAGCGCGAGGTGGAGGAGGCTAAGGAGGAGTATGCGCGGAGAAGGGCTACTACGGGTGGTGAGACTAAGAGCGGCGAAGAGGGGGGTCAGGAGGGACTAGAGTCGTTGGGGAGGGTTCTTGAGGAGATTTCTCGCCCGGCGGGCGTGGCGCGTCCCGTGAGGCTCTCTAAACCCCTCGTTCAGGGGGGTGACGGTACTTCCGGTCACAATGCTGCCGTCAGCGAGGCTACGTACACGGTCACGTATGCACCATCATACGAGCAGTCTCATGCTCTAGCCAAAGCGGCCGAGTTCGACCAGAGGCTGCTTGCTCTAGAAAAGTCTCTAGGAATCGGCACGACAACGAAGGGGTTGGAGATTGGAGTTAACGGGTTGCCTCGAGCCGTGCTGCCTACGGTTGATATGCTAAACAAGCAGATCTCTGCTCTAGCGCAGGCCTCGACGGCCAACCTCGACTCGATCAGCCGTCGGGTCCGGACCTTAGTCACAGATGTCCAGAATCTAAACAAGGCCAAGGGTAGTGCAGCGAGTGCCGGTGAACAACAGCACATTGAGAGGTATGTAGAGGACAGAATCAAGGAGAACACAGGGAAAGAGTCAGGCGAGGGGGAAGAGGATGAACAACGGTCCAAAATCAACGCGCTCTACGGGACACTGGCTACCATTGAGGCCCTTACTCCTCTTCTCCAGCCCCTTCTCGACCGCCTCAGGTCCCTAAGAGCCATACACACCGACGCAGCTACGGCGAGCGAGACGCTGGATCGCATCGAGAAGCAGCAGGCCGAGACTGCGGCGGAACTGAAGCAGTGGAAGAGCGGGCTAGAGAGGATTTCCGAAGCCATGCAAGAAGGAGGCTCTGTCATGGAGGGAAATATGAAGGTGATGGAATCTTGGATCAAGGATCTGGAGGCTCGAGTCGAGAAGTTGTGATGGTGGCGCTGTGCTACTGTTGATCTAGTTCTACTGTGTAGATTGTGTACTTAAGATACCCTAGTTCTCCGTTCATTTCTTGCCAGTTTGAGTGATTTAGGTCAGCAACGGCAAGGCGAGCATGTCCGGATACCGCTTTCAATCAAATGGCAATCAATCCCTGGAGCAAGCCATGTCTCTGCAGCTCGATGCCTTCGCCGACTTCGTCCTTTGAACTTTGCAACTCATTGCAAGTTTGAAGGTGACCAAAACTGCACTTAATTGGAGAACCACCACCTGGTGACGTCTGGTCTTGATTATAAAATCCACGTGACATCGAACTTCCCACACACACTCATGCACGGACCATCCGTGGGGCAGTAGGGAGGGTTTCCCACCACCAAAACCCTCATCAAAAATTCGCAGACCGAAAAAAAGTCGAAGGAGACCCCCCTCTGTGAGCCCAGCTAACCACAGGTGTCCGAGTTACCAATCCTTCACAACACCCATTTTTCAACCACACCCAACGTCCCGTCCACCCCCTTTCGCCGAACAATCTTCCCAACGCGAAAAAAAATACAGCAAAAATGGATGCTTCGAAGGCTCCCGTAAAGCTCGTCAAGGTCACCCGAGTCCTCGGCCGTACCGGTATGCTGCTCTCGAACCCGTCGTTTTGATATCTTGTTGGCGCCGATGATGGGGGACCGTCTCGTCGGATTGGGGATCCCCAGAGGTGGAGGAGGAGGGGGAAAATATACATGTCACAAGATTGTTGTGGTTTGGTTATAATTGCTGACCTGGGAAATGCAAATAGGTTCTCGTGGAGGTGTTACCCAGGTTCGCGTCGAGTTCATGGACGACCCTACCCGATCCATCATCCGAAACGTCAAGGGACCCGGTACGATATACCCCTCCAGCCCCGGCCCCTCTCGAGAATTCTTCGAATTTTACAATCGGTGCGATATGGGCGTGTTTTGTGTGAACTAACATTTGACGTTCTAGTCCGTGAGGACGATATCCTCTGCCTCCTCGAGTCCGAACGTGAGGCCAGGCGTCTACGATAAACAACCCCCACAATGGGGAGGGAGTTTTGTCGAGAATCTTGGGGAGAGAAGGTTGAGGAATTCGGCGACGGGTTGGTGGTGTTCATGAAACTTGGCTTTTCAAGGAAGGGCAAATTACAGGAAAAGGGAAAAACACTTTTGTCCAAGGGAGGGCGGGCATTCACATTATACAGCTGAGGCCCTAATCTCTTTTTGTTAGAGGAGTCACCGGCATCTGCATTACGAATCGAAGGACACATATTTTTTTCTCCTACAAAGGGATTGAAATTTCGGTTTTTATATCCTTCCCCTTGAGGGAGTTGCGCTTCTCGTTTTCGCGAAAAAGATATCCCATGTTCGAGGTGATTTGCGTGTGGATGGGCGACCCCAGCGCCAGCATGGAGAAGAACTAGGGTGATGAAAAACAGAATATGGGAAATTCACGTCGAGGATTTGCTAGCTAGCCGCCAGTGAGATCTTTACGATTCTGCATTTTCCACGCGTTTATAGGTCTTTTTCTTTTTTTTTTTCCTGGAACCGAGACACTGAAGTTCCAATCTTTCCTGTCACGTGGGGCAACCGAGCCCCATCGAGGAAGTATTTGAAGCAATTTTCCCCCCTTCAAGCTCGTCGATAAAAATTTCTCCTTCTCCAACAGCTCTCTTCTCTTGGTCAAGACCGCAGACCAGTCCAACCTCAATGGGTAAGTTTAATTCTTTTATTGTTCAAATCACAAAACATGGAACATGATGTCAAATATGCATGAAGTACCTGAACTACATGATGTTCTCATTATCACCAAGATCTCTGAGTCCATACCTATCATCTCAACTATCCCGTCTGTCCACCAATTCTCGAAGCAAATTCGCTAACTCGGACACACTGTTAGATCAAATCCTACTCTCATCCCCAGACCATTCCCAACGATGACCTCCGTAGTGCCCACGCCACCCGCCGACCACTTCACCGTACTCTACTTTGCTGCCGTCTCCTCGTACACGTCGAAAGAATCCGAGTCCTTAGAAGCCCCTCTGCCCTTAGGCAAGCTATTCGATGTCCTAGAGGACAAGTATCCCGGCATCAAGGCCAAATTACTCGGATCCTGCCTCGTCACCGTGAATCTAGAATATGTGGATATCTCGGGCGAGGAGGAAGGCAACGACACGATGGTGATTGGCGAGGGCGACGAAGTTGCAATCATTCCTCCCGTTAGCTCGGGGTGATCGACTCGTTTGTGGTCTTTTTCGTAACCACTATTTTTTTTACCGTTACTCGTCACTATTATGTGTAGCTCTATGCCTTTAGAAAACGATTGCCACGGCTGCGGTGATGATTGCTTATATATATATATTGTAATTTAGCTGAATGAAGATACCCGATGAACACCTTCCTATGCTTCCCATATGCCTAATCGTACAATGGACGCGATGATCCCTAAACCCCCATACAAATGCAGCTCCTCGTCCCCTCCAGGACCCATGCAAAAGTGCCCAGCCATCGATCGCTGCTTCGCTCGTCCTCCCAGTAGGCGTCGACAATGGCAGAATCCATCTCACAATCAAGCCCACACTCTATTGCACCCCAATCTTCCGAATCTCCGGCCTCGAATAAAGCTCCAACTGCCTCTTCCCCTTCCTCAGCTGATACTCAATCAGCCCGAAATCCCGCTTACTCATCCCCAGGTTCTTCTCGAATGACTCTCTCGCAAACGCCTTGAAGCCCGGTCTCGCGTCCTAATTTATCGGAGATCAGTTTGTCAGTTTCGCATCATTTAGCGACCTCGTAATTGAGGTTTGAATCGGAACGAAAGCGGGTTTGTGTGTCGTGTGACGTACGGCTGGTTTGGCGCGGCAGGCACGGAGGCACTGCCTGTAGAGAGAGAGGACTTCCCTCTGGAGACCGGAATATCCCATATTCGGCGGCGGGCTCTATATCCTTTTTTTCCTCAGTAATACCTTTCCTTGCCTTACATCGGTGGGCAGCTGCGCAAGCGAGGGTTGTGGTGAGAGAGTAACCTCATCGGCGGCGATGTGATGTTCCAAAGGTGAACCCAGCGTTGCGTGGGAAATTTTGAAGTTAAAAAGCTCGGGGGACCTCGGTCAACTCGGTGCAAAAGGTTCCGTGTTCTTCCTGGAACTCTTTTTCCTAACAAATCCGGACAGAACTACGAGATGCTGAAAAGGCTCCAATTGCTAGCGACTTGGAATATATTTTAAAGATTTTATTTTGATTTGATTAACTTTGGTTATTCATAATGCATTGGTAGAACTCTAAAATCGTAGTTGATGGTTCCAGACTGGCCCAATGCCACAAGCCGCCTCCCTCCATTGTATGTATATATTGATGCAAATCGAGAATAAGAAGGAAAGAAAAAAAAAAGGCAATAAATGGTTGATAGATATAATGATGCAAGCCGATTTCCCTCCTTATGCAATATTAAGCTATAAATATGTCTGTGTCGTTTCATCTCTTCTCAACAAAGTTCAACCATTCGCACCGGCAGCCCCCAGAGCCACCATCAAACCCTCCGAAGCTCGGATTCTTCGAGCTCCGCAGGTTCACAACCGTGCCGCCTTTGCTTAGGTCATTGGCTAGAAACTTGGTGCTACCAGTATCGATCTGCTGACGCTCGTTGATAGGCCACGCCCACACAAACTTCTTCTGAGGGTCGCCGCCGTGCGTGTCGAGCTTCATCGTTACTGGGTACGGCATCGTGCCGGGTCGGGTCAGATTGGCGGTGTCCTCGATGCCGGGCTTGTCGCCCTTGAGAAGGAGGCCCTTGGTGGCGTCGCTGTTGGTCCAGATCTGCATCAGGAACCGGGTTTCGGCCCAGGTGACGAGAAAGTTGGCCTCGCTTTCGCGAGACCCACCTTCCTTGTCGAGAGGAACATCGTCTATGACGCCCGTCCGGTTAAGAGTCGTCACGGATCGGAGATAGATAGTTCGCCGGAAGTACGTGTAGAACCCGTAGTGTTCCGTCGGGAGGCCTCTGTCGTAGAGCCGAATGGGCTGCTGTCTCACTTCCGGAAGCAATCGGGCCGGTGCACCTGTCCCGTCTTCCTTTCGGTCGGGTGGCGGCAGTTCGATTCCGAATTGACGCGTAACAAGGCCACTCCCTCTCTTCTCAATGATGTTTGATCCCACAGGCTGGCTAATCGACGATAAGAGGCTGATGTAGAACGGCGTGGGCTCGCCCGCCTTGTCGTCGGAAACAATACCATCCGTGGTGTTCCCCAAGAACCACATCTCCTCGAACGAGGGCGGGTCGGGGCTGGGCGAGATGCCAGGAGCGAATCTCTTAGCCCGGCGTCGGGATGACGACGGTCCGGAACTCTCCGTCACGTTAGGGGTCGGCGGCTTTCCATTCGGAACATGCCAGTGGAGTCCAGGGTTATTGTCGAACTGGATCTGGAAAGCTACCGTCGGCTGGTTGGGGTTGTAAGGCGACACCGAATCGTGCAACTCCTTGGGAAGCTCGCAGCTCCACAAGGTCGAGGGGGCCGTGCATCCGTCAAAGGAGCGGGAGTTGTCGGGGCCAGCAACGGTCAAGACGCCCGTCGGCATTGGAGGAAACCCCGTGAGATTCACAAAGAGGGATTGCTCAACGGGAGGTGGCGCGAGGCGCTTCCTCGACAGCATAATTCCAAGGGAGACACCGAGAGCAATCATGACGATAACACACGTCACTACGGCGAGGCATATCCGGCGTCTCTTGCGCCCCTCACGACCAGGTCGGCCGTAGCATCCGCTAGCCGGAATACAGCATCGGCCCCTCCACATTCCGCCCATCTTGCGGGCCGCAATCTCCTCCTTCTCATGACGCCTGCGCTCCCTTTCGACGCGGTTCTGGGGGCCATCGGCAGGAATAGAGTGCTCATGAGGAACGAAAGTTCCAGCTGGCCGATCGTTGAACGCACTCGCCTGCGGTGCCGGGGTCAACGGGATCTCGGTCATGCTGAGAGCTCCCTGGGCCGTCATGGATCGCACAATACCTGGTGAGACGGGACCTGGAGACGGAGGGAACTGGTTGTAGAGTGGGTGATCCGGCGGGAACACTGCTCGGTATCGAACCGGGGCTTGATTTTGGCGCTGTGGCGGTGAGTACGGAGGGGGATCCTCTGACGGCTTTTCATTTTCCTCTTCCAGGATAACTGCCTTGTCCGCCATGGTCTCGGCGCGCCTCAGGGGAGATTGCGAAGAAGCCATAGTGGCAGATCCCAAAGGCAATAGAGGTGATCCGCTACGGGATGGAACAGTATGCGGTGACGGCGTACGTCTTGGACTCGGGGTCCGAATTATCGGCGTGGAACCAGACCTTAGGGTACTCACGGATTGCGGGCTCGGGCAGTTTCTTGCGGGCTCAACCACACCCGGATGCTGATTTACACCAGATCCTCCCCACAAATCATCCACACCGTTCCTTGTCTCCTGTTGGTCATCTGATCCTTGTTCTTGTTGCTGAGGAAGAGGCACTACCTGGCGCGAGGTTGTGGGCAGAGGCAAGGCTCCTGCCATTACAAGCGACGCAGGGCCGGGTGAGGGCTCAGGAGGGGACAATGGAGCGACAGGAGTAGGTACCGTAGGTGTGGGACTGGTTATATGCTCATCCCACCAACCCCTTGGGCTCCCGGCAGTTTGCGGCGAGCAAGTTAGGATCGTGGCAGCTAAGGATGGCTGTCTCTGAAGGCGACGAGCCCTCTCGGGGCTAAGAGTTCCATCCTCTTCAAAGAGAGTGCAAGGAGTGCCGGTGTCGAGGTCGTCCTCGGAAGCAATGCTAATAAGGTTATTACGCCGGCTCTGCCGATAACCGGCAGGAACCTCGGGGACAGGTGGCACGGGGGTAGCTGAAGCAAACCGAGTCTGATCCGCGCCGGTCATCTGTGAATAAATACTAGAGGCAGGTCGAGAGGAAATTGTGGTTGCTGTGCTTGGGGTGTCTGGAGACCAGACTGATCTCATCTGAGATGGTGTAAGCGGCGATGTGGTCGTTGTCGTAGTCGTTATAGTAGGCCCCGCGACAGCACGGGCGGGTGGGAACTGAACAGGGGTATCGATGAACGCAGTGTGGGGGCTGATCTCTCGGCCCTCAAGAGCTTCGGGATTCATAGCAATTCCAATGACAATAGGTCCGTCTGCCGGGGATAAGTCTTGTCCCGGGCCAGCCCGGGGAGGATGAGGGTGATTTGAGGAAGCAATAGACTTTTTGCGTCGAAGCCAGTTCCAGGTCCCAACAGAGGCGGAGTTTGGGCTACCTTCCAGGGCCCTCAATGCAGCAAGGTCGACGAACTTGGGCTTAGTAGTATTGGGGCTCTTCTGAGGTTGTTGAACGGGGGGTCTTTGAAATCTTGGAAGATCGGTAATGACTCGAATGCCGGCCTTCGCATTCTGAGCCTTTTGTCGTTGGCGAGACTTGAGGCGTCTTGGCTTGTGGATTGAGGATCGCGAGGCTATGTGGAGTTTCGTCGAGAGTTTCCTCAGCGGTTGCTTCTTTGCTGACGCAGGAGCTGCTGGGCCGGGATGGAGGAGTTGTTCGTCATCCTGAATAGGAGTTACAGCGCCTTCGTCTTCCCATTCATCCCAGTCGTTGCTCTTGTTATCGTCGTGCGGTGAAGGCATGGGATCAGGCTGAGGCCCCTCGTTCCTCGGTATATCGAAGAAGGTCATGGTGTAGGTATTGCTTGCAGTTGTCGAGGAGAGCTGGAAATGGCATGTATATGGCGATGATGCGAGACTCGAGTGGCTCGAAGTAGATCAGCAATAGTTTAGTTTGCTCGCTTGACTCGGCTAACTTGCTTTTGGTACGGGATGGAATGAAGGAAAGAATCAGAGTGCCAGAAAAGATGACTCGGAGCGAACTGGAAACGCAGTCATCGAGATGGATGAAACGAGAGACGAACAATGAATAGGACTATAATACAACAGCACGAATCTATCAAAAGAAACCACTCAAAAGGCCTCAGTAAGAACGAGAAGGGGAGGCAGAGGATGAAAATGCTAAAGAACGCAGAAAAGGCCAGTCACGAAAAGAGTGTATGAAGTATTAACAGTATGTGTACAACACGACTCCTTCCAGACAAACAAAAGGCAAGGAGACAATAAAAGAGAGGAAGGGGAATGGGTGTCATAAGGGACATTTCGACCGGCCTTGACCCTCGTGTTTTAAGAAAAGCTCAACTGGGCCAAGGAGCGCCATACATAAAGGGCCATGTTGCAGACAGGCAACGACTTGCAGCCAGCCTTTGTCCATAATTGGAATTAGTGGCATGTCCATTGAGGACTCATCTGCTTTGGATCGACTCGCGTTACATGACCAATTCCCACACTCCAAAAAAAGCATCCCATGAGCGTCGTGTCTCCATGCTTCCAGTGGTCAAGAGGGCTTGGCTAGCAATTCCAAACTGGAGAGATTGCATGATGTGTCGACGAGTGGGAGGAGAGGATGTCGTGGTCAAGCGCCAGGACGGGGCACCGACTGGTCACTCCACCGAAGTTGTATGAGTTAGCCGCCGACCAAGGGGATCCGAGCTTGGCCATTGGATGAAGGCTCGAAGCCGTGGCTTGGCAATGTTGGCATGCTTCGGCCCTTTTCATTGGCTGCTTGTCGCGTCCCTGCATTCGCTAGCAGGCCCAAGGATTCGTCTTGACACAGGGTTGGCACTGGGCAGGGTGCAGGGTTGTTGAAGGGCAGACTCCTAGTTCCATCCTCCTCTTCGATTTGACTCTTGTGAGAGTCATGGTGGTGATTTTGAATTTGACTCTTCATTATTTTGATTTTACTTACGAAGGAAGTCATCGACTCACGAAGCCAGTGGCCACGTGATTGGGTACCTATGGAGATACCAAGCTACCGCTTCACACTGTGTCTTGAGTATTGATCATTCCGGCACCAGTACAAAGATAGTCCGGGGCCGGGCTCCGAGTCGAGATGAACCCACATGTCCGGCACAATATGGAAGAAGAACTATCTCCCAAGAGAGACTCGTGTTGTGCGGGTAGCAGACGCTGCTACAGATAGACGAACGCGATCTTATATGTACTTTAAGACACACTCTAATCACAGCAAGATGGATCAATGATCCAGGCTTGATCATCATTTTGTATCAACGGATAGATAATATGAAGGAACATTTTATGAACATTCTCTATTTATTCTTTTATTCTGTATTTTAAGCGACATAGTATACCCCGATGCCCATCCGTTCCAATCTTGCCACGCTCGAGGAATTTATTGGGGATGTCGACATCGACATACTTGCAAGCTTGTCCGTGGAGAGGAGGGTGAGAGGCAGCCGGTCCCACTCCTCATCTGGGCAAAAGATACGATGCACAGGTTGATCTTTCTCGGTTGTAGGTGGTGGTGTGTTCGTGCATTCGGTCTCCAAGTTCCAACTCAGTACACGTATCCCCTTCCCTCGGCATAATCTAAGAGCTCAAAATCACTTCGCCAAACCAGATAACGGGAGCCTTATTGGTATAAGAAGCAACGTCATCGAAAATAGCCTTAGACTCCGGCGCATTCATCGCGGCAAGAAGTTGATCGAACGAATCGAAGACCATAGTGGCTATGATACTGAATTGCGGCTTAGATCCGGCGTCTTCGGTGAATTTGGTGGTACTCCATGATTTGAGTCCGTACTTGGCCCATTTTTCCTGTACGAGGGGCATGTGTTTGGATCTATAGTAATCGAAGTCGAACGTTGCGTCTGGTTCGTTGGGATATGCGACGGTAGCTGTGACAGGCATTTTCGAGGTGGATTGACGATGAGATGATATGAAGATGGTGGAAGTGGAAGTGAAAGCGAAGGAATCTTGCTTGGTCTGAAGGCTTTTTCGTAGGTCAAGTTCTAAGCGGGAAAATAGATAGAAAAGAAGAAGAGGAAAAGAAAAACCCATCAGGATCGGTCTATATACAGAGGTGTAAAGCAAGCGATTGAAGGCTGTCGGCCCGTTTGGCGAAGCGAGAGCTCCTGCACGAGTCATACCAAATGAGTCGCCGATATTCTACAGCCAGCCCCAAAGCCAGACTGCGTGCGAGCCGCATTCTTGCACGATCAACGACCCCCATCGACTTCAATGCTCCCCAAGTCTTGGCCGGATACGAATGGCAATGCCAAGAGGTGTGCGAGTCGCACTTTCGCACAATCCCCATCATCGTACAAGCTTGCCCGCATCCGAATGAGAGGCAGCATCAATGCGAGTCGCAATAGACTATTTTCTTAAATTTTCTCCACAAAGCGGTCACAAGCACTGTGAATACTATGACGCTCTACACACTCTTCTGCCAGTGAGGCTCGTCTAGCAGTCTTGCCGCATCGTCTTCTTTCTTACGCCCGTGGCACCTCACCCCAACTCGCGCAAACTTGATCGCTCCAACGTGCTTCAATGGGACGCCAGCCGCCTGCTCCGCTACGAGTCGGGCAAGCTCGTTGTCAACGCGGAGCCGCTCTTCGGCGCCGAGGCTGGTACCTGGGGCGGTCAGCCCCGCGCGGTGACGGACATTGAGAACTTGTTCATCGGTGCTACCTACGCGCAGACTAGCGGCCACTGCTATCCTGGATCGCACTGGGACGCCTGGCGACCGCCTGTTCGTCGATAGCTATGACTCCAAGGGCCTCCTTAAGTGGCTGTGGGACCTGGATGACCGCCGCTACCGTGCCGGCTTGCCGAATATCTTTGACATTCTCAGTCCCTTCAAGGGGAAGAAGCCGTCAGAGAACCTCCCTGAAGAGGGTGCCGACTTGTCCCAGTGACCGGAGACGGTTTAAACCGGCTCGCTTTAGAGGAACCGTTCTCATGGGAAGGTTGAAGGTCACACTGCTTGTAACGCTGCCATTGGACTTGCTGATCTGATCCGGTCAGACCAGTCACAGTTCTAGCTAAGAAAATAAACAAATTGACACCTACCCGACTTTGAGATACAATGCTTGAATGACTTCAAGCGCTTGAATCGTAACCCAAATTCTCCTCTTCAAGTTTGGCCAGAGTGAACCCTCCTCTTGAGGCATGGCTTACCTTTTCCTGCTCCTACTGTTGCCATTGCGAGGAGGTCTGCAAAATGGATCCTCTCGTGCTCTTGATTCCATAGATGATTCAGTTGTGATCAGAGCTCCTCGCCAGTGGAGTGTGGAGTCTGCGTTGATCTTAAGCTGTACCCCACGATTACCGCAACCAAGCTTCGATGCAACCTTCGGTCTCGGACGCTTTTCCCTTTCTTGGCGATTTGGTGTGGTATTCTGGCGTGCTTATTGGCTAGTTGTTGTGCTACTATGAAAGCTTGTGCGGCTTCATTGTTGGGCATGATTCTTCTCCCTTTTAGAGGGATTTGTCCCTATTGCATTGTGACTGTCGATATGCAATAGCGTAGATGAAAGCCTCGATCGAGAGGCATCCGTTTTCTACTTCTTCTATTTTCCCGAGTTCCTCTTTCGACAAACATCAAAAACCACTTCCCTCCTCAAGCATGTCTTCGATTCCAATTTTTCATTCCTGTTTCTCATCCTGGCCATGTCGGCGCCCTTACTTTCACAAATCCTCTATTCTAACCAGTCCCGAAATGCTTCGATTGGAGTGTGCGAAAGCAAGACGTTGACGGTCATCGCTCTTCTCTAAACTCTAGCAAGAGTACAGAGCCAGTTAGAATTGATGATATTTAGGAAATGCCAGGCTTCTTGAGTGCGGGGATAGTGATGAATGCCGTCATCGATCGAGACCAACGGCATGTCGAGTCCGAGAATTGCGTCCTTCCCTCGTCACACTCCTCAACGTCTTGACCATCCTCGTATGCGCAAAAGCACCTCAGCTGCTGCGGCCCTTTCCCAGAGAACCAGTTAATTCATGCTACTACCAACCAGGATCTACACGTCGAGTGGCGAGGCATAAAGTAGTTCAATATTCGAAAGAAAACTGCGCCTTGGTAATCTCAATTACTCCTGTTGTGCTACCCTCAAAATAACAAGCAGTGGATAACATCAAACCTGCGGTATGCACTTTCAACCAACCAGGACGCATCTAATGTCCTTGAACAGAGGTCCTAAGTTCGCCTAGGCATGAAGACGCCAAACAAGAAGAGCAGACTCGTGTCCCATCAACTTGCACCAGGACCAGGACCAGGACCAGGACTAATGACACTCCGAACGTTGGCCATACAAGTGCAGAGTTGTTCGCCTCAAAATGCCATATGCCCCCCATGGCATATCTGTGTAGGACCAATCATTATCTTCTTCGCAAGTTATGAAACTGCGCATTTGTGCAGTAGGCTGTCTGGTAAAGACTATTTCTTTCTCGCCTCTACCCGTAGTTCTTAGCTTCAAACACTAGGCCCAAACCACTTCTTCAGAACAGCGCTTAGTGGCAACAGTTATTTCCGGGACGATGTCTTTCGGGGGCAGCTGTAGCGATGTGATCACCCCTCTCGGGGCACTTGGAAAGCTCGCCAGTATTCTTGGACGGGAGGCGCTGGATAGCTTCCAGCGATGTGCGGAATCATACAAGAGCTTCACGACGGTGGCCCGGCGGATCAACTCCTTCATCGAGGAGATCGGCCTCCCGGACGACGATGACTTCAGATCAACGCAACGCAATATTGAAACCTTGCTCCAGAGGTACTTTAGCCGAATCGAAGCGTTTCAGGAGCACCTAGGCCTGGGGCGCGTCAGAAAGTCCCCGCGGACTGCGGTAGCCAAAATCCGATGGCACCAGCACGGTACTATGCTTCAGGAGCTTCGTAAGGATCTGGATCGCCAAATCAACGTAGTTAACATTCTCATCAACACAACTACGAGGTAATGATAGCCCGCCCTTAATCTGGAGGTCTAGCTAATATGAACGGCAGAAAACTTGACACACAGACTCCCGCCTCTGTATTCAGTAGCTTGGGATCGCCATATCAGACGGAGATGGTGCCCAGTTGTGCACAAAGCGTGAGTTTCACATGTCTAATGATGGAAAAATCGAGGCTTATATTCCATACGCTGATTATTTCGCAGATTATCTGGAACTTCGAACCAACTGGAGCTATCTCAACATATGGTGGAATGATGCGGATGTTGCGCTAAGCCTTGCCTGTCTTCTGACTGACGAGACAGCCGCATCCACATGTTGCGCCATAATGAGCCGGCTAGCGTGTCTGAAGAACACCGACGTTATTAAGCCTAGAAACGAAAAGTGCGGGAAGGCCTTCCTTGGAGGCATGATTGGTTGTGCGGGCGGAATTGTGGGCGTAATTCTTGTGGCTCCTGTCGCACCGGTTGCGATGTGCTCTTGGGCTGCTGGATTTTGCTCTGGGGTTACGGGAGGAGCATTACAGGAGGGCGGAGCTTCGCGGGTGAAGTGCAGGTCGCAAGCCCGTACAGACCTCCAGAGTCGCTTCCCGCGCTTACGACAGCTCTTCGCTTAGGAACCCAGATTGAGATGTTATGCAGAAACTGATAAAAACGTTGATATATCAATGACAGCGTGAATAGTGGCTTCAGTGTTCACAATAGTTTCAAACTCTGAAAGGACTTCGGCCAGAGAAGAATAAAATGGGGGTAAATTATTCTACAAATCCCCTTCTTTTTTCCTTCTTACTATGAGCCGTTCCTCGGTGCCAGTCTGGCCCGACTGCCTGGTCAATTTCTCTGGTTTGTGGATGTTCGTGTCCCGCACACCCCTACTTCCAGTATTGAGGTATTCGGGTGAGATCTTGGTGGCGACCTCCAACGAACTTCATCCTGCAATCCGATACTCATACTCATTCTTTTGCCTCGGAGCATCACAGAAATAGAGGATGCTGGCACTTCCTTCGGAATAGGTTGGGGTGGAGGGCTCGTCTTCTTGGATTCTTAAACTATTTAGACTATGGAGATGTAGAACCTAATTAGACTTGAATATAGCCTCGCCATCCTCTACAAGGCTCTTCCTATTGTTCTCTCCATTAGTAGTATGTTCAATTTCTCCTCTCTCATTCGCATATATAAAGGCCTAAGTGCCATCCTCTCCCATTAGATAGACTCAAGGCTCATAGGAAGAATTATTTAGTGCAGGTACTGTAGCTTTTACGTCTGGCTATGAAGCCTGTTACCTTCTGGGTGGTGTACTGCGTATTATGAGCCTACCACAATATGACTCTTCGCCCTAGCCAGCTGATGTGTTTTGTGAGCGAGAAGGCGAGAAGGGGATGAGTTAAGAGCCATTCGTCCGCGTGCTCTCCTTCGCCGAATGCGAGAGCATATAGAAATACCATGTTATGCTTCAAAGAGCCTCCGCAGAAAGGACTTGTTTACCAAACATTTACATTGTATGCCAACAGATCCTCTTCTTTAGTTCCCAATACTTATGAGCTCACACGGGCTGGTTTGTGAAAGCATCACTACAAGCCTGTAGATGCTCCCTTAAACTTGACACCAGGCGTCGAAACTCATCCTTCACCTCGTCCGGCGAGGCCGTCCCGCCCATCACGCTCTTTGAGGGCGGGGGCAGCTCTTGAAGGTGGAGCTGAAGGGAAGAGATTGGCTTCTCCACCGAGGCGCCAAGAGCAGTGCTGGCGGCAGCAGCTTCATCTACAGTGATAAAAATGGAAGGCTGCTCGCTCCCGGAAGGGCTAGCGCTCATAGGGAGGACAAAATGGTCGAGGTTGCGCACGTTAGCAGATGACTCAAGGTAGAAAGCGCTCCCGATATCCGAGCGGGTCGAAGGGGCGTCCGAGTCGGCAGACGATGGTCTGTCAATTACCGGAATCGTTCCATCAAGATCGATGAGGCTCATGGCCGATGTGCGGTTGGCTGGGCCCACTAGAGAACGGTCGGAATCCCTACCCTCGCCGGGGTGCAGGATGTCCGGGTGTACAGAGGCCGGCGCAGGGTGCGTAGGAGAAGATAGAATCGCCGTCGCGAAGGTCCAGTCCTGGGTCCGTCGGTGACCATCCCACGCGGTGGCAGCTCGTGATGACGGCGCCGCAGTGTCGACATTGTTTGGTTCTCGGAGTTCAAGATCGTCGTCTGGTTCTGCGTCCACAGGAGCGAATACAGGGAAAGACCAGTCCTGGGTTCGGCGGTTGTGATTCCAGCCCGACGGCTCGCCCGAGAATGAGCAGGGTTTGATTGTCTCTAGGTCTACGAATGTTGCCAGCTCGCCCCCTTCAAGGGATGAATCTAGATCGATTAACGACTCGCGCGGAGGAAGTTGTTCCGAGTTCTGCCTGAGCGGCAAGTCGGATGCCGGCGGGGTGCTCGGCCTGAAGAAGGCAGCGCGGATGTTGTCCTTGTAGTTTGACATCGTGTTTGGATCGAAGACCCTCTCAAGTGGGCCCTTGAACTCTTTCATTTGTGGGGGTCGACGACGACGGCGGCCTTGCAGACCTGGCGACTGCCCGGGGAGAACTCCGGGGCCGGGGCCATAGGCGCCGAACACGGCCTGTGCATCCGTTGCGTTGCCGAATGAAATTCGTGCTACTTGGTTCTTATGGGTATCGAAATCCCACTCATCCTCAACAGGCGATGAGCCGGTGCTGGCTGGTCCCTGAGCGCCACCCGCAGAGAAGAGGGATTGCCGAGCGCCTCCCTGGGCCTCCCAGAGTTTATACGCGTGAACGAGCTCACGGAGCGAGACTGTCGGATATTCATCATGTGTGTTGAATATATATGGGTGCTTCTGTACATCCTCGATAGGGGGCCGCTGTGCTGGGTCCTCCACCATGCAGTACGCGACAAGACCCTTCAAATGCGGCGAGTATCGATTGCCCTGGAGTCGTGGGCAGTTCTGCTTCAGATAAGCGCCGAACTGGGGTAGATCGATCCTCGTAGTGGCGTTGGGAGGTAGGCCCGAAGCGACTTCATAAGCCATGGAGCCAAATGCCCAGATATCGACCTCCGTCCCGTAGGATACAGTTGAGTCGAAAAGCTCGGGTGCCATCCATTGGAGAGTGCCAGTGACAGTGTTTCTCTTATCAGACTTAGTTTGGATGATACCTGCGACGCCAAAATCGCCGAGCTGAACACCACCAGCTTCAGTGACTAGGACATTTGCGCACTTGATGTCTCGATGGATGATACCGTACTTATGGACCCAGTGGACAGCCTCCGCAACTTCCCTCAAGATAGGGATGATCCATCTCTCCGGTAACTCGCCCGTTGGCCGCATGAGGGACGCGACGCTGCCACCAGCACAGTATTCCATCACCATCCATACCGACTGGCCGACGAGGAGAGAATCGACGACAATGTTTATATTCTTCGCGCCGCTCTGGCCGAGGAGCTTGAGTGTTTGTATTTCTTTGAGGATATCCCCGAACGTATCCGCAGCACCAGGGACGAGGCCATCACCTTCCTCGATACTGATTATCTTGACGGCGACAATCCGACTGGGAAGCTTCGTGGTGATCGCCTTGTATACGCGGCCGAAGCTCCCCTTGCCAATGAGTTCTGAAAGGACATAGGGGGGCGGCTCTCTGCCAGCGTCAGTGCATTCCTTGATGATGGAGGCCTGCGTATCGGTGGCATCTTTAATAGCCTTACCCTTAATGCCCGGGGGCTCTGGCAGATAGAGGTCAAGGGTGGCCATCAATTACGTGCCCCGTAGGGTGGGCTTGGAGGCGGGTGAGGTAAGGACAATGGAGAAGGCGGTCTACATCCCTTACTGACTAAGCCTCAACTGTTCAATGATTTTTTGTCTGCATCTTGGAAGGGGTCGACGATTTACTTCGTATAGACACGCCGCGACGCGGTCGAAACGGCAGAACACAGGGATGACTTCGGGCCCTCCTCTCTCTTAAAGCAGCGGGGGAGGTCCGAGGGCTTAAGCCAGCTGAGCTATGGCTTACAATGGGGAGTTGATTGAGGTGCGGCGTCGAGCTCAAACAAGCCCAGAAATTGGGTTTGAGACAGTTGTTCAATTGCGAAGCATCAGATGAGTACTAAAATTGGATCCATGTCATATTTTGATCTTCTCGAAAGTTTATTACGGAAATCTTTTCTTTTCCGTAGCCTAGGAGATGGACCACACTCGTATTACGAAGTGGGTAAACCTCAGTTGGGCGATGGAATACGAGAACTAAACCAGACAGAAGAACCATTGCGATACGAAAGACATGGGCACCGTAACGAGGAGAGGATCTAAGACAACATGCACGGAATTTCAACTTGGAAAAGTGCCGTCGGGCATGTCAAGCAAGGACAGAGTGGATGGAAAATAGACGGCCCGTTCCAGGAGCGGAAGTCATGTCGCGCATGCGACCAGGCTCGAGGCGCTCGGTGATGTTAAATTGCATCCGCAAACTTCAAGCTACCAAAAGGCATGGAAAATTCACAAACGAGACTTGTCCTTCCAAAGGAGTCCAGCCTACGAGATAGGCGGTTGTCATGATGGAAAAGAGGCTCGCGCATTGGCGTGAATACAGCCAGTTGAAGTGGTCTTGGGGAAGTTCAATGCTACCAGGCTTCCTTGCATCTAAACTTGCCGACGGCAAACAAAACGCATCAAGATTGATCCAGTCATCAAAGATAAGGAAATATGGACAGCTGGCGATTCCAACCATGAAGTATCACGCAGGGGCTAGGGACAGGACAACGTCAAATTTGGCTTCAATGGCGTTTTTCATTACCAAAGATTACCGTCCACGCGTGAGTGGTTATCGTGGCAGAACCAATTGAGTTGGAGCAGTTGTAAAAATAGGGGTTCAAGGGGGTTTTCTTGCTTGGCAGGGGGAGTTATTGGATGGAGTATTATTAGTCCCAATCATCAATCTGTTTGGCCACGGCGCTTGGCGAGAGATTGAGATCGAAGCTAGCCGAGGAGTATTGATATTAACTTATCAGAGATGGACCCGGTCATCAATCTTTTCTGGCTCGAATCCAGTCTAATCTTGATCTGCATCTGCAGCGCAGTGGGCCGTGTGATAATGTAGTACTGCTCCAAACCTGGTACGAAGTATACTAGGCTTCGGTTCCTGGTTGTTCGTTTTCCTTGAAGTTGTTCATGAACCCTGACTCCAACAAGAGGTGCGATATTCGATCTGGGCCGGAGTCCAATCTGTGCGGGTTATTGTTACTTCGTACTTTGTGCTTCATAGTATTCATTGACTGTTGAAAGATCAAGGAGGGTCACCAAATCCCTTAGCGCTGTGAAGTAATTAGCCCCTAGAATCGGTCAATTGAAGTTTGAGCCGTTTCTGGATCCTCATTCGGCCGGCCATGGCGTCTTGTCAGGGGCACATCTCAATATGCATCAATGATATCCTCTTCAGTTACATTGGGACGACAGGTGCGGCTACGTCTGGAGCATCATTAGTAGCTTGTCCTTGTCTCGTTCAATCATATTCGCAGGTGTTTTTTCCGTCGAAGAAATTTCCATTTCCCTTTTCGGGAAGTTGTCTCCTTCTTCTCCCTCGAGTCTCCTCTCCTCTCGGACCTGCTCACTCCTTGCGTTGGGTAGATAGCCACTCGGTTTGCCTTCAAACACGGAGATCGTGATCGGCCCTTTGAACCCTCTCCCTTCCCGTCAAAGAAACTTCACAACCCTCTCGAGCGAACTCTTCCGTGAAACGAAACGAAACAGCGATTGCGATCTCGCTCTGCAGCCATACGCTCCGTTGATCCGTCCCATCCCTCACGAATACAGACTAAAACGTGCCCGCGGCAACTTTTAAAGAGACACCATCACATCACCAAGACAGAACCTGTCTTACTTCTTTTCCTCCCTTGCCCCGCCTAACTCCCCCCTCGCGTCGCAGGAGAACAGCGCGGTCTTCCGCAAACAAATCTAAGACCTGCTCCTCTTCGTGTGTGGTCGAGTTGCAAAGAACCCTCTCCGGCCCCGAGAGTCTTGTACGGAGTCTGTTAGCGAGCTAGGCTGTGAGCGCGAAGGGGAGCGGCGCATTCGCCAAGCTGTCACCTGCGAGGTTGTGTCTGTGGACGTCGCAGCACGTTCTCAGATACTGTTACAGTTGCAGTTTGCAATTGCAACTCCACGCGTGAAAAGCCCCGAACAACAACACACGCTCGAGGTTTGCAAGGCTTAATTAAGATCTCCGACCTTGTACAAGTATACTATCTATCCCCTTGCACTTGCTGAAGTACTTTATACTTTGCCCCCGATCGCCAGGCCAGACAGTCAGCTTGCTTATTGCTTATTAGTGGGGATCAAATTAGAAGCCAGCAGAGATTGATTGCAATTATTATCGGCAGCGCAGTGGGGGTTAATTCCCTGAGCAACAAATACCAAGCACTTGTACACGCTATTCCAAGTGCAGCCCACTACTTCGTACAAGTACAGGCCCTTGCAGGGGCATCAATCAGCACCGATATTGACGCCCGGACAGGCCTGGCACTGTCCAATTGTCACCATTTCAGACCGGGACCCGCAATTGTACGAAAGTACGAAAGTACGGAGCAATTCTTGGAAACGGCCAAGAACTTGAAGAAGCCAGGGGAAGAGACCGAGCAAGAGACAAGATTGCGAAAAGGAAAATTTCAGGTTTCCAGCAGAAGTCCCCACAAAATTTGACTACAACAATCTGAAAGATTCGTCACCTTGATCAACAGCCGACGACGGCGCCAGCAGCAGCAGTTTGCCGTTGATCTTCCCACTGCCGGACTCAGACGAGGACAGCTTGAACGGACCAGAAACCAGAAGACCAGGCGCTGCCAGCTGGTTACGCCGATAAGATTACGAGGCCCTCAGCATCTGCCGTTTTCACCTCAATCCATTGATCCAGGTCCTCAATTCTTCGTATTGTCCTGTTGTCCCCGTCTTGCCCCCGTTCAAAGTTCAGGCCCAAGCCCAGTTGATTCAGTCCCCACCACCGCCACCCTTTCTCACCATTCCAACGCTTCCACTCGTCCACCAAAAATAAAAAAACGGATTCCTTAGCGTGCTGGTTCCAGATTGGCCTTTTCGAGCGCCAACCTGGTCCCATCCCGCTTCCGGCATTTTTTCCAAACTGGCGACCTCTCAGGAATCCGGAGTGGCTTCCACTTCCTCCTTCAACGACCGCAAAGCAAAATCCCATCACCGTCGCCGATCCTCCGTTCACTTGACTGTCGGCCCTCCGGACCAGAAGAGGTCCGCTCAGTACCTAACTGCTGATTCGCTTCCTCCCATTCCCGGTATGTCTCAGAATGCTTCCATCCCAGCTACTACTGCTTTACGATGTACATCAATTTCGATGTCGTACTATTCTCATGTTACCATCATTGATTGCCCCGGATCCCCCATCTTCGCCTTCCTTTATTTCCCCTTCCAACCTCAGCGTAATCCCTCCTCCCGGAACTACTAAGGCATCGTTCTTTGCGGCTCCTTTGTGTGTTTGCTTGAGTTGTTCAGTCTCCCTGTCTCCGGCGACCCATGCCTCCACGCCGGAACAAGTCGAAGGCGGTGGTGGTAGGAGATGGCCAAGGAGGAAGCAGGCGTCAGTATGAAGCCGAGCTGCCACAATCTGCGGAATCCTCCCGACAAACAACAGCTGCCGCCCGACTGCCGCCCTCGCGATCTAACACAATCTTGGCTTCACCCTATACTAATCAGTTGCCCACGAATCCAGGTACACCTGCGACGCCCATGCCGTTATCACGAAGCCCTTCCCCAGCCCTGGGCGGAGGTGGCTGGTCGAGCCCCGGACTCCACACACCCAGCGGTCGATCGAGTCCTGCCTCGGGTATACTTGCAGCTCCCGAGAGCTGGAAGTCAGTGAGCGCCTCGACGCTGACCCCGCCCGTCTCGAGTAGGAATCGAGGGTTCTTCAGCCGACACATTCGAAAGATTTCGAGTAGCTTACCGCAGTTCCGACCCGAACATCACACATATGCTCAAAAAGAGAAGCTTGGTCGCGGCCAATGGTCCCTGCGAGGGTTTAAGCCCATGTTGGTGGTTAGGAATATATTATCACGCATGAGCAGGAAGCTAAAGATAAGGTTATTGGTGACCTTGGTCCTCTTGCTGCTCGTGCTTGCGTGGTACCTTTCACGTAGGTTCCACCAACCCTGAACACTCATCTCTTACCACAAGTCGGACCGAATCATCCGCTCGCAACGCCGATTCATGAGCCATGAACATACGTGTGACTAACTTTCCATCAACTTATAGCGCTCCCCTACTACTTCAGGAGATCCGAAAAGTTCGGCGGTGGTAAGAAGTTCGTTATAGTGCTCGGCGCAAATGTTGGTGGTGGAGTGATGGACTGGAAGGGAGCCCGCGAGTGGGCTATCGAACGTGACAGCATTAGGAATAAGAAGAAGTACGTTGCGAGGTGGGGTTACGAGCTCGAGATTGTCGACATGAGGAAGAGGAAGAAGTACGCCCACGAGTGGCGCGAGGGCTGGCAAAAGATTGACTACCTGCGGGCGGCGATGCGCAAGTATCCCGATGCCGAGTGGTAAGCTCTCCCCCTTTCCCCTTTCCCGTCCCTTGGGTGGAAAGACGTAGTCCCCGAGTTCTGTTGTGTGACTGATGGCGTTGATAGGTTCTGGTGGCTCGATCTTAACACCTACATAATGGAACCCACGTACACGCTTCAGGACCACATCTTTAAGAACCTCGAAAAGAACGTTTACCGCGATATCAACGAATATAACCCCCTCAACATCTCTCATCCTTTTACCGAAAAATATTTGAGCGAATCCGACCGAAGCCCAGTCGGCGACGGTAACCCTGACTCGATCAACCTTCTCCTAGCTCAAGACTGTTCTGGCTTCAACCTCGGATCCTTCATGGTCCGCAGGAGTGAGTGGACGACACAGCTCTTAGACGTATGGTGGGACCCCGTCTCATACGAGCAGCGACACATGTCTTGGGACCATGCCGAGCAGGACGCCCTCGAAGAGCTGTACACGAATCAGCCTTGGGTGAGGAAGCACACGGCCTTCTTACCGCAGCGCAAGATCAACAGCTTTCCTCCCGGAGCTTGCGCCGACAACGGACCCAATCCCCGATGGCACTACGATCAGAAGGATCGCGATTTTCTCGTTAACATGGCAGGCTGCGAATGGGGCCGAGATTGCTGGGGCGAGATATACCAATATCGCGAGCTCAGCTACTACCTCAACAGGAATCCTTGGGAGAGGTTCAAGGAGGATCTTGTGGCTGTTATCTGGTTTAAGATTACAGGCCAAAAGGTCAAGTTATAGACGCCGAAGTTTCTTTTTACTCTTCTTCTCTCTTTTGCCTGGCGCTATTTGTCTCTCCCTAGGGCGCGTAGCTTTTATTTTCCCCTCGAAAACTTTCGTCGAACTTGCCTCGAGCTTCAGTACCCGAGAGGACCGCCTATTCTTGTCGATTGTTCCCGGCTGGACCCTTGAACAGAATTGGTGTTGCATCGGCTCTTTTGAAACGACATCCGTCGATTCGGTTCTTGTTTGAAGGCACTTTTACGGAGCAGAACTGTTCCGTCCCCCTTTTTTACTACCTTTTTTTTCTTTTTCCTTAGGCAAAGAGAGAGAGGAGGATTTGTTCTTTTATTTTGGTTTTCTCCTGTACGACTGATTTCGCACTTGTCATATCAGTATACCCCAATGCTTGCGACAGTAACGATTCCGGACACTGGTAATGCCTTTGAAACTGCATTGACGGATACAACAACACACAAAAGGGATAAAGAGGCTCGGCGCCGTGGATACATATAATGTTACAATGTCATTTTTATTGCCGGCTTACTTCCCTTAACTGGAAGCCTTTTCTTGTCAGAAGCATATTTCTAGGGAACTTTTATTCTTCGAGTCATGGTTCTTCTTTTGTCGTCGACGCTGGGTGTGTCGATGGTCTTTTACTTCTGCCTCTTCCTCCTCTTCTTCTTCTACTTGGTTCTTTATCTTAGTTCTAGGAGGCGGATTGTTTCGTTTTTTTTTTTATGCTTTGCTTCTTCTTCTCAAACCATTATCATTATTATCATTGCCTTGCCGGTCGTGGTCTATAAACAGGATGGGAGGAGTACGGATGTTTGCGTCACAAGACAGAAGACGAAATAAAGAGAGAATGTTCAAAAAAAAAAAAAAAAAAAAAAAAAAAAAAAAAGCTGTACGAAGTCTCGGAAAATACATCAAAGAGAAACCATGCCAGTATTATTACTCGAAGTGGAGAGGCATCTTGAACGACCTCAGTGACCAAGTTTTTCTATTGAGGCTCCGAAATACAAGTCTCTGGAGCTTCGTTGGCATCTAACGTCGATCTTCGCCTCTTTGGGCTGGGAGCAAGATGTGCATGAGCTCGTCCGAGAGTTAAGCTTAATGAATCAGGTAGCATCCGGGACAAAAACGCAGAAATGGAAAGCTGGTGCATGAGTTCACATGCATCAGGTCTCGAATTGCCTTAAAAATGTCAAGTCTACTCTTCCGGCTGGGTCGATGAACTTGGTGAGGAGTGAAGATGTATATATCCTACCCTCGATTACATCTTCATTCCCTTCATGGCATCCATCTCCAACCGTGTAAACCCATTCCCCAAATACCCAAATCTATTGCTCCTCCCTCTCCCCTCATAAACATACTCCCAGTCCTCCCCCCTAAACTCCCCCAACATCTCAATAAAATGCAACCTACTCCCCGGATGCAAAGCCGTCACGGCCCCATCACCCCCGGCCTTATACCACGACCGGCAAGATCCGGCCCACGCCGTCCGGGGCATGAAGGCGGCGACGTGCTCCGCGTAGTCAGCCACGGCGGCGTCGGAGGGCGTCATGGACAGGATGCATTCGGTTTGGCACTTGCGGATGGCGCGGGCTATGTATGTTGCTATGTGTTCGCTGAGGGTGAAGACGTCGCCGTGGGAGATGGGGGCGTGGGGGCCGAGGAATTCTAGAGAGCCTTTGTTTTAGTATCTTCTTGTTGATGTTGTGTTAGGTGGCATTGGGATGGAGACAGGGTGTCCTTGCGTCGACTTTTGATACGTACTGAAGTAGTTCGGCATTCCGGCGATGCCTAGGGACATGTACGACGTGGGCGTCTCTTTCTTCCAAATATCTTGAAGGTTCCCTTTCCGCCCTACCACAGGGAACGGCGGCACAAACGAGTGATCAAACCCCGTGGCACATATGACCGCATCCACATTCAAAACCTCCCCATTCTCCAGCTCAATGCCCTTCCTTGTAAACCTCTTGATTCCCTCCGTCACAACCTCCACTTTCGGATCCCGCATCGCCTCCAAATACCCCGGCGCTGGCGTAAGCCTCCGGCACCCAATAGGAAACTTGGGAATCAGCACTTCACAGAGCCTCTCGTCGCCGCCGAGCATTGCCGCCATGTACTCCCGGCACTTTTGCGCCGCCCACTCCTGCTGCGGCGACGTGCTCATGAGGGATAGCGCGAACTTTAGGTTTGAGTCCGTGTCGAGGGCTTTGGTGAAGGTGTCGTAGAAGGTTGGGTCGGTTTTGAAGCGCTCGATTTGTGTGGGGGTGAAGTTCTCTGAGGTGTCCATTTCGATTTGGTTTACGATTGGGGCGGCGGCGCCCATTTTCATGGTTTGGACGCGTGGGGGGAGGATCCATGTTGGTGTGCGGATGGGGTGATAGAGCTTTTTGGCATCTGTATAAGTAGGCCCGGTTAGATATTGGGAAAGAGACAAGGGGGTGTAGACAATAGGCTCTGTCCCGTTTCCCTAGTGGGAAGAACGTACGTGGTACTATTTGAGGGAGCACCTGGACACCCGAGGCTCCGTTTCCGATGAGGGCGAGTGTCTTGCCATCGTACGTGAAGTCCTCCGGCCACGCCGCCGTATGCACCATCTGCCCCTCAAACTCTTCTCGTCCTGGAATATCCGGCCACACCCAATTGCTGTCATGAGAAACTCAAGTCAGTCTTTCGTTTCCTCCGATATTCTCAGGTCACCTTCAGAACAACATGCCCTAGGAAGGGAGAGAAGAGAAAAGGGAGTGAGGAAGCACCTACTTCAGGATCCCAGAAGCATCAATCAGAAAATCCCCCAAATCCACAACTTCACCTCCATCCCCCTTCTCCACCCTCACCTCCCACTTCGCCCTCTCCTCATGCCACCTCACCCCCTTCACCCTACACCCCGTCCTAATCTCCCCCCACATCTCCTCCTCCTCGCAGATCCTCCTCAAATACCCATGAATCTCCCCCGCTGACGCGAAGAAGTTCGTCCACTCTGGGTTCTTCCGCCAGCTAAACTGGTAGTTGTGGCTGGGCACGTCGCACCTGCACCCGGGATACCGGTTCTCGAACCACGTGCCGCCGACGTCAGAGTTCTTCTCGTATAAAACGTGTGAGTAGGGTAGGGTGCCGAGGGTTTGGCGGAGCGTACGGATCATGTTGATACCGCTGGCGCCGGCGCCGATGGTGATGATGCGCAGGGGTCGGGGGGAGAAGAGAGGCGTTTCGTGGATGGCATATTGGTTGGTGGTTGTGGGAGGCATGGTGCCTCCGTTGGTGTCTTGGTGTTGGGAGAGGTGCGGCTGGAATCTTGTGCGGGACATGATGATGGATTGGATGCGGAAGAGGGGGCAGAGGTTGGAGGTTAAGCTTGGTAGATGGCCGTCAACGCCGCTTTCACTGAGTGGAAGGTACAACCCGAGTGACAGGGTGAATAGAGCACTGTAACTAAACTAAGAATCCTAGTACGACCGGGAGATCAATCTTGGGGCCCGGTAACATGGTAATATGGTGATACAGGCAAAAACTACATGGAAATAAGAAAGATGAAAGAGAAAGAGGGGGGAAGGGTGCAGGTATAAGGACTCCCGGGAACCCGCTAGATCCAGAGGAGGAAGCGAAGCGTGTACCAACATTCCACGCCACGGAAAATCCTACCTTTGACTTACAAGGGATGCAGGTGGAGAAGAGAGCTAGGCGCCAAGGGACCCTGCGCAAGCAACCGCATCCCTTGGAGGGCATGCAAACCGGCCCTTCATCGGCTTCCGCCCGGAATCGTAGCTTCGACATCAACCATCACATGAGTGGTTAAGTCTGTTGTGCTTCTTCGTCCAATACTGAGGAGTAAGCTTCGTAACTACTTCTTACAATGCGGAGGAGATGCTATCAGATACGGCGGTATACACAGCCCTTTCTTGGTATTTTTATCTAGATCCTAGACGCGGCTACTACTTCGGAAGTTCGCATTCCACACACAATTAGAAGTGCGGGTAACGGGCAGCCGGGGGTTTCTAAGTCGAAGAAAGGCTGGACCCGGTCTCGGGTGTCAAGATGGAATGACCCCACGTGGAGGAATGGATGTTTGTTGTACAACAGTGGGGAAGATGCAGTCAAAGTCCCGGCTGAGTGGGAGATGGCATTGTAAGAAGAGAAGAGCAGCTCCGCGACCCAGCAAAGGGAGTGAGCCACAGGAAATGAAAACCTGGTTTGGAAAGGTCTTTATTTGAAGCATAAGAACGGAACGACCCGGGGAGATGAGAACTTTATCGATCCTCGACCCATAAGTTGATCCCCCTCACCGATGCCCGTCATATCTACAGTCCATACTCACCTGCAGTTAGTATCCAGCGGGTCAGAAAGCAGAGGGAAGCAATCAAGGTGGGTGGTGGGGGAACTGCCGAAGGGTGACAGGTTAGTTTCCTCCCCGCTGCGGAGAGAAGCGTGCCTGCAGGGTCACAGTCTGGCTGACTGCTTCATAAGAGGGAGTCAATACTTTCGTTTGGTCCTTTTACGACCGTGGGATGGGAGAGATACGGCACCTGCCTTGCGTTGTCGTACATCTATGGTTGTGCTGCGGCTCCCCAGATTTGAGGGAGGAGAGCACGATATCTCGCCATCATCCTCTTTGCTCCCCGGAAAAATATTTCCGTGGATGTGTGTCCTAGGGAAGAGCACGCGAAGTGCTGCTCGATTCAACAAAAGGTCAAACTGAGCATTGCATCCGGAAATATCTAACCATGTCCGATGGTGAGAATGTTTGCTGCCAAGTCGGAGATGTCGTAAATCATCCAACCATAAGCCAGTCACATCAAGCTTGGGAGCTTCAATTGGGAGAAGAACGAACCCCGCTGTCGAATGCATCGTTGATCCGTCCGTTGAGAGCTGGGGTCGGGGTCCGAGTCCGGGGACTGGCCCCTCGTTGGCCCTGCCTCAGCTGGAGTAGGTTGATCAATTTTCGGAAACGCATTCAAATCGAAGGTCTAGAACATTATCATGGCGATAATCTTTTCGTCTATGGAAGCATCAAAGGCAGAAAAGAGTGCGGCTGATGAGTAGCTGACCGACGTTGCGCAATCATCACCTCCTTCTTCTTCTTCTTGAGTCCAAATAAGGTTGATGGCGACAAACAGCAAAAGCATCTGTCGACATTGTAGGCCAGCTTTGGCTTTTTCGGGGAAAAGCCCAATCCCAGGGCACAGATGCAGCAGATTGGGTAGGATGAATTGAGTGCGGAGGAGGCGTCCATCCGTTCTTTTTAGCTTCTTATCATGTCGGAAGCTTTTTCTTGGGCTTCCCCACCATGCAAAATTAGCCAATAGCTGAACGTGGCAACCACCACGGAATCAACGTCTTCAGACCTTACGTCTTGAATGGTATCCCCCATCCAGGTAATGCCGACGGCCTGGGACTTCCTGTTCCAATAATCTTCCGTACGACCATAACGGATTATCTCGCGAACGCGAGCCGGCGTGCCACAGCAGACGGCGGATATCGAGAAACGGCTTCGTTGAGCCCCGCAGCTGGTGGCTCACAACCGCCATAATGTCCTTTTCGTTTTCATTTAGCGGCGACGATATAGAAGGCCAAGATGACGGTGTTCAGCAAGTCGAGGTGCCGAAGGGACCTGGGAGCGTTGCGCCCATCGCTGCGCCGTCTTCAACTCAACGGCAGCAGGCAACCAGTGCGTTCCCCGTAGAGGGAAAGCCACAGCTGCAGCCCACGCGCCAGAATATGGACTCGATGTTAAGCTTACTACCTTCTAAGATCGCGTACGATCTATTAAGTGTCACGTTGGTTGATGGGCGCATCATAGGCCTACCTCGTCGAGAGCTCTGGGACGTCCGCGTTCAACTCATGGCGGAGGACGATGGGAGCGGGTCGACTACCGAAGGTCTCGGTAGCCATGATGTGAAGACGGGAGTCTACGAGGGCGGCTTCAAGAGCTGGGAAAGCAGCGTCGATCTCGTCAAGGTGCTCGCTAGTCTCGACTATGGCCGACATGATGGCAGCACCCAGCCGCTTCATGTAATCGAGGTGCGTTGAAACCGGAACGCCCTACGGCTCAACTCCGATCCCTTACGATTTTCTAGCGAATCGAACTTGAGAGCTAACGTCACCTTTACTTCCGTAGCTGGGCTGTGGCACCGCGTTACCCTCGCTCGCTCTGTTCCGGCAAGTAATGTCAGAAAGGAAATCTGCAGCCGAGCCCGGGGCGGCTCCTCCCCCGGCGCTGCTCATGACGGTGGCCGACTACAACCCATCAGTCCTGCAGCTCGTCACTCTGCCCAATTTCATCCTCACCTGGGCGCTGCTGTTCAAAGACACCGAACCGGCTCTCAAAGACGCCTTCGAATTAGAGGACGAACTTGAACTGACTGATGAATTGAAGCAAGCCTTTTCCCATTCCTTAGCAGCAGCCAACGTCACCCTGTCCTGGATCTCCGGGGGTTGGTCCCACGAGTTTGTGGAGATCCTCTATGCCGCTGCGGAAGAAAGGGGTCTGCCTACATCGCTCACCACCTTGGTCCTAGGTGCCGAAACGATATACTCGCCCTTCGCGCTCCGGGCTTTCTACGAGACTCTCGTGGAGATCCTACAGCGGGAGCACCGAGAAAGGCCGGGATCTGACGCCCAAGTCTTGGTCGGTGCAAAGCGTCACTATTTTGGTGTCGGTGGATCCCTGGACGACTTTGTCGAGATGGCTAGAGGCGGCGGGTTTGTGGTTGAGCAGTTAGCCGAGGAGACGGATGGTGTCAGGAGGGGCGTGGTTCAGTGTAGGCTAGCCGCGCCATAAGAAAAATCAGAAAAAGACAAATTAAAAGAAAAGAAGAGCAAGATTGGCGAGATATGTTGCTAAGCGGGCCGTCTAACCCTACTTCCGGACGATCTCCTTCGGTTCCCAGACCTCGGAGGAGTTCCAGGCGGCCGGCTGATGAAAAGCGAGAGGTTATAACGGCCCTTTGATAAGCCCGCCTCTGGCTTCTTCTAATCAGCGAGCGGAAAGGAAACCAACTTTGACAGGGATCCTAATTTAGGCGCCGCAACAGAAGTGGCATTGAATCCGGGAAACTTTCTAGAAAATCAAGCTCTAGATTCTGCATCCTGTATGGCCAAAACCGATTGATCTCGCAGGGTGTGTTTCGAAATTTCTTTTCCGCCATGTTGTGCATATCAAACACTCTATGCCTTGGTTTGCCAAGATTGTCTCTGTAAAGGAAGCATCATCGTTCGTTTCTTGCCCCCTTCCTTACGCGTCTTGTTACTGCCCCACGGTCGCCGCCGTGAGAGATGTACACTGCAACACGGAACAGCCGGGTTTTCAGGCTTGTCGCAGATGGCGATGACTCTGTTCATATGGAAGCAGCAACGAATCGAGGGATTGCTTCATTGTGGATACAGCTGGCTGCACTTGGTAACTAGAACGAGAATCGATCCGGGTCACATGCATGCATGCACAAGGGGTCTGCTTTGTACATTTCACAAGAGGAAATTATGATTATGAAGCCGTGGAATGTGATGCCATTCGCATCTAGGCTTCCAGGAAGCTGCATATGAGCGAGTGACGCCTCTTTTGGAATGGAGGATTGATGTGGGTGGCGATTCGTCTCTGCGAGGAAGTCTCTTTCCACGATGTGGTGGTCTACTCTTCCATGATTATTTCCTGCTTCGTCCGTGTTCTCCATGTGTCATGGAGACCAAGATATTGCCGGGCTGCCGGACTCTACGAGAGACATGCGATGATGCAAGCGTGAGATTAAACTTTTTTTCCTTCTTCGTACTTGGCACTGCCACCACTCCGGTGCGATCGGGAAGTGAGCGCTAATTAGGACCTGGAGGGACGCTATTCCTTCATCAACTGTTGAACCTTTCTGAGCAAGGTCAACGCTGGCTGTCACGGCAAGGAGAGCCGTAGTGCAATCCATGCGCTAACGATGGACAGAAATGCCTCGACGCCACAGGACTAGTGTAGACGGTGGGAGATGTCAGCGATTGGCCGGCAGAGAAAGGCAAGAACTTCAGTCCTGGCCATTCCTTCTACCCTGGTGCCAGGTGGGCCGCTTTGGAGAGCCTGGTCAGTTCACCGGGGCCTAAACAGGAAGCAGTCTCTAAAGGAAACACAGGTCGATAAATGACTGGAGAGCCAGGAGGAGATGACGATTCAATTAGCGAAGGCGCCACAACTGCATGTGAATACAGCTTGGTCCCTGCGTACCCTGTGCTTTCCGCCTTTGCTGTTGCTGAGGCCAAGGGATGCTGTACTTCGTATGTACAACAGGAAGCGTGGAGTGGGCAAGATCTTGATACTCCATGCTCTAATGATGCAATTGAATATTAGTGGGTCGCATTGCCGGGAGCCACTGCGGACAAGATCGTCCCCTCAAGAATCACTGATCGCCGAAAGTTCCTATCGAGATGTCAATGGCCCCTCAATAATCTGCATGTCCGTGTGAGCTCAGAGACGAATCGCCCCTCTGACCGGACGAGCAAGTACCACCAGAGTACGAAGGAAGACAGGTCACTGCCGTTGAGAGGCACAGGCGCTTCGCTGAAAATCGACGAGACGACGTGTGTTGGTTACTCAAGTCGGGAAACACATACCTCCTTCCCGCAACAAATTGTTCATGGTTCTGTGGACCGCACCTGCAATCTAGTTTGGTCCAGAAGCATTCGATTACATGCGCAAGAGCACCCGGATGAATGCACGTCTGGCAACACGAAGCGAGATAGATGGGTTGAAGCCCGAATGGGTGTAGGACGAGCTGTGTTGGCTGGATGAAGGAGCTGGAGTGCATCAACAAACTGGACTGTCACTGGACGGGAGGTACCACACCAAGCCGATTTGTACGTCGCTCTTGCGACGTTGTCTCCCCAACACGAACAACGATGTCAGCACTATTTTACAGACTTAGGCAAAGTTCTCACTTGAGCTGATCGCCTCTGCCGGATGGATGACGAGTCTCTTTCCTTTTACGTTGTAAACAAGCTCTTGGTCATCGGAGGTTGGAGGACTTTCCCTCGTAAGAAGTGCACATACTACATTCGAGAGGAACTGCCCCCAGCGCCGTCCATTAGAGTTCGGACTGTATCTCAGAAGAGATCAATGATAGGATAGCGCCTCTCCTCTGGAGAGATCCATGCAAATGCTCCACCCAGGAAATCAGATGGCATCAATGAATCCACTCCGACGCCGTGTATTGATGTACATTACGAAGTACACTCCACTAATTGCAACATGCGGAATCAGGAAAGCACAATTGCAAGATTTTGTACAAAGTGGGCCCTGTATTGTAGTTTGTCAGGGAATCTATTGCGGGGAGTACACCAAGGTACCAATAGCGATGGGTCGAGCTCAATTAATTTCCCCTGTTCAATCCCCCAAGTGGCCTAGCGCAGGAACAAGCCTTGCT
Organism: Scedosporium apiospermum; assembly: GCF_000732125.1. Lineage (NCBI taxonomy): Eukaryota > Fungi > Ascomycota > Sordariomycetes > Microascales > Microascaceae > Scedosporium > Scedosporium apiospermum. The sequence continues at coordinate 782,915 of NW_015971734.1, forward strand.
CAGGGACGTAGCGTCTAGTATATGTACCACTAGTGTGTTAGAAAGAGCAAATATTTCATGGGGTCTCGGTGTTACACCATGGCCGGTACAGTCGAGATACAAGTCGAGTCCCTGACTTCCCTGAACTGAGTCCCGCGTGCCGTAGCAACACGCGTTCAATTGTAACCCATCTTGTCCTTCATGGTTTGCATCATGGTTGCTCTGGTGGTGATGAAGAGTATTAGAAGGTACCTCGCAACTTCCGTCTCGCCTGTGCTGCAACTGCCCTGTTCCAGCTGTGGCCTGTGGCGTACCTCGTTCTCCGTAGCGTACTTCGACATCGACCTGCCCATCGTCAACAAGACTAACACCCCCAGACTCGCTCTTTCCTTCCAAGCACAGCTCGCCTCCATCAATGTACCTTCCCTTCCCTGCAACCCCCCTGGGCTCCTATTCTCCATCGTTCCTACTATACCGAAGGGGAAATTAATAGACCTCCACGCCCGTCTCGTTTCCTATTTTTTCTACTCCCTCTTCTTCTCCCTCCTCGAAATCCATCAACTGTAACCATTCTTTTCCCACATTTTCTTTCGACACATTCTCTCTTCAGGAATTCTTTTCGACTTGACTCTTGAGCATCGCCTCTAATAATAATCTGTATATCACCGTGAGTTTCACCCTCTACCTTCATTTCCTCTCTCCAAAGCAGCAATCTCTGTTGCTCCCGATTCCCTCTGCCGTGCCCCCAGTGTCACAACTGACTGCGTTGGACTGGCTGCGTGACATTTCAGGTCTCAGGTTCCTAGATCTGTACAACCGATTGCCAAGAACATTCAAATACTGACAATCTCCCCTTCGCTGGTCCAGATCTCTTCTTTAGAGCATTCAACAAATCCACATTCATCACCCAACACCATCAAAATGAAGTCTTTCGCCACCATCCTCCTCGCTGCCCTTGCGGCTGTCGCCAACGCTGTCCAGTTCACCAACAGCGCTTTCGATGTCGAGCCCGGCAAGCCATTCGAGCTTACTTGGTCCGGTGCTACCGGCTCAGTCACCATTCTCTTGAAGAACGGCCCCCAGGACAACCTCCAGACCGTCGACACCCTCGTCTGTAAGTGATGATCCGCATTGACTAGAGATGGTGGGTGCAAGAGGCCATTTGCTAACGAGACTTTTCCATAGCTGGTGCTACTGGCGGCTCGACTGAGGTCATCATTGACCCCAAGAAGTACCCCTCCGGCACCTACGCCTTCGAGATTATTGACTCGGGTAACCCCGGAGCTCCCAACTACAGCACTCAGTTTAACATCGTTGGCAGTGGTACCCTTTCTGCGACGGCCACTGCCACTGGTGCGAGCTCCACACCTACCTCCAGCACTCCTGCCAGTACTACCACCTCTGCCTCTGCCTCTCCCAGTGCTTCTAGCTCTGAGAGCGAGTCCGCCACCCGCACTTCCTCGTCCCGTATGTATTATTATTATTTACATGTTCAACCTGCTTTACTCGCCCTGTAACTTGATGCTAACCTCTCTCTTTCACCTTGTAGGTGCTAGCCAGTCCTCGGCTGCTGACGAGAAACCCACCTCCGTTCCCGATACCGGCGCCGGTGGTCGCCTCACCTCTTCTTTCGCGCTCGTCCTTGTCACTGTTGCCGCCATGTTCTACTTGAACTAGAGGCATTTCCGAGAGTGGTTCGGAAGTTATGAAAGCGACTTGCGGATGGATGGATGGAATGCAGTTCTGTGATTTCTTTTGCGCAGGCGTCTAGAGGGTTGAGGATACCGTATATTAATAATGGATGGCACATATAGCCATGGACCGGATCGTCATGGCTCATGGAAAAAAACGGAATTACAGCGGTCTCTTTTTTTCTTTCGATTTGATTATTTTTTCTTCTCTGGTCGTGTTGTGTAGTACGTTAGGGAATGGGTTGCATGTGTATAAAACAGTTGATACCGCAGGCCAATACCACACACACATCGAATCCGAGACGTTCCCACCCATAAACCTTTCATCGGATCTGAAGGAGATGTCAGTCGCAACTTGGCATTGAAGAGCCGTGGAAAGCGGTGGGTCTTCGGGTTCCACCGACAAGCCTGGGGTGAACCAACGAGAGCTTTGACAATCGGCTTCCTGCAGAAGCAAACAATTGATGGATGTACCCGGTCAGCGGCAGGGGAAGGAGGTTGCTTGCTGGACTCCGTCAATATGCAGGGTTCACTTCTCACCGGTTGCTAACTTACTCGTGCAGCAACTGGGCCCTTAGGATGCATGGCAGCGGATGTTTGAGGGCGGTTCGGCTGTCGAGGTTTGTCTCTGCCTCCCCAAACGTCGACTGTAGAAGAGCCGATGAATTCTCCACAAAGCATTGTGGTTCGAGTCTTGTCTACTCCCATGGTGCATCGTGCATCCATAACAAATGGCAAAAGGGATGATTTTCAAATCTGTAAAACTATGCAGCACAGAGGGGGGCTAGGCTCACACAAAGCCGAGATGGGGTTGGTAACATGAAAGAGATATAACCTCTTTTGATTATATTGATATCCTATTGTTATTCTTTTTGCCCTTTCGATATTCCTCTCCTCTTCCACATTTTCCCTGCTTCTTTCTTTTTTTAGTTTCTTCCCCCTTTCCTTTTGACGATTGTAATGCGACCGATTTAAGCAAACAGCCATGAACTCCGGGTGGATGCAAGGGAAGATGGCGATAGTTGGGTGACAAGGGGTTGGGGGGTAGGGATGAGAAGGGCCAGTGATGGCAAAGTATATAATAGTGAAGGGAAAAGGAAAGAGAAAAAAAAAGGAAAGCCACACTACCCAGATTTTCATTAGATGGATGGAATGATATGACATGGGGGAGAAGGAAACAGAGTTGCCAACGAGGGGAAAACAAAAGATCTAACCCAAAAACCATACAAAGGAGAAAATCGCTAGGAAAAAACCAAAATTGCAAATGAGGCCAACCTGAAGAGGGGACTACAGATGAGGCTGGGGGCCCTTGTCCTCGCAGACGACAGCGACGAGCACACAAATGTCGTCGACCTTGCCGCCGTCCCATCGCTCGTGGGGATACGCCTCCCTAACGGACTTGGAGAAAGGCGACTCGGACTTCTTGTCCAAGCTAGCAGACTTCGCGGCGGCCGTGATGGACGCGGCAAGGGAGTTCTGGAGCGTTCGGGGCTGCTGTTGCGCTCCTCCCGATGGGGTATCATTGACCTCGTCTTGGTTCTGTTTGATATACTTCGCGAGGTCGGGAGCGGCGCGGATGGATCCAAACTCGGTCATCTGCCAGGCGCCGGAGCTCGTCATGATCCGGCTCGCGATATGCAGGACGTCCTGGTTAAAGAGGTTATCCCAGAGACCGTCGGTGCCGAAGATGACGACGTCGCCGTGCTGGAGGCACTTGTGCGTGACGTCTGCGTCGCGGGGCAGGTCACTGAACCCGCGGCCGCCGAACATGGCCATGCGCGAGAGCATGATGGGCGGAATCGCCGAGAGCTGAAAGGGTGTGTTGAAATTGTGCGTTTGCGGGCGGGAGTACGCGTGTACGCCGTTGAGCCGGAGGATCAGGTATCCCGAATCGCCCAGATTCGCCACATCTAGACATCCGTCCGGCGAGGCTATGGCGACGCACGCCGTGCTTCCTCCCGCGGAGATGCTCCTATCGTGCAGCACGTCACTATACCCCTTCTCCATTAACCTCCGCGCCGTGAGTAGTTCCCTCGGCTGCTCCGGGTCCGTATCGTGGTAGTACGCCTGCGCAGCCATATAGTCGCAAAACGCGTGTGAGAAATCAGCAGGATCGACATTCGAATCGACCCATCCGCCCACACCATCCGTCACGCCGAGAGCCACGGCGCCCGTGTCGCCGATTCTGCTGACGAAGAAGGCATCGTGACCGCTGTCCGGGCGCGACTTTTTGGATTTCTTGGTGCGCTGGATGCGGTGGTAGGGGTTGAACTGATAGGTGTGGGTCGCAGGGTCGAACTTGTGGTTCTTAGCTATGAAGGAGGCCGCGATGCCGTAGTTGTATCGGGGTTCGATGGGTTGGGAGGAGAGGTATCGAGTGCAGCCGCTGATGTGGGTGTATGGGGGAAGGGGCATGTCGTAGCTAACGCTTGTTCGGATGTGCGTCGACAACGAGCCTAGAGTTGGTCGAAACGTGTTAGAACAGAGGGAGAAGAGGTAAAGAAGGCTTCCAGCGCGTAATGTAGATCTCGAAGAGAAAGGGATTTCTCGCCTCGCCTTGAGGGATCGCATGCATACCTTGGCCAGGTTGACGATAGCACGCTCTCGCTATCCGGGACGCAAATGTGGCCATAGCCACACCAACAAGATATCGGGAGACGCGCCGTAATCACGAAGGGAAAGGAATCAAACGCTAGATATTATCAGGTCCCAAGGTCGCAAATGTATTGTTTCGCGGAGATGCGAGTCGTATCGGAGATGCGCGGCGGGGAGAGAGAAAGAAGTTGATAGCAATCAGAGCTCTCCGCGGAGTTTGCTCGGTGACCAGTGATAAGAGGGGAAGCTCTGAGGCCCTCGATTTAGTCCACCTCTTAATTTTTTTCTGCTCTTTTTTTGGTTTTCTGCCCACTCCTCAACAATTAGAATCCTGTTCGCAGGCCGGTCCAGCACTAGCGGCGCTCTTGTGAAGAACCAATCTCAAGGAAAATTCGATGCAAGGGACCACGATTGGAACAATTGATTCGTTCAAGGGTCCATTGGAGCTCCAATTACCTAATGTTTACTTGGCACATGAAATTGTGCAACTTTTGTCGTTCACAAGGGAAATTGGAACATCGAAAAATCCAAGATCGAAGGACAGATCATCGTAGTCATGTCCGACAACTGGCAGAAATCTGGCCAGATGTTGCCAGCCGGCTCGGTCCCAGCCGATCCGGACCCGCGAAATCGGGAGCGACCGGGTCTTTGAGGACATGAAGCTGTCTTGGTGGACCATTTGCCTTCTCTCTTTACCGTCCAAATCGTTTGGGGGGGGAGAAGGGGGGGGCATTCCCAGATCCACCGTGGTATTTATTAACTTGTTCTGGGTCGTGAGTGTTCTTCCTGGGCCACTTCGACGACTCCACTTCACTGGAACAAAGCCTCGGCTCTCTCGCTCGAAAGGTTCCGATATCTGCTGGGAGTACGGCAGTTTGTGCTAACAATAACTCGAATTGTACTTCAATGCTTAGATTTTACGCATACAATACGGTTTTATAGCCATTGGCCACTACCACGTAGAAACAAGACTAAAATTGTATACTCTTTTTACCCATCGATTCAGGACTGGACAATGGACGATGACATCGCCAGCAAACTTTTAGGGCGAACGGCGCACGAAGAACAGCCGGAGGTACGAAGTACATTTGCCAAGGAGCACATGTCTCTTCTCCAGGTCCGTGTCTCCGTCTGGATGCACTTGGATTCGAGGCTCCGGACTGACTAAGCAAACCACGCACGGGATCATTGACAATAAGTCAAAGTTGATTGGTCGTGGATTTGGTGCTATAACCGAGGTGGAGGATAAACCCGTCTCCAAATGTCATGAAGCATCGGAAGGAACGTCAACCTTGAAATTCCCCAGCGTCCAATTCTCACCAGGTTCTGGAGATCTCTTTTTGCTAAGCAGCTCCTCAACCCCCCCTTCGCCCACCACCACCCAGGCTTTATTGGCGATTCTAAAGCCCTCAATTGCTCTTGTTGCTACCCAAGGGTCAATATTCCGATCCTTTAGGGACTTTCTTTCGCAGCAATTGCTCTCTCTCCCCCTCTCGCTCTAATCGCCCACACACACAAAAATGGCCGCTCTCCGCTCTACCACCTCTCGGGTGCTCGGCGCCCAGCTCTCTGGTGCTGCCTTCCGGCCCGCGGCGTCCATGTTTGCTAGGACCATGGCGACCGTCAGCGAACCCCCCAAGGCTGAGAAGCCCAAGAAGATGAGGACCTTCCAGGTCTACCGCTGGGACCCTAACAACGCCACCGAGAAGGCGCGTCTCCAGAACTACGAGCTTGACCTCAACGAGACGGGAGAGATGGTGCTCGACGCCCTCATCAAGATCAAGGATGAGCAGGATTCCTCGCTCGTCTTCAGGAGGAGTTGCCGTGAGGGCATTTGCGGAAGCTGTGCCATGAACATTAACGGCCAGAACCATCTCGCGTGCCTTTGTAAGCTTCAGCCTATAAACCCATTGGCCCACGGAATGGCCTGTTTCTTGCTTCAGACTTGAAGAAACCAAGAGCTAACGTGGGTTCGAAAGGCCGTATCCCCGATGACGGCAAGGATGTCAAGATCTACCCTCTCCCTCACACCTACGTCATTCGTGACCTCGTCCCCGATCTCACCCACTTCTATGCTCAGCTCAAGTCCATCAAGCCTACTCTCCTCCGCACTACTCCCTCTCCTGATGTAAGTTGGATCTCCCTCCAGCACAGCACCTAGGCGGGGCTGCCCCCCAGCTCCTGTGCCCCCTAAATTCAAAGTCACGTTGTACTAAACCCCGCACCTACAGGGCAAGGAATACCGTCAATCGATAGAAGAACGCGCGCGCCTCGACGGTCTCGACGAGTGCGTCCTCTGCGCCTGCTGCTCGACCTCGTGCCCCTCGTACTGGTGGAACTCGGAGGAGTACCTCGGCCCCGCCATCCTCCTCCAGTCCTACCGCTGGCTCGCCGACTCCCGAGACGAGAAGACGGCCGAGAGGAGACAGAACCTCAACGACAACATGGCTCTCTACAGGTGCCACACCATTCTTAACTGCACTCGTGCCTGCCCCAAGGGTCTCAACCCCGGTCTTGCCATTGCCAAGATAAAGAAGGAGCTGTCCCTCTAAACGAAAGGAAAAAGATGAGAGAGATCACACTAGACCTCTTCTAGCTTGTTGAAGAGTGTGAACTTCTTTTATAAATCCTTTTAGGGATGGATAATAATGTGTTTTAGGGCCTTCTTTTTATTCTTCTGTTCTTCTGGAAAACAACTCATGGGGCAAGGCGCGCTGCGAAAATTTTCCTTTTGTTCCAAAACAAAAAATCATGCAACAAAAAACAAGAAGAAAAAAAGAGAATGAAAGCTCCCTTTTGTTGTACTGTTTTCCCACCCCTCTGTTTTCCAGAGACAACTTCTTTTGTCTCGTTGTCTTATGAGAATGCGACAAAAACATGCGGGTTTACCTGAAATAAATGGGAAGGGGGAAGGGTGGTGGTGTGGTTTGACTGGTCAGGGTCTGTTGAGAATGTAAGGGATAGCATCATTTTCCGTCTTTTTTTTTTCTATTTTAGTTTAACCCCCCGGCCCCAAGAGCCCCCGGTTCGCCGAGGCGGTGACGGGATCTGTGTATTCTCATCCTCGAACATATACAATAGAAAGCTTTCGATCAGTTGCGTTCTTCCGTGAGGTCGTGTCCACTTTGAGTGTAGTTTGGCCGTGACTCTATGGTGTGTGGCACAAGTCGAGAGGTACATCAAAAATACCACACAGGAAAGAAAATGATAAGATGGGATATCTAGTTTATATGAAGAGTAAAAAAAGAAACCAACTATATGTCAGGCTGAAATCCAGATGTCTCGCACAACAATGTTGTTTGATGTGGAACGAAGTATTTCCTCCCATGCTAAATGTCTCGTCGAGCAATGTCCTCCTATCCTGACTTTCCCCTTGCCTTCTTTTCGCCTTTTTTGTCCTCCCCTTCCTCACTTTCTCCCAGTGTCTCAGTCCGATAAGAGGATATCGTAATAATACAGGTGCGCAAACGTCGGTCCCAAGGGACGAGCATAAAAATCGCAAGTAGCCGCCCGTCAAAAGACCGAGAAATACCTGACGAAGAGCTGACGGAGACAGAGATGAGGAACGGCAGTGTAAGCTACGATGCCTCGGATGTTTGCTCGGCAAAGGTCGTGCCTAGACCCTGAGAGAAGGATGAGTTGTCCGCACCTATCTCTAGGTAGTCCATCTATTGACGAATGCCGGCGATCAGGGCCACCAATTCATTTTTTTGTAACTCTCGATGACTTCTTCAAGGAGCTCTTTGGTGATTGTGGGCTTCTCGTATTTGAAGCCAACAATTGCCTCTAGTCGGCTCCCGTCCATACTCAAGTCTGTATCTTTGAGCAATTCCTTTTCCATGAAAGGTGTGAGAGGGCCTGGGCGTGTGATCTTCGCCTCCTCTAATAGAGTTCCCCACGGTCCAAGTAGCTCGTCGTTGATATCGTCCACCACACTGTCCATGTTCAACCGGGCAAATGTGCTAACAAGCTGGCCCTGGAAACCGGTCTCGATCTTGAAGATCTCGCCAACAATCTCGGCCATGGTGCCTTGCGTCGTAATGCCATTGTCGACAACGTTGAAGATAGGAGTCGGGCCCATCGTCTTGCTGTCCCAGTTCGCCTTGCCGTCAGCATACCACTTCGCAACAGCCCATATTGCTCGAGTCACGTCGTGGATGTGCACAGTGTTGGTTCGTAGGTCCTTGGTCCACAGCCACTTCATCTCGGACTCGAGGTACTGGTAGACTCGGGCAATGCAAAGGCCCGTGGCAACCCATTGAGATGCATAAGGGCCGTAGACATGAGCCAGTCGAACGATGGCCAAGTTGAGGCTGAGAGCGAGTTTTTCGAGTCAGCATATTCGTATAAAAAAGGACATAGCATGCATGTAGAAGCTGCGGTTGAAATGGTTCAGGTACGTACCCCTCAATCTTAGCCAGCTCCTCCTCGGCCTTCAGCTTGAAAACAGCAATTTTGCTCCAGGGTTTCAACTTGTCACCTTCCTTGCTTGGCGTCGAATCCGACTTATATACCATTCCGGTGCTGAGCTCGATGAAGGCCTTGACGTTTCGTTTTGCGGCTTCCTTCCCTAACGCGACTGACAGGCCAAGAGAGCGTATCCTGTAAACCTCATCCTCCTGAGAATATCTGGTCTCACCACCACAATTGAAAACGTAGTCCCAAGACTTCCCGTCGCCGCGGTCAAATATTTTCTCTAACGCTTCTGTTTTATGGCAAATAAAGGTTGTTCGTCAGCGGTATAACTTAAAAAACCCATGATCAAGTCGCCGTGACACGTTTTGAGTCCGAGTTTCGGAGGCGGGCGCGGGTTGATTTGGGGTGGGAGAATTGGCTGATGCAAGATTTATCGGGCAAGATAGGCCGCACTCACGTTCTCTACTCGCATCAGCTTGCATAAACTTGTCCGGGGAGCAGGCTTCCTTGAACTCGGGTGGGAGCCACGCCAGCTGGGGGAGCACCTTGTCGACAATTCGCACCTCGGAGGCAAGGTCGTTGTTGTGAATGTAAAGGGCGAGGAAGCGGCCGACATATCCCAGCCCTCCAATAATGAGCACTGATGGCTTTTCCGCCATGGTGAATGATTCAAAGGTCGCTGTCGCGAATGTCGGTTTCGGTCGACTAGACGGGTATGTGCGGGGCTAATTCACCCAACGATGGTTGCTGCCCTCGCCCACCTATGACCGCAGCAGCGTCGACACAGAATATACGAGAGGACACCGGAGAGCAATCGAGGGAGTTGACACGAAACGGAAGACGGCGTCGGTAGCTATTCGGTAGTGTTCGAAGAAGGTGTGAGGCAATGAGTGACCCAGGCAGGAGGAGGGACCTTTGGCACTCGGTTGCTAGTTGGAGCCCCGCCTCGAGATGGAGAGGGAGGGAAGTTAAGGGTGGTCTGGCTGGCTTGATGTGAAAGGAGGATGGTGGCTTGGGCGGGAGCGGACTAGTTAAATTCGGAAAGAAGGGAGCTAGCGCCCCTGAAAAAAAGGCTTTTTGGATATTTGCGATTTCCGTCGTGGTCGCAAGGGAGAAAGGAGGAAGAGTACACCACACGCAATAATGGTGGGAACGAAAGTACGATAGCAATGACAAGGGCAGATCAAGAGAGGACAGTGGAGGTGGAGGAGGCCGCTTGCTAGGAGGAAAGAGAGAGGGCTGGAGGGGTAATATTATGCGGCACCGAATGGGGTAATTTGTGTTCCCGTACCTCGAGTACAAAGAAGAAAGAGGACAATGCTCAGGGACAGATTTGATAGCAGTAATATTACAGCAATACTTCCTCCATACCTCAATCGTCTTCCTAGCCGGCTGTGTTAGTGTACTGCTCGCCGACACTACAAGCAATACTTCCTACATTCTCGAGACGACACCCCCCCAGAAGCCCAGACCAGGTGGAGATGTGGGAAACGAATATGTACAAGTACGAAGCACTAATACTCCTTCTCCACCAGATGTGGTCTGGTCAGGTCTTTTCCCTGCCAGGGGTGAGTGCTTGGATGGGGCAGGGGCGAGGAGGGGCTATAATGAAAGGGGAAGTGCGGACTTCGCAGTTGGCTTCTTCGTCGTGTACTAATGAGCATGTACTCGACAAAAGAGGACAGTCAGAGAGAGACGAAGAAAATCTCACCGGACAAATCAAATGTATTCATCACACCGGGAACCTGCCAGTCCCATGAAAGCAGCGAGCTAAAAAGGACCACAGCACAACAAGCACTGCATGGCAGTGTCCTGTTTTCGAGTCGGATGGTGGGGCTAAGAAGAAGAAGAAAACCAGACGGACCAGTCAGGAAAGAGTGGGATGATGAGGACTTCTGGGCTGCGGGCGCGGGAAAATCCATTGATGGAATCAAACCCATTGTTCGTGGCCGTGGCCGTGGCCGAGCCCTCATGCCGACCCCAAGACTCGTCCCTGCCCAGTGCTCCGGAAAAGGTACTTCGTATGTGCATTGAATTGATGGCGTGAGGGAGAAGGAGGAGGGTGGGTGGAGGAAACAGGAGCTGCTTCGCAGCTTTGCTCTGGCATGCTGTGGACGCCTAGTAAGATCAGTTCGGAAATTCAATGCCTCAGTGCGAAGGAGTTCGGCATGTTAGGATCTTTCCGGCCAGGCAAGTCCAGGCGAGCAAGACTTGAGAGAATAGACTTCAGCAAGCACGTTTTTTAGAAGTATGGAGCAGGCGCGCGATTGATGCATGGAAAAGGCTATTATTGAACCCTTAGAAGCAATAAGCCAAGACTTTGTTCTCCGTACTTCGAAGTGTCGTGCTCAGACCAAACATCAGACTAGAAATCATCGAGTTTCCAAACCAGTTTAGTCTGCCCCGAAACTGCAGGACCAAGGGCGCACTTCCCGTGCTTCCAGATTCGTGAGAGGGTTTCCTCAGCTGCGGGTCGAGTCTGCCCCTGCCACTCCTGCCAGGGATATCCAGGGTGAAGGCATGCTGATGTACGACATATGACATCGCGCCTCCAATCTCAGGCAAGCTGGCACCGAACTTGGCAATAGCAAAGGGAGCTACTGCGATGTAAGCAGGAATTAATTGGAAGGAGTCGTCACATCTTGAACATACATGGTGCTTGGACAATAGCGTACATCGTACATGCAATTGTATGAAGACGATGATTCCCGGAGTACTAACTAATACAAGTACTTCGTGAAGAACTAACGTCGAATTTGCCCTTTCCTCTTGAAGCAGTAATGTACGAAGTAGCGGAGTAGCGGAGTAGCAGAGTGTACTTGCTTGTATGGTGGTGTATAGAGTTGTAGAGTTGTAGAGTTGTATTCCTTGCGGTTGCGGCCCACGAAGACTCACGGATAGACCCTGGAATATGGGGCTCGTGATCTTTCGAAAATTTCCTGCGAGTTCACCCCTCTCTCTGTATATCTGAATACCGCTTCTTCCTTTTCTTTTCCTTTCCTTTCCCCCTTCCCCTGGAGTTCATCTCATAATACGATGAACGAGATATTCAGGCCTCTCTTACCTTGGTATGCCGGGATATTTTAGCCCAATTTCCACAGTCAAAACCCGCCTGGCAGGGAAGGGTACATCAATCGTTTGGAGCTTCAAGCCGGGGCGGAGTTCTCGGGAAACAGCATGAACTTCGAGAGACTCGAATCGGTACTAGCTAGGATTTACCTGACAAACTTGGAAGATGTCCCGCTCCATAACCGACTACGGAGTAGGCCGTGACGGAACGGGTTCTCGCCTTCCTCCTTTCGTTTTAGCGAATCTCGACTTCGGAAGAGGAGGGCTTCGGATGAGAAACGACCTCGGAACCCCGACGTACCATGTCAAAGTACAAAGCAATGTTTACGAAGTAATGTCTCGCTCGAGGGATGCAACCTTTGGGGGTCAAGGTGTGCCGCATCGCTTGATCCCGCTTCATCAGGGCTCATACCGACTCATACCTACCCTGACCTGGTTGAGGCACGATCCGCCTGGCCTGGCTATGCCTGCGCTATGCTCACCCGATGGCCTGGCCCCTGTTCAGGGGACATTCCACATTCCACATGTGTAATTGCCTAGTGATGATCCAGAGAAGAGGGTAAGCAGAACTAACCGGGTTAACCTTGAAAGGGAAGTACACTACGAAGTAATGGAGCATGGAAAACTTGATGTATGTAAGGCGCGCAGCGGCACGATGGTCGACCATCGATCCATTCTTGATAGTATGCGTACTTCCTCGAACTTTGAGCCCTCTGAACTTTTGTGATCCTTACAACAATCAGCTTTCCCGTGACGCATGTTTGATGGTGGGAGCCCGGTGCACGAGTCCCGATCTCGGACTCCTCGGGTTCTCTCAACCAGGCCGAGACGTGGTCCTTCTCGACCCTTATCGGGAAGAAGATAGGATTGCGAAGTACGCATCGGCATAATTAGACGTCGGCGACAAAGAATGTGGGCTATTAACGTACTTCGTACAAGCAGATGCGCAGCTGGGGTCTGATTTCCTGCACTGACCTTCCAAGGCATTAGTGTCCTCGTGTTCCCGGAGAGCTCATCCTGCAGCAAGGGGTAAAGACATCGTGCCGTGATGGAACTCGATTCTTTGTCCAACGTATTTCCGGGTCGTCTGTATATTGATCCATGCGCGGGCAGGCTACCCCGGAATTCGAGACCCCTGGACTAGGTATAATATATGTACACGCTCAAAGAGTCATCGCCGATGCTACCTGTACTCTTAAGGGCCTGATCTGATCCATCAATTGATATTGTCATTTTTAACACTCTGCGTTCACAGTCAACGGGGAAAACTTCGAAGTATCCCTTCGTACTCGTCTTTGCCAATACAATTGCGCACCTCGAGCATGCCAGACGGCCAGAATCTTATGACATGTAGTTCATATTCCACATCGTACTACGGTCTTACTCCGTAGTTGGGGATATTGGTTCGGACTGAGGCCGGGCAGGCTTCATCCGATCTACATACCCATCCCCCCCCCTTGAAGGCCCGGAGAGTCCAAAACTAGGTCATTTACGGAATATGTGTTTGTCAGATTTTCCGCCAAGGAGGCGGCTCGATCACACTTCATGAACATCCCCTGTCCTAGCGGACCATTCCATCAACTCTTGGATCGACATGCACCTTCACTCCTCGCCCGCCAGCGATATTGGCATCGCCATACCATCATTTCAGGAGCATTATGCCGCACTGACCAGCGGACCAGGTATGTGCTTCGCACCTCACCGCGGCGGGCTCGACCAAGACCCTCTGCATGCAAACTCTTGTTGCTTTGTCGATGCGCTCCTGCAGGTCTCCCTCCCAGGCCATATATGCATCTAGGGTCGAGAGTGGATCCGCAGAGTAAAGTGAAAGCAGATCTACGGCAGATCTTTTCTTTTTTTTTCTGTTCCCGGTGACCGGTGGGAACTCGCCGAGCGGCGGGTGGCTTGCGGGCTGCGATCGATCCCACGCTTCTGATAGCAACGATGACCCTAATATTCTCCTGTTCGTAATCTTATTTGTAAAAGAAGTGTCTTCGGATATGATCATCGTTGTGATCGGGTCATCAGGAGGAACGGCTTGACCAGGCCATGCAGACCCTGGTTGAGAAGCACCTTGTAGCAATATCATTGCGACTCTGGGGGACTAAAAGAGAGGAAACCTAAATTTTATCATCTTTATCCCCAGTGTGACAATGACAGAGCCAAATTTCATATCATCACACCGATGGAGCTTCAACGGCATCCACAAAGAACAGCAAACGCTTGAAACAAGACCCCGGAACCCTGGTTCTCGAGATGTCCCGAATTTTTTTTTCGTTCTCTCTTTCCTTCGGATTTGCATCTCCCCAAGGTTTTCATTGACGCTCTTTCATCTAAAAGAACCAACCGCCTCCTAGAACTTAGTTAGACATCTAACATTACTCTCAGACCTCTCCCACCTTCTCATCGTCGAAAGCCCGCGAGCTAGAGAACAGGAACCGCTCCGTGGTCCCACTCTTTAAGGCCCCCTTCTCAAGCCAAACGTTCGCCCCGTCCCGGGCACCGATATCTAAATCCGGCGTAGTCACAAACCTAAACGCCGACCAAGAACCATCGGAGGACCAGTGGAATAAAAGAGGTAAAATGAAAAAAAAAGCAAAATACAAAGCCCGATCAAAAGGTCCCGTCTCCATTCTCCGGGGAATCCCCGCTCCGCGGACTTTAGTCTGTCTCTGACAGGAGGTTCCGTCGTCGGCGGTTCCCGCCTTTCTGGCCTTTTTCTTAGCTCGTTTTGACGGTGGTACTTGGAGCAGTTGGGAGCGATGAGCCCGTCCTGTTGTTAGCCTACGTATAGCCCACCTTAGATTCCTCGGTTCGACTTTTAAGCCCATCTTTTCTCTTCTGCTAGACCGAAATGGGTTCTCTACTCTAGAGCATTTCGGGGGAGAGGGGGAGTTGAAACAACTTGCAGTCGCGATCTCTCCTTGAAAGTGGATTCGTTCATCACCGCGACTCCCACTTACTCGGCCTCTTTGCCCGGCCTAATAAAACATTGAACTCATACCTCTGTCGGTATAGGGGGGTTTCTAAAGAAATTTTCAAAGACAATGGCCAGAAAAGCTAACACCGAAGAGAAATCAAATGGCAGTGAAGAAGGAAAGGAAGAGAGGAGAGGGAAACAATGACGATTAGGGGGTGTTTGAAGAAAAAAAAAAGAAAAGAAAAAAAAAGGTTCGTTCGTACGCTGTGCGTTTCGAACCTAGATAGTCCCATTGGAGATCCCAGAAGTTCAAGCGATGACGACTACAGACCCCCTCAGGTTCCTTTCTTAGAAATTTTGGCCCCGAATTTGGTATATAAGGCATATTCTGGATTTCGAAAACTGAGCTGGAAAGATGGGAAGGCGCGCTTGCGGCAACAGGGCTCCTTCCTTGTTCTTTCTCAACTCAAACAACGGGGACTGAATCGAGCCTCTGTAGCTTTGGCTGAGTGCTCGCAACGTTTTGGGGGGGGGGCTTGTTGACTATTGTGAAGCAGAGGCTAGAATATAGAAGAATGGTTGCAGCCACCAAGGCCAAAGCATCGTGTACACCAAACGTCGGGCGGTTAGGTCTCTCATCCCGCCGTCGGACGACGGGGACGGAAATCGACGAAATATGACGGCTGGCTTAAAACTCGTTTTAGAACCCCAATCCCCATCACTAAGTCATGAATCGAGGCATCTTCACGAAACCTCTCAAACACCATACCATTACATGATTTCCTCCGTTTCTGCCCGCCTTGTGTGCCCCTCTTAATCACCTCCCCTTCTCTCTCTCTCTCTCTCTCTCTACCTCCTCATACTCCCAATAATCTCCTTCTGTGCCTCCCTATCCCTCGCCCCCTCACTCAAACTCCCCAAGCTCCTCAAATCAGCAACAACATCCTTCGCCTTGCCGAAATACACCTCCTGCAACAAGTTCCGCATCTTGAGCTCCATGTCCTCGACGAGCCGGCCCACGTTGGCGATGTGGCTGTCGTCCGACTCGACGGGGAGCTCCTGCTCGATCTGGCGCGTCATGTTGCCGCTGAGGTCCATGTCGCCGCCGCCGGAGGCGGAAGAGGGGTTCGTGGAGAGGTGGAGGATGACGGTGGAGGTGAGTTTGTAGTGGGTTGTTCGGCCGCGCTCGATGGCTTCGAAGACGTGGATCGAGTCCCAGACGCCTTGGGAGGAACCGCCGGACGGGGAAGCTGAGCGCTTTTTGTTAGCTTCTTCATAGGTTCTTATGGATATATAATAGACCTTTTCTTCCCTGAACTTACCCTTCTTCAAAAGAACAACCCCCGCAAACCCATCATCCAAATTCCAAAAATAAACACTGCTCACGCCCCCCTCATAGTACAACTCCCTATAAATATCAAACGCATCATTCGCCTTAACCTCCATAGCCCTCACCCTCTCACTCGGCACGGCCCCTTCTCCCGCACCCTCGTTCCCGCCCAACCCGACGCCGCCGGGCCCGCTCTCGTCGAGGGGCGGGTCGAAGCGGTTGGACCAAGGGGAGCGGTAGCTGTCGCCATCGCGGTTGTAGTCGCAGAGGAGGTAGTCGCGGCCGGTTTGGCGGCAGCGCTTGATGGTGAGGGGTTGGTCGACGGAGGAGAGGAGGTCTTCGGTTAGGTCGGGCGCGAGGGTGAGGATGGCGTTGAGGTGGTTGGTTGTGTGTTTGGGGTCGAGGCGGCGGAGGAGGTCTCTATGTCAGGGGGAGGCTTTGGGGTTAGGAATCGGGCTGGGGGAGCGAGAAGGGGGAAGTAGGGGGAGGAGGGAAGGACTTACAGCGCCGAGTCGAAGGGGTCTTGGGCCATTTTGACTGAGGTTGGCAATTGTACTTTCGGAGACTGTTGTATGGTAGGGAAATGGTCGGGTGTTTTCCCCTCTGGAGGATTTCAACACAGAAACGCTATGGAGGACGGTTGTCGATTTGAACTTGGAGGTTGCTTCGCTGCCTCATGTGGTGGGGGGAGAGTCGTTGCAATTGCGAAGGAGTGCGGGGCAGCTGGGACGTGGTTGTTTAGGCTTGCCAGCTGACATCAGGCCCTTACAGAGGGAGTCGTCCACGACTCAACGTCGACCAACTCCGCCTGATGACTGCTCTAAGCTCTAATAGTTGACATATTTGATCCGGTCAATTTAGTTCTGACGAGACGGACGTTTACTTGTAATACATGAATAACAAAATAACCCTCTTGAACGAACCCGTTGCGTAAATGTGTGTTTCCCGTTGTATCCCGAGGATGGAAGAATCACAGAGTCTAAAGTGTCCGCGCCTCGACTCCCAAAATACACCAGCAACATCGCCATCAATCAATCTACCAGTTCGCATTCAATGAATATCACAAGCCTGGGTAAACGATGCTCTTCGGCTATCTCTTTGGATAATAGGCACAGAATAAACGGAATAAAAACAAAAATAAGATACGAAACTCATCATGAAACTTAAACAGCGAAACCATCGCCTCTCTGTGTGATCACTCTCCAAGTGAATCGCCTAAACTAGATAAAAAAAAGAACAAGAAATGAACATTGATACCCGTACAGCGAAAGTAACAGTTAAACCAACAAAAGATTGAGCAGAGGCATACACGCCCCATACCATACATCTTGTCTGAATAAGGAAAAAAAAGAAAGAGAGACAAAACAAACAAGGCAGAAACTAAGAAAACAAAAGAAGTAAAAAGGATAATGTTTTGTGACCACCCTTACACCGTGAGTTAACAAACTTCACTACCATCGCTCCAAAGAATTGCGGGTGCAGCTGTCCTAATAACAGGCCCAATCTTGAAGAGTCCTAGGCCTGACCAGAGTCAGACTGCAAGCGCATATGCAGTTAACAAAATGGACCTGTAAACGCCCCCGGTAAACATACAAGACTCGACAGCAAAGGAGTAACTCGGTTCACCCTTCCCCGGAACCGTAAACGGGGGTAAGAAAAAAGAAAAAAAGAGGTCAAAAAAGACAAAAGATAAAAACAAACCCGAGACTTGGTAAGGACTTTGACAGATTAGTGTGTGGGTAGCGCCAGTGTTAACACTAATAAACCGCGCAGGCTGGTGCTCATCCGACATTCGACAAGACATCCGAACGGTGTATGCTTGCTGGCCGGACGCCGTCATTCTAATTGATGGGTGTGTTGCAGATGAGGCACTTCAAGGGTTCGGTCCAGGTCTTGACACCACCCTTCACGTCCTCGCGAAGATCAACAATCTCGACTTCAGGTGGACTCGAATCCATCTTGAGAGACCCAGTGAAGAGTCCGAGGTACGGCTTCGCAGCCTTCTCTCGCGCTGTGAAGCCATTGGCCACCTTGTTCCTCTTCTTTTTCCCAGGTGTATCCCCCTTCGCTGCTACCTCGGCTGCCGTCGCGGTTGGGCTCGACTCCACCTTCTCCTCGGGAAGAGCTGTGACGTCAGGTTTCTCCTGGACATCAGCCTTCACATCAATTGTTTGCTGTGTCTCGTTTACACCCGTCTCGGTAGGGCTCAGGGGTGGGTTCTTCGTCCCATCACTATCCTCTTCAACTTTCTTGGCGGCTTCTCCGGAAGGAATGTATGGCGTATCCTTTCCGAGTCGTTCGTAGGCACGCATCAGGGCATCGTGGAGAAGGCAGTCATCGTGGAGCCACTTTCCGCAAGACTCGTTCGAGCATCCCACTAGAGTCTTGTCGGGGTGTTCGGGCTGGCCACACTTGCAGACTGGCTCAACGCTCTATATAGAAAGGGGGGTTATTAGCATTGGCGTTGTTACGGCTACTGTCAAAGCCAGTGAGGCAAAGAGGGGGAAAACAGAAGTAGCGCATCCGAGAATCTCCGACACAAAGCTGGCAGAGGTGGAAGAGTCGAAGCTAGGCGACATACCGAGAGTTCCAAATTCCTGAAATCAAAAGCTTGCCGCCAGTAAAGCGCGTTCTGAATTTCATCGTCATTCTCCTCGACCCAGTGGTTGACATGCGCCATTGCGGTAACGCTGACGACATTGATAATGTCCACTGTAGAAGCACAGCCACGGTTAGCATTGAAACTCGGAATCAATCCAACAGGGAGTGAAAAGAAGAAAAAAGACGAGGAAGAAAGACGTACTATGATTAGAAGCGATCAACTCGTGTGCACCATGATATGGTTGCCTGCCCTGGACATACTTTCGTCCGTCCGTCGTGCCCGCGGGTAGCTCATCTGGCCAGTACATCCAATAGACCCTGGCGTAGACGTGATGCTCATCGCTAGCTCGGATCTCCAAGATACGGGCGACCCATTCGTCTTCGGTTCTTCTCTTCGGGTTAGACTTTCCCGTGGGGTCCTGTTGACGTTCGATGCTGGCGTCATTGGCTACGTAAATGAAACCCTCGCTGAAATACTTGGCGCCGTTGACTAGAAGTGAGGAAAGCCATCACGTTAGCATCAACTACGGTCGCATAAAGATGCGCGAGCTAAATCTGCCATCTCCGAGATGGATGGGAAAGGAGACGAATGCGGCATTGGGCTCTCGGGGGGCAAGACTTACGGACAAAGCTATTATAGCGCGTCATCTCCTGCCACTTAGCGCTGGGCTCAACCGAGTAACCCAGGTCGAGAGTCTCATGAGTTTTGAACTTGCCAACGGGGGCAAACGGAGAGAGTTGCTGGTAGACCTTCTTAGGAGGCTCCGGCTGATCCCCTCGCTTTCGTCGCTTGTTGGACTTTTTGTTGACGTCGGTCTCGAGGGTGACGGTGAAGGGGCAATCGGCTCGGTTCTCCTCGACATCGCGCCGCGGTCGCTTCCGCGCTGAAGCCGGCATCTTTGATTGGGAAAATTAATATCTCCGCGAGAGATGAGGCGAGTTTTTACGTTGTCGCGAATCTCAACGGATGATCGGAGTCGCTCCTCGGTTCTTCGTGATCAAGTCGAAGAGAGGAGGCGCGGGGGGCGGAGTGGATGGGAAATTGGCAAGGTTTGCGCCGTCGATGAAAATTATAAACACGTCTCTCTTTTTTTTTCTCCGCCCTTATTTTAGCTTATGGAGAAGCAGACCACCTCGACAAACCCGCACACCGATGAGGGGTCCAAAATGCGTGGCCTCGTCGTGGGATAAGTTTTTTTTTTCCCCGTGAACGGAGATGGTCGGAATAGTAAAATTGGATTGTGATGGTTGGGGTGTCGAAAGGGTCGATGCGCACGCTTTTTCCGACAGAAAATAGTGGAAGGTGGTAGGGATGGCGATATTTGGGAGGGGGGAAGGAGGGATTGGATGACTTGGCGTCAACTCGTCGTCGGAAAACACGGGAACACGAATCGAAAATCCGACAAACCAAACACCGATCGATGGGAAAGAACAAAAAAAGAAGGGAAAAATTAATCCGCGCGGAGACCTTGGGCGGCCAATGCGGTGATGATGATGAAGACAGGATTCGTCGCTGTGTTCTCTTGGACGGCGACAAGAGGGAGCAGTCCACTGGACGAGGGAATTTCACAATGTGCGGCTGGTTCCAGCTTACCGACCTGATTGAGTCTTTCGCAAGATGAGGAGAAAGCAGTCGCGTCCCAAGAAACGAATGCGGTCTGACCTGTAGGAAATAGTGTGATTGACTCTTACCAGAAACGGCTACGCCACAGGAAAGGGAGGTTGGGAAATGATAACATTGAGGACTTGGAACACACCAGTGCAACGCTAAGACACACTGTCACCATGGCAGTGGCACGCGTAGTACTCCGGGGTCAAATCACGTGAACCCGGCTGACAAGCTCCGAGCTGGGTCGATGCTTCTCACGATGTGCCAGTGTGCCAGTGTGCCAGTGCTGTCATGTTAAAGAGGGAGAGGGAAGGCGCAATTCGCCGACAGACAGACGTCTCGTCCAACCAACTTCCCCATGTGCACAGAACGCAAGAAACGGCGTAACTGATATCAACGCCCGCCGCGGCGATTCCGTTTACTTTGTTCAGTAACACGCAAACGAAACTACTTACTAATGCATGCACCTGTATCTACATGAAGAATGCATGAAATTGATGCTTCATGTTCCATTTGATCTTACTCCCTATCTCTATTAGTATTCTTGCTACCAGCAAAACCAATCAAACTAAAAATAAGAACAGGCCCTGCTAAAATGGGCGAATGTTCGAATGGTAGTAAAAAAATAAGCGTACAGAACATTATAACCCGACTCCGGCCATGTGTTTATTCTAACGGAATGTTCTAAACCCGCACGGAACAACAGAAGCCAGACTCAGCCTCCTCTATCTCTCTAGAACTGAACGGCGCGGAGAGAGATCACCTCTCATCAGCATCTTCATGAGCAGCCCCATTGGCGTTGCCCATCTTAAACCCTTCAATCACCTCAGCAAGGCTCTCCGCCTCCTTCTTACCCCTATCAATGTTAATAAGCCAGATAAGCGGCGCAGGCAATCCGACGAGGGCTCCGAGGAACCAAAACGCCGGCCGGATGTGGCCAGCCTTGCCGATAATGGCAGCGACGATGGCCGGGCCGAAGAAACTCGAGCCCTTATCAGTAATGGCGTAAAGCGCGTAGAACGCCGCTTCGGAACCGGGCGGGATGAGCTCGCCGTACAACGATCGACAGTAGCTGCTCAAGCCGCCGAGAACCAAGCCGTAGACAGCTGCGAGCGGATACATCTCCCAAGGCTGTTGTAAGCCTAGGAAGCCCAGATGTTCTATGAAGGGGAGGTAGCCTAGCAGTCCGTAGAGGGGGATGAGCTCGAAGAGCGCCAGGCAGATGAGGATGATCTGATGCGGGCGCATGTTCCACTTTCGAGAAATGTAGGCCCAGCTAAAGGCGCCGAACACTCCCGCCAAAGTGGAGATGACGTTGATCATGCCGAGAGCCCAGGTCTCCATTTTGAGCTCGACCTTGGCGAACAAAATTGCCGTCGAGGATGTCGTCGCGATTGCGTCCGATAGCAGAAACCAGCTGACCAAGAAAAGGACAATATCCACGAGTCGGCGAGCTAGGTGGATGGTTTTGAAAAGCGACGTCCACGAGTACTTCAAGTAAGAAAGCCACGCGCTCGATCCTTTTCGTCCATTTACAAGATAATCGGGCAGCGGAGGACCCGGTCGAGGTCGGAGCCACATGGCGGCGGGAATGGTGAAAAAGGTCCACCAAAGACCAATGATCAACAAGACCAGTCTCTGGGCGAACGTGGTCCCATGCATAAACAGAAGAATGACAATGCCTATGCACTGCACAAACAGGCCGGCTATGTATCCGATTCCTATGCCCTTGGCGGATATCTGCGATGACAGCTGAACCTCGATGGAATTGATTTCTTGTTCCGTGTGCTCGCGGCGCAGAGCTAGAGTTGGTGGGTTTCCTTCGCTGTCTGCTAGCAGATTGGTCGTCGAGTCTACAAGAGTTATCTCGCCATCATCGTCGCCGGCTATATCGTCAAGATGGTGGTTCCGGTCATCAGGGGAAGAGTCTCCGCCAAGAGCCCTCCGGGCTCGTAGTGGAAGGTCAGGATGGTGCCTAACAAGAAGGGGGAGGAAGGAGTTGAGCAGCACAAAAGACGCGCCGAAGGACGTATTGGAAACGATAGCGAGGAGACCTCCGAGGAGGTACGTGGAAGAGGTGACAAATATGTAGCAGGCGACAGCAAGACTCCCGGTCCAAGCAAAAGTGAGGAGAAGCTTCTTTCTGTAGTTGCCGTGATCCGCAGCGCAGCTGATACTAACTACCAGCAGGGCCTGTATCAGGACACTGACGGAGAAGGTATACATGGCAAAGCTGGCAGTGTTGATGGTCATGCCAAGGACGTGTACTACGCATTGCGAGTCTTGGCCAGGTTCCTTGCTCGTCGAGCTCGGGCACGGCTTCGACGGATCGGATAAGAGGACACCATTCTCTCGAGCAAGAGTTTCTAAGAGGATAGGGATGAAGGATGCTACAGGACTGTGGATTAGCCTACAATACGTTGTCAAATAAAACCGGAATAAGACTAAAAGTGATGACCCAGCGGTATTGATCCCAAAGGCGAACAAAACGGGGCGGTCTAGGGCGCGGAAGGCTTGGATTGTTCAGCACTGGAGATATTGGGGGAAACATACAGATTCCTAGAAAGGAACAGTATCAACGTTAGCAAAAACACGCTCAAAACAACAGTCATCTCGCGTTCATCCCTGTCGAGATGCTTAAACTTCTGAAAGTTGGGAGTCTAAATTGTTGAGAGGCGGGTCGACTCACCACATATGACGTAAGTTTCAGCCGCGAACGCATACATGTACCACCCTGCCAGCTCCTTTGTGCTAGTCGGGCGTGTATCCTCTCCAGCGTAGCGAGGAGGCGGGTGTTCGGACAGTCGGAGGTCTTCATCGGCATCTTGGCCGAGAAGGCGATCGTCGGTCATGTTGAAACTTGGTGCGTTGAAGGGGGCATTGGATTGGGATCTGGGGAGGAGACAGTCTCCAAGGATGGAGGGAGAAGGCCAATTGAGGGAAGACAGCTGATGCTCTTATGCAGCCTAGACCTCTCCTCCGCCACGTGCATTAGCAAAGGGGCAGCTGACAGTTTATCTTCAGGAACCTGACAGAAGAACCGGGGTTTATCCACAGCAGAGCATGCGCGACTCGATTCATAGCCGCAGCAGACATAATCACAAACAATTGTAAGATGAGACAAGCTGAACAAATCCCACGATCCTTCTCCTCGAAATCAGAAAGTCGGCCCAAAAAAGACAGACAGCAAAAATGAAAGTGGAAATCTCCCGAACCTGAATCGAACAGGTGACCCTCTGATTGAACTGTTGCCATTACAGTCAGATGTCATGAACCAACTAGACCATCGGGAGTTTCCTTGATTGGTTGTGTTCGCCAGCTCTAATCGCAATCCTTAGCGAATGTTCCCAGCATCAAAGGAGAAGAGGTCTCCAGAGGCTTAAGCCGTGTTGGATCGATCGCCATTTTATTCTGCTGCCTGCAGGTAACTCGTAAGACCGGCGTCGTCAGCTATATTGGAGATGCCCAACAACTTCAACTAACACTCGAAATACGAAAGCAAATATAAGTAAAATTTGTATCGCCTAGTTGGTGGTCAAAGATGATTTGCAATTCCTTCCCTTGATCTTCTTGTTTTCTGTTTAGTTTTCGAGAACAGATCAACAGTGCATCTCCTGGGGGATTCAAAGTGTCTGGAACTTGTTTCGAAAGGAACCGGACAAGCATAAAACCGTCCACAACTACGAAGTACAGACCACACGTTTTGGGCACTACAGCGTACGGGAGCTTCATCATCCTCCCTCCCGATCACCAGAAAACTTTATTGGACGAAAACAACAGAGGTAAGCGAATAACCCCCCTTTTGCAATTCGAATTCCGGTCGCCAGGAACAGAACAACTACACTATAGGGGACCATTTAAGGGATCCCAGTTTCTCGTGTCCCTAGCGGGATTTTCATTGAGGGACCACATTAAAGTTCATTCATTCATCTACCGTTGAAGCGACAAGGAAAGTTCGGCCGGAAACAGCCTTGGCCAAGACAAAACTCATTCATTGGATTTGTATCCTGGATGTACCGGAACCTGAGTCCACGAATCACTGGGGTGGCGCGACTCACTGGTAGTGGCTTTGAGTGCTGACCTAGAAGCCGTTGCAGGGGAACTGAAAGGCGACTCTAATTCCAGAATAGAAGGCCCCCTTCGCCACGCTGTACACGTAACCTCTTGGACAGTACGAGGTACCTCGAGTCACCTCAGAAACATTGAGCTTGTGCCAGGCCCAGCCTCATCTCCCGGGCCATCCAGAAAGCCAGAAAAAAGAGGCTACGTATTCCTCCTCTAAAACGTAACTGCTACTTTCCTCCTGTGGCAACCACTTCCCCCAAAGAAACAAATCGTCACCTCATCACCAACATCGAATTTGACAACAACCTTACGATTGCCAACGCCGCGAAATCGAACATTTCTTGCGAATTCAATTTCCGAGTCTTCCATTTTCCAATTCAACAGCTTTTCGGGGGTAGCTCCACGATAGCTCGTCCCGCCCGCCGCAACGCAAGCCGCAGAATCCGTCGTCTTCGTCGGCTGTCCGATACACAAAAGCTGCCGTCGTGGGACCTGGGAACAGCGCCCGAACACTTTTATTCTACAGTCGGCTGTCTAGCCGAAGGAAATAGTTTACATCCGTCAAAATGTCTCTCAAGGAGGAGTTCGCGACAAGGAATTTCAGTACGTTGAACTTGGCACGGCGTCGTCGGAATCGTACTTTTCGCTAACCCTTTTTTTTTTAATAGGTATTTACGGGCAATGGTAAGAAAGATGACTGAACGTTTTCCAATCCACGCCTAGCTCCATAGTCGGTCCATATCGATTTCCACGATTTCGGAAGCCTAGTGGCTTGGGGGTTAGAACTGTGGCATCGACGATGACGGCACAAGCTAGAAATGCGGGATAGTTCGATTCTGAGTCAATCCTTGCTAACAAAATTTGGCAGGCTCGGCATACTGGCCATGATTCTCTGCCTCGCAGTAGGAATCTCCAACATCTTCACCCTTGATGCTATCATCATCATCTTCTGCGCATTCGCCCTGTTGGTCAAACCCGTCCTCCAGCCCTCCCACATACAAGACTAGTTGCTAACCCCATACCACTCGTCTAGGGCATCGGCTTTCGTCATTCTCTTCATCGAGGTCCCTCTCCTCCTGAGAATATGCCCCACCTCGGCCACCTTCGATGCCACCCTCCGTAAGATCTCGACCAACTACACCCGTGCCGCCGCCTATGGAATCATGTCTGCGATTCAGTTCATTAGCATTTCGAGGAGAGCTACCAGCCTTATCGCCGCCGCTGTCGTGCTCGCCCTCGCTGCCTTCAGCTACCTCCTTGCCGCTATCAAGGGCCAGGCTTTCGTTGGAAGCAAGACCCTTGGTGGTCAGGGTGTCGCGCAAATGATTGTATAATCGAATCATGAATCCTTGTGGGCGTCGACTCTGCGTCGCAGCGCTGATGTCTCAAGGAAAGCCAATCTGGATTCGATTACGCACCGACGGGGGACGTATTTGTACGACTTTGGAGAGGGTGGCTTTTTCGATGGCCTTGAGATGCCATGATCGAGTGCGGGGAAAAGAGCGGGGGACTGGTGGTTGGAGAAAGCGCCGGGGAGCGAGGAAATGTGATATGGTGAAGGAGAAATGCTTGATGGGCGGTTTATACCCTCAGGTTTGAACTGCCTACCGCATAAAAGTGGAAACGATGCGCATCAGTCGGTTTATGGGGAAATTGGCGTTCGGTTTCTATGATTATTCGTTGTATCTCTGTTACGACTATCTCTAAGCCCCCTGGCGGCCATGGAGAGAGTGGTATTTTTTTTTCCGTTTCGCCCTGGTTATTGAAATTTGATTCTTATTCTTTTTCTTATTCCTCAGCGGTACGGCACTGACCTAGGTCTGATGACTGCGGGAGTATAGTAGGATTTTTCAAAGAATGCGAGCCACGGATGAATGAAATGAGTTCTCCTCAATGTTGAAGCCCGAAACACCCAGTTTCTCAAGGAAAACAAGATTATTTTCATTTTCAAGGTAGGGACGGATTGGGCCGACAATGAATGGCTATTTCCTTGTAACTAACCGTGTCTGCGACGGACCACTGGTTTAACGATGTATTCGTGGGTGTGGCTATTATGGAGAGGAATCACAAAGCAGAAAAAAACAGAACCACGAAGCCACACTTAAGACAGATTGATGAAAGTCTCGGTGGAGACCTAGTTCCTCAGTCTTCTTCTGCTTCCCCGTCCGTTCCGGTATTCCCTTCTCAATAGCTAAGGCACACGAGCTGGGCAACGCATGAAATGCCCTAAAATGCTGTCGAGCGCCTGCGAGACCGAGGACTCTCGGAGCTCCATATCTTGGTCGTTCATCTACAGAGACTTGACAGAAGTGAACATGACCCCAACGAGCAATAGCTTGGGAATAGAAGATAACGGGGGCAGCCCACCGTCTCAACTGGTAAGAGAGCTGGGAGAAGGATGAAAACCAAGAGCTGTTTCCTTCTATAGTACTTGGATACTGGCAGCAACTAAAGCCATTATTTCTGTTCTTTTTGCTTGCCGCGTGATCCTGCCCCCGAGAATATTCTTCATTCTGTGCCTCTCTTTGGATGAGCGCCATCTCATGTTGGCGCTTTCCTCCGAAGCCAGAGCTAGCCGGACTAGACTCCTTGCAGTGTAGCGAGTGGCAGCTGACCATCAGAGCCTGGAAGTTGTCAATTGTCCTCCGTTGTCCTCAGCCCTGCTTCGTAGTGTAGTTAGTGTACATCGTAGGTACTGGGGCGAGGGCAAGAACATTCGAGAGCACTAATAATATTGGGCCACTATTATGGGCTCTGGCATCACGAGTGAGGCATCTGGAACTGATTGGAATCCTGAAAGAGAGACTCGAACTCGATGCGGGTTCATTGGCTCGTTCTTCCATCAATTGAATTCTCAGGAAGACGGACAGCTCGGATGTTGTTACTGTGTACTTCGTTCGTACTTGGGCCTTCTCTGTGAGAGATACTCTTAATAACGGAGGCACTAATTGATTGATCTCAGCTTACAATGAACTTTCCTGTCATTGGATGACTTTTACTACTCCAAGTAGTAAAGATCACTCTCACCGCCAGGTTCATCTGTTCTAGCTTGATGGTTGGTATATATCATGGCGTAAAAACCTGTGTTGAGCAGGTTCCTTATCTGCGTCCTTCGTATTCTGCACTTGCTTGATGACCTTGGACTGATCACGAATCGAAGTACCTCGATACATCTCGTTGAGGGTATTCAGGGGCGTCGGGATAGTTTGCAAGTGTGATTCGCTGCCACAGTTAGCGCGTCCCCTCTTCTGCAACGCCTGCAATGCGTTGCTTTGCGCCCTGTGCTTACTGCAGATGCACACCAGAATGCTGTACCTCCCCATCTGACCGCTGTACGAAATACGTACCCCGGTACTTAGGGAGACCTGATAAGGACTTGAAGCTATGAGGTCAACAGCTCCCAGACTCCAGAGTCCCTTCAAAGTCCCCCACCGTCACGGCCCTGTTTCAAACGCCCTGCTTTGACATCCGGCATCCTCCTCTCTCTCTTTCTCGAATTAATCCCAAATCTCACCCAAGAGACCAGAGATTGTATGAATTATCGACGATGAGCGACAACACCGATTTACGAATGAGCAGTGCCGAGCTCAACGAGATCGTGCACAACACAGCTACCCGTGGTACGACTACCCTCTTGTCAAGTCGCTTACACCCGTTGGGAGAAAATGGGCAGCGCTCTCCCCTTGGGTTTGTTGGGCCATTGGGCTAACAAACGGATTCACAGGAGCATCCAACTTCTTAGGAACGCCGAGCGAAGAAGTCGGTTTCGAAGGCCAGGAGCAGTATGTCGCCCGAATCGCGTCGCCCCGAATCGGCGGCGCCTCGCCCAACCACACGTCTCTCGCTGCTGCCAACGAACAGCCCGAGGAAGGTCTTGCCGCCGAGGAAGACATAATACATATCGATGAGCCTCGACGAAGCATCAGTCCCGAGGATGTCAAAGCTGCCGTCGGCGGTCGCAAGCCTTACACGGCCCCGATCCTGGCGGACGATGAGGTCGCGAAGAGCCCTCCCCATTTCGAGTTGCACGCTGCTGTAGAACCATCGCTGGACGTGCCTGCGGGACCTGAGGAGCCCGTTACGGAACCAATCAGGCGACCGTCCATTAACACCGAGGTCCTTCCTAGTGACTTCCCTCGCCCCGAGGCCCGGAAGGCCCCTGTCCCTATCATAGAATATGAAGCGTTGTTCAAGGACGGCGAAGAAGAGGCCATTGAGGATGAAGAGAAGCCGGCCAAGAAAGATGCAACGGTCCACAGGTTCCCCAGCAAGGATGTCTGGGAGGACGCCCCTAGTAGCGTGCACTATACGGCCGAGGTCTCGACGCCTGATATTCCTGCTGACGAAGGCCGTCTTAAGCCCGTCGAGGCTCCCGAGCGACACATCCCCACTCCAGTCCAAGCGTTCGCCCAGTACCAAGAGGAGTTGGCAGAAAAGGAAGCCGAGAGGACGAAGAACTTTGTCCCGAGGGGCGAGAACCTCAGCCAATCCTGGCTACCCGTGCAAGAACTCCCCAAGGAGCCTTTGAAACGCCCGCCCATCCAGAAGAGATTTCCCAGCCGTGACATATGGGAGGATGCACCCGACAGCCTTCTCCACGAGACGACTGTGTCTTCCGACCAACAGCCGGAAACTAAGCCGGATCAACCCGAGATCCCGCCTCGCCCGACGAAGAGCGCCGAGAAGCCCGTCGTCCCCGAGCGGCCGGCGCGAAGTGCGGAACGGCCTGCTGTGCCCGAGCGTCCTGCTAGGAGAAGCTCCGAACGACCAGTCATTCCCGAGCGGCCTAGGCCGAAGAAGGAACTCAGCGGTGAGGGCAAGCCCGTCGTATCGGACAAGCCGAAGCCCCAAATTCCTCCCCGCCCCGTGAAGGCGTCGTCGGCTTCGGCTTCGCCAGTAGAGGCTAGTGAGCAACCGGCTCTGCCAAAGTCTAGACCTACTATTCCTGCCCGACCAAACAGGGCACCAGCTGCTGTTGCGACCGAAGCCAAGGAGGCCCCCGCCGTCCCTAAGGCGAAGCCTGCGATTCCGGCCAGACCCATGGGCAGTAAGATTGCCGCGCTTCAGGCTGGTTTCATGTCGGACTTGAATAGGCGTCTGCAGCTTGGTCCCCAGGCACCCAAGAAGGAGGATCCCGCGCCTGAAGTCGCTGCTGAGGAGGAGAAGGAGCCTGTGCAGAAGCAGCCGCTCGCCGACGCTAGGAAGGGACGAGCTAGGGGTCCTCAGAGGAGAGCTCCCGCTAAGAGCCCGGCACCGCCTGCCGTTGCTGCGGCCGCCTCCACGGAGACGAAACCCAGGACTCTCTCGTTTTCCTTCTCGAAACCTCAGACTGTTTGGAGCATTGATCCGGAGGAGAGTGACCTTGTTGTTGGATCTGCCGAGCCAGTCGAGGCTGCGGAGGTCCCTAAGGCGGAGCCTCTGAAGCCTGAGCCTTCTACGTCTGAGAGCGAAAAAGAATCATCTCCTCCTGCGGTTTCCGAGCCGGAGCTGGAGCCGGAGGCAGAGCCCACTGAAGCGGAACCGAAGAGTGACGAATCTCCCGAGTCCGAGCCCGAGGAGGTAGCCGCTGCGATCCCGGAGGTTTCCAAGTCTGACTTGGCCGAGAACAAGGCTCCCGCTGATGAACCAAAGGTGGGCTCAGTGTCTGTGGATGAGATAGGGGACAAGGTCGAGGTACCTGAAGTGGATGCTGGGGCGGTCACGATCGGCAAGGTCGGGGATATGGATAAGCCTGTCGGTGAGGAGTCGAGTGCTGCTGGTGCCGAGAAGCCTCTCGATGCCGAGAATATCAGGGCGTAGCGGAGTATCTTTTTCATTCTTGGGATCTCCACCCAAGGGATAAGCGTTTGAACGGCCTTTTGTTTATTTGCCTGGCGGTTTAAAACGTTGTTGTTAAAGAGGATAACTCCTCACTTTGAAACAGCGAACAGTTCCTTTTCGTGTCTCCTCGCACAAGAGAGTTGCACAAGACAGTGTTTAGAGAGTTCTTCTTTTCTGTATTTTACTGTTGGGTCTTGTAGCATTTGGTGTTTCTTTTTTGGGGGTAGAAACTATACACTCCTTCAAACGAGATTTTGGCATGAGTTAGAGAGTCTCATTGCTTTGTGTAGACGTCTAATACATATCTCTTTTCCCCCGCACGAGCGAGCGGCGTACGGGTTCAACTCATGTCGAAAGGGATCCAGCTTGGGCGGGCCTACTGAGGATGGCTGGGTTACATGTACTTGATGTTCTATTTTAATGGAGAGCGGGCTGCCTAGCTCTTTACCTCATTAATAATATACAGCGGTGATGTTAAAAACGCATGAATGGAGACCAAATAAATACAACTCCAGCACCCGGAGTGGTGAGGTGGAAAGGTCCATTTGGCGACTCTCGGTCGCCAGATTTACCTCCGTCTGTTAGCCTCGTCATCGTTTCGCTCAGCCTGAGCTCTTTCCCGGAGACGCTCCCAAGCCGAAACACCATCATCGGGGGGAGGACTCTGGCGGCGAGGTTCGTGCTGGGCTCTCCTCCGCTGCGCATCCTGTGCACGGGCAGAGGGTGCCACGGGAGAGGCATCATCAGCGTCGAGCTCCTCCAAGAAGGGGTCTGCTTCCCACGCAGAAGGCTCGGAGGCCGGCGGGGGTGGGGAAGGCTGCTGAGGTCGCGAAATGCCAATGCTATAGGGCTGGGCCGGCTCGGGTTTGTTGGAGGGTTCGCGCTGGGGGTAGTCCCAGCCGGAGCTACTGCTGGGCTGGGATTCCTGCTGTGTCCAGCCATCCGAGGGGGCCGGAGAGGCTTCGGCGCCACCCTGTTGCTCCGGGGGCGGGAACTTCGTAGGAAGACGGCCCGTCCTCTTCTGCATGTGATGAATCCTCCTCTGGTCCGCGGCATCCTTGAAAGATTCCCTCATGATATCCTGCAACCTCGGATCGGAGGAGATGCCCACCGTAGCCTGAAGTCTAGCATACGAGACGAAGAAAGGCATGGCCAACCAATTGCATAGCAAGAAATACGCCGAGAACCTACTCACGCCCCAAGTGAATCTCGCCGTGCGCCCCGTAAAGATGGGCCTCGCCACGGTGGGAAAGGCATCAGGCGACGTCTTAACCCACTTCGGCTGCCAAAAGGGAAATCGGAACGTCTTCCTACCGCGCCAGGTGAGGAAGAGGGCCAGCGCCCACGAGAAGGGCTTGGCGATGAGGGTGATGTTGGTGGAGGAGTTCCAGTGGTCGGTGAGGGCGCCGATTTCCTCCTCGGTGAGGGGCCGGGAGCGGAGGACGTTGGTTTGGAAGTGGTTGAGGTTGCGGGTGATGGTGGAGCAGTGCAGCTTGGCGGCGTTGCTGTAGCTCATGGAGATGAGGGAGGGGACGTGGTGGCCGCGGGCTTCGAGGATGGATTGGACGTGTTCGGGGGTGAGGGGTTCGAATTGGGGTTGGGGGGACCCGGAGGGGTCGGAGAGGGAGGGTTCGGGTGGTGGGGAGCTGGAGGACGACATGATTGTGGTGGGCGGTTAATTGGATTCTGAGATGGAGGCGATGTAAGGATCGATGGTTATATTGAATTGACTTAGTTGGCTTAGACGTGGTGTGTGAGGAGGGATGCCATGGTTTAATGGGTTGGCATCGTCTGTTGAAGCTTGATGCTTGAATGGAATGACGATGTCATCTGAGCTTTCTCTGCAGAGGTGCAAAGGTGTGTACTTTGGTACACTCCGAGGTGGCGGTAATAACTCGGCAAATTCTAGCTCTCAATTGTGTTGAAGGTACTTCGTACTTCGCACCTCAGTACGTTGTTGGTGGGGCAGCACAGTTGCACGACAACACTTATGACGCTAACAATTAAACGCGTGTTTTGGTCGCGTCTCCATCAAGACCCTGGTCAAACTACCTGCCTGAAGAGCAATTGCCTTAATTCCTGCTAGCCTCTGGACTCGGCTTGCCAACCCCGTTACTTCGTAGATTTCTCCGAATAATATATATCCCCAGTTCCCACCTAGCCCGCTCCAAACTTCAATGAAGAGGTAGAATACTACCAAGTACAATCAAGGCACATATATTCCATGTGCCTTGATCAACATGCCTCTCCCTACCAACCCAGCCGTCGGGAAGGTCAAGGTAGGTTATTTGATCCTCCCCCGTGAAGATTTCGTGTCTCCCGTCCCACGTCGCCAGTCCCCAGAGTGCCTGTCAATCAACGGTCTAAATCCTGTTTGCAGAGATCACCATGGCAGAGATCATACAGTACGCCCGTGTCGAATCGAGTTGATAGGACACCGACAACAATATCCGAGGCCACGAGAAAGAAGCTCGAGAAGCTCAAATTCCGTGCGAAAAAGGACTCCCCGGCCGAAGCAAAGACAGCAGACCCATCGAACAAAGAAAACACCAGGCCCGGCCTTAATAATGCAGAGACGGCAGAAGATGGAACGAACCAACCCACCTCCACCCCCGTAAACGATGTTAGCAGCAATACGAAGACGAATGAATTGCTCGATTCAATTTTCGACGATGACGGGCATACGTCCCCAAATGATAGAGTCATGTGGGCCGCAGCTATGCAAGATGACCGAGACATGTATACCTCGGTGAGAGATGTTGTGCGCCGTAGGAAAGGAAGGAAGCGAGCCAGAAGTTCGTCGCCCACTTCTTCGCCCATAAGCAAGGCGAATTCACCGGCAATCAATATCAAGCAGCTAGCACAAGCTCTGAGGTCTCCCCATCCTGATCCCACCTTGGAACTCTGGGACCGATACACTCGGAGATGCTTCATTGGTGACGGTTCTCCCCAGGACAGGTGTGGCAACGGGCTGGCGGACTTTCTTGTGTCTTCGTCGCCGAGGCCACCGAATGACGGAAATGGTATCACCCCGCAGAAGGAATCCGCTTTGCGACGAGCCGTGGCGTCCAATCGTCTTCACTTTAACAAGAGGCGGAAGATTGAGACGGAAGACGACTCGCCGACCTATATGACGACTGGTGGTGGCCAGTCAAAATATTCACTGGTAACCTCTCTTCTGGATTCTGTCACGTCTAGTATGCAGGACATACCCCAGAATCAGGACCAGAGTCCACTGCACATGAGGGAAGGCACCAGGCAATCTCACCCGCGACCTCCGGCAGAATCTCCGTCGCCAGCGAAGCGGACACGGGCGGCCTTGGTCCCCACTCCCCAACCGATCCAGTTTAACTCGAACCAGACTCCACCCGCCCCGGCATTACCTGCTCCCGCCGTATCTGATTATGGTGACGACGACTTCGATGATGACATCCTAATGGCGATCGACGCTCAAGTTAGTTCTACGGCCGTTGCGGCGCCTCCAGTTACTCCTGGAGCGACAAACCAAGCACCGAGGCGATCTCCACGAAAGTCTCCCAGAGAACAGGCCAACCCTCTAGCTCAAGATCAGACGATATTAGACGACACATCCGACTATGGTCTTGACGACATCGATGACGACGTGTTTGTACTCGCTGAGCAGGCCGTTGTGAGGGATCCTGTGCCCGCTGTTACGATCGACCTGGTGTCTCAAGAGAAACCGGCCGTTGAAGAAGAAGATCTACTGGATGATGACCTCGGCGACGATGATGACTGGAATGCGGTAGAACTGGCAGCTACACAAGCAGTAGCTAGCCAGGCAGCACACCAGCACATTCCGAAGCCGTCGAACG
The DNA here is from genome assembly GCF_000732125.1 of Scedosporium apiospermum. NCBI lineage: Eukaryota > Fungi > Ascomycota > Sordariomycetes > Microascales > Microascaceae > Scedosporium > Scedosporium apiospermum. The sequence continues at coordinate 816,843 of NW_015971734.1, forward strand.
TTTCCGAATCCATTCCTGTATGTCACCACGATCGACTCGAACCTGGTTCCCATTGGACACATGCTAAAGATTAATCCCAGCGAAGCCAAAAGCCCCGAGCTATCCAGCGGTACTTGGTGACGTCTGTTATTCCTAGTGAATATGTTGATAAGCATGGAAGAGAGCTTCCGGAGAAGGTGACAGATTCCACGGCAGATATATTTATTACTTCCCGACTAACATGCATGACAGATGCTTCTACTCGAGGTCGATGGTACAAATAAGATGCAATTAGCTTCGCTTCGAGGAGAGTGGTACGATACCGAGGTGGAAGAATCGTCTTATGTCCACGTCATTGGGGACTTCGATAGTACCGGGCGCTGTGTCATAGACGATGATCAGAATATACTAATCCTACACCCCGATCAGCTCATCTCGGCAACTGTCGTGGCGGACTCCTTTGGTTGTATGCGGCGTGCTGTGTTGCAGGATCGCGTCAAGGCGACGAGCGAGCCTACGCCTCCGCTCGTTTATGGCACTCTCCTCCACGAAATCTTCCAGGAAGCTCTCACGGCCAGGTGCTGGGAACCGCGGTTCCTTACCGACGTTATCAACCGAATCACAGAGAAGCATGTCGAGGATCTCTACACCATCAAGGTTACCATACCGACGGCGCGAGAGCATCTCCAGTCGAAAATGCCCGAGCTCAGGAATTGGGCGGCGACTTTTGTCTCTCCTTACCCTAAGGTACGTTTGACTAGACATATATTCCCAGGCAATCGCCCACTAACAGACCCATAGCCCGACGCATTCGTCCAAGACCGAAACCAAAAGAAGGTCAATATGTGTATAAGCAAGCTCCTCGACGTCGAAGAACATGTCTGGTCACCCATGTACGGGCTCAAAGGCAATATCGACGCCACTGTACAAGCCACCTTCAAGGATGGTCTCCAGTCACAGACTTTGACGGTGCCGTTGGAAGTTAAGACTGGCAAGCACGCCAGTGCCCATCACACTGCTCAAACGGCACTTTACAACTTGCTCCTTTCCGACCGCTACGACATCGATATTACCTCTGGTCTATTGTATTACATGGAGTCGTCGACAACTATGCGAGTGCCCACGATTCGGCGGGAGATTCTGCACATGATTATGCAGCGCAACAGGCTTGCGGCTTATATTCGCCAGCGAAGCGTCCAGCTTCCGCCGATGATGAAGAAGCAAAATATGTGCGGGAAATGCTACGCCCAGACGTCGTGCTTCATCTACCACAAGCTAGCAGACGAAGGGGACGGCGAGACGAGCGGGATGGGTACCAAGTTCAACGAAGTTGTGAAGCATCTGACGCCTATCCACCGCGACTTCTTCCTCAAGTGGGAGAATCTCTTGACTTGGGAAGAGAAGGAGAGCCAGAAGCTGAAGCGCGAACTCTGGACGATGATTAGCTCTGCCCGCGAGAAAGTGGGTCGCTGCTTTTCGGATGTGGTTATTGACCAGGTCCTAGGGCAGTCGGACAGCTCGAAAATCAACCGATTCCAGTATTCCTTTGTCAAGCACTCCCCCGCATCAAGCTTTTCTTTCCTAGAGTCGCAGATTACGGTTGGTGAGCCCGTGGTTGTGTCTGATGAGCAGGGCCACTTTGCCCTGGCTCTCGGGTATGTTACTGGCGTCCGAAAGAACAGGGTTACAGTGGCCGTAGATCGACGACTTCACAACGCGCGCATTCGGCAACCCGGGTTCGATGAAGTCGACAACCAAGTCTTTGCTGGAATCATGGACACGAACACCAAAAAGGGCGATCAGGCATCTCTCGACGAGGCGAATGCGCTGCCAATGACCAGGTATCGGATAGACAAGGACGAATTCAGCAACGGCATGTCCGTTGTTCGGAACAACCTAGTCCAAATCATGGCAGATGGCGTCTTCGGTGCGCAGCAAATTCGCCGGCTTGTCGTAGACCTTGATTCCCCCCGATTCAAGACAGCACCCACGCAATACCATATTCCAGGACACGATAGCCTCAACGTTGACCAGAAGCGCGCCGTCGAAAAGGTCATGAGCGCTCAGGATTACGCACTCGTTCTAGGCATGCCCGGAACTGGAAAGACGACGACCATCGCCCACATTATCCGCGCGTTGGTGGGACAGGGCAAGAGCGTCTTGCTCACCTCGTACACGCACACAGCTGTGGACAACATCTTGCTGAAGCTCATGAGAGACAAGATCAATATTCTGCGTCTCGGAGCTCCCGTCAAGGTCCACCCCGAGGTCCAAGATTTTGTTACCCTCGCGGGCAATCCCATGACATCCTTTGAGGAGATCAAAGAGGCGTGGCATGGCACTCCCGTCGTCGCCACGACTTGTCTGGGCATTAGCCATCCGATATTCAACGAACGAACTTTTGATTACTGCATCGTCGACGAAGCATCGCAGATTACCCTCCCCGTCTGTCTCGGCCCCATTCGCATGGCGCGCACATTCGTACTCGTTGGGGACCACAACCAGCTGCCCCCACTCGTGCAGAACGAAAAGGCTCGCGAAGGTGGCCTCGACGTGTCGCTCTTCAAACTCTTGTCCGATACGCACCCCGATAGCGTCGTCAACCTGGAGCATCAATATCGAATGAACGAGGACATCATGACGCTCAGCAATACGCTCATCTACAACGGCAGACTTCGCTGCGGCACGGAAGAGTTGAAGACCAGGAACTTGGAGGTACCAAACATGGCGGGGCTGAAGCAGCGGCACTATGATGCCACGGCGCTCGCGAACCCAACCATAGCGGCAATGGCACCGACCTCGGTCTGCAAGGGCGGCGCATCCCAGTGCTGGCTCCAAAAAGCGCTCCGGCCGGAAACCCGCGTGTGCTTCATCAACACGGACACGCTCGTCCCCCGCATCCGCGAAGAAGCCAAGGGTAGTCGAATCGTCAACCCCTCCGAAGCTCAAATCGTCACACAGCTCGTCGAGTCCCTCATCACGATCGGCGTGCCCGCCTCGGAAATCGGCGTCATGACGCACTACCGCTCGCAGCTCTCGCTCCTCAAGCACTCGCTGCGCCACACAGGCGTCGAGATGCACACGGCCGATCGGTTCCAGGGCCGCGATAAAGATGTCGTCGTGCTCTCGCTCGTGCGCTGCAACGACGCGAATAACATCGGCGATCTCCTGCGTGATTGGCGGCGCATCAACGTCGCGTTCACGCGTGCCAAGACGAAGTTGCTCGTTGTCGGGAGCAGAGAGACGCTCGGCGGGGCGGGGACGGAGATGGTGGCCAGGTTTGTCAGGTTGATGGAGGAGAAGGCTTGGGTGTTGGATTTACCCGGGGATGCGCTGCACAGTCACTTTTTCGAGGAGGGGCTTACGCAGAGCTTGAGAACGCCGCTGAAGGGGAGGGGGTCGCCGAGTAAGCGCTCGCCGTTGAAAGGGAGGATGAAGTCGCCTGCGAAAGTCCTCGGGGCTGGCAGGAAGTTGTTTGGTGCTGGGGTTGGCAAGGAGAATATGGCGGGGGCGGGTCCGAAGAGGGTCGGTATGAGTGACAAGGTGCTGGGGAGCAGGTTTGTTGTTGGGAGGGATATTCTTAATGAGTTGACGGATGGGCAAGCTGGACGTCAGTTGTAAGAACGAGAAGCCTGGGTGGCATATGTTGTTACTTTACGCATGTGGGTTCTTGGTACGAGTGGAGGATGTTATGATCTGGAGCATGGGGTCGGAGTTTACTATGGGATGGAAAGGCGCGTGTTGTTTTTACTGTATTCTTGTATATGGGCATTGCTGGATAATTATCATGAGCGAAGAGCATCATCATGTCTATTCTAGGTATTCCATTTGGATTATTCTCTCTAGTCATGGTTCGTGATCTAAACTTCATTCGTTGTCTGACTCGTTATCAGATTCATCTCTAAATTCATCGTCGAATCTATTTCCCCCCAAGTTAGCGAACCGCGAGAAGAACCGCAAAGGCAGGAAGGAAAAGGGGTTAAGAAAAAGGGGTTGAGAGAGGAAAAGGGTGAGAAACAAGAAACTTACCCCCTTTCACCAAGAATCAACTTGGAGTACTTCTCGATAGATTCCAAATACGCAACACACCGCGTCATGCTCTCGTTATACGTATACCGATGTATCAGCGCCAGCTTCTCCCTCGACATTTCGTCGGGCCCGAGAGGATACGCGTGTTCAGAATCCAACTTTGACATGGCGTCGATGAGTCTCTTCCGCGCAACGGCTGCGCTCGGAAGATATCGCTACCAGGGCCATCCCAATCAATATACTGTTAAGACCGAAAAAAGGAAGAAGAGACCAAAACTCACAGGAACTTTACTCCCAGCATGCAACGCCCCCGCCAAAACATACAAATTCGTCAAAATACTAGCAACGGCATCCCTCCTAAACTCGAGCACCATCTTGGCCTCCTCGCCTCCCCTTACGAACTCCCCCGCGTAGAACAGCGCCGCCTGGCGCACGATGCTGAGGTCGTTGAAGTAGCCCTCGCAGGCGTTGATGAGGGCCGCGAAGGGGAGGCCGTCGAAGGGGCCGCGGAGACGGAGTTCGTGGCGCGTGAGGAAGAGGAGTTGGCGGATGCGGATGAAGCCTTCGCGGAGGTGGGATTCGAGGATTTCGGATTCGCGGAGGTCGGTGGCGGTGGCTGGTTCGGATTCTTCGTAGTATATGTATTTGGCGACCATATCTAAGGGATGTTAGAAGAGGGTTAATGATTGGTTTTGGGAGGGGGAGGTGGGGGATGGTCTTTTTTTCTGCACATGCCTCTGGAGATGACACTTAGGAAAAAGAGCATGTAGGAAAGGGATTTTCGAAGTTCATGTCTGGCTATGAAAGGCCAGATTATCCAGTTGACTATCGTGGCGGAGACCACACCCGCAAGGAGCGATACGCCGCGCACTGCGAACGATGGAGAATGGTCTCCCTCGGCTACCAATCCGAGAGAGACGATAGTAAACGAGAGACATCCCGCAAGCCCAGACCGCTAAATGCTCGAATTGTCAGTATTGGTGAGAGAAGAAAGACTAAGGCCAGACTTACGGCATGAACACTCCGGGTATGACGGTACAGCATAGGTAGCATATACCAAGGTGCAAATACAGCCATGTAATAGGAATTTCGGGATGCAACTTTCCACGCAATTCCGCTCCAAACAGCGCCCAAAATCACGCAGACTACGCGATTCGTTAAATCCAGAATGCTTCCTCCAACCCTGGACCGAAGGGATGTCAGTTATCTCCAGGTACAAGATGAGCCCCTTTAAGGAGAGGAAAAGACCACTCACATGGTATGGGACATAATCCAAGCCATACAGACCGCCCACCACGAGTCGTATGTATTCCACCACCCCCGGGCACTGCTAAAATATGCCGGAATAGCGAGACATCCAGTGACGGCGACAACTCGGAGAGCATACCTGCCCTCAAATCCTTGCAAGGTGTGCAAGAACCTCCATATCTTATGACGTACAGTCTGTGGATTCTGCGAGGGTTCAACCGCCTTCTCCGCAATGCTCTCCCCTTCCTCGAGCTCTTCTTGTATCACTGGGAGGTGCTCTTGTCCCTGAATCTTCTCGATGAGGTCCAAGGTCTGCACGAAAGTTTGGTTATAAGAGCCTAGCCATTCGGTATAATTAGTAATCCATCGGTACGAGAATGTAGCGCTAGGAATGGAGAGACGTGTGCAGATATACTCACTGGGGGTGACGGCTCCACGGTCATGCCGCACCTGCGCGTTCGTCCTCGTCAAAGACTTCCAAAACGCATACGCAGGGGGGTGGAATTTGACATCATTCGACTCTTCCTGCATATGCTCCAATTTCCTCATAAGACTAACAACTGGGTTGGCAGCCATCCGAACCGACCTCGCAAGGCTGAGCATCTTCACGATTTCGGGATTATAATCGCGCAACTCTTGCAAATCGGCAAGAGCAGACTCGACACCATCGTAAGCCCTCATCGCCTCATGCAGAACCTCCTCGGCATGCTTGAGGTCCGAGGAAACATCCTTCGGTGGGCCTAGGTATTCGCGGTATCCCGCTATGTCCACGAAGACAGCATCGCATGTCCGTAAACCCTCGCGCATTCCGTCTAGAAGTGCTTGCGTCGGCTCCCGGAGTGCTGTAATTCCGGACTGGAGAGCACTCGTACTCGTATTCGAGAAGACGGAAGAGACTCGCCGGCTATTGGGAGGGCGGCCTTCTTGCACGGGGCTAGTACCAAAATTTCTCTCGCTAAGCATGGAGCTCCTGCTGGTTAATGGCCGACCGCATAGCATGTCGAGGAAAAGATCCGAGTCGATCTTCATATAGAGGATGCCTTTAATCACACCTTGCATAAGATTTCGCAGCTCTGCGAGGTTATCCATACTGAACCTCGCAACAGTGATGTCGAGCTTCATGTCACGATAGGCAGTACTGAGCTCGAAAAAGGCTTGAGACAGGCGATGGCGCATCCCGTAGTCTCTAGAACGGGGAACGATGAACCCTTCCTACCTTGGGAATTAGAGGCACGGGACGGCAGGTGAGAAAAAGGGTTCCACTTACATCCATGGCTAGAAATGCTTTATGAAACACTTCAGCCATTGGCAAAGCGCCAGCATCCGGCGATATGCAAAGACAAACAACAAAGGCAATAGCCTGGCCCAGACCCCACGGGATAGCATACTCATAGATCTTCGCCCACTTGACTTTCCCTCCATCAACGTCGGCAAGGCAAGTATAGCAAATTGCCATCCCAGCGCAGAGTACCAATTGGTACAGCCGGATAAAATATGATCGAAGATAGGCGATGAACGCCATAAAAATAGCAAGGAACACTGCCAACATGACGCCGTACACCCAAGGCGTAAAAGTAGAGAGCTGTAAACCAACCGCACCCCATCCCAAGCCCGCCGCCGTGCCAAGAATCGTCAAAACGGCACCGTCTATCTGCGATCCGATCGTGCGGCCGGGATGGTTGATAATGGTAGAAACAACCATCATGTAGCTATATCGACCCAGCCAAAACCGGATGGGAGGTGAAAGGCAGAGAAAATACGCAATGTAGAAAGCAATGAAAGATTTGCAAGTAAGAAGACCAGCCCGCGTCTCGAACGCATCTGTAAATGCATCTTGAATCCCAGTCCATTGCCGGCGTAGATATCGATAAACCGAGAAGACGTTCTGAGGGCGCATGTTCTCGGGGAGAGTCGACTCGACGCCCTCCATGAGCTCGGCGTAGTCAATTTTGGGCGGCTGCAGGAAGAAGGCATCAAAGAACCCATCCCTCGATTCGTGAATGTCGTAGGTGTCCGTCTCACTCATCGTGTCCTCGAGCAGCTCTTCGATCAGCGCCAAGTTCACGGCCGAGGAGGCCCTGGATACCGAACTTCGTTCTGGAGGAGGTGTCAGGGTTCCATCTCGGCGCGCCTCATCCCAACTATCTCTGTGCGGTCGAGGCCCAGAGACAGTGGCCCGCCGGCGCATGGCGCCCATCAAGATCGCATGTTTCCGTAGTGAGGGAGGAGCCCAGTCAGAATCCGCGCCGAAGGGATATGCTCCCGTGGTGGCCGAGCTCTCGCCCGGCTCATCCGCCGCTGGAAGAGTAGGCATGGTTCGTGTGATGCCTTGCTACCAAATATCCGATCCCTTTTCGCCGATATATAATGAGTGGAGATGATTCATTTCAGTCTTTTAAATGAGCGGCCATAGAATATTTGATCTATATATTCTGGAAAAAAGAGAGTAAGATTCATCTCATAGATCTGGACATTGGCATTTCCTCATGAAGGCAGGACTCGAGATGAGTCCTTTGGTGTGAGGCTGCTGTAAGTGAGTGGCTTGCTGAATCTGGCAAAGGGGTATTGAAATGTCTCAGGGTGTCCTTTTTGCCATCTTTGCTTTCTCTTCGTCTCGAGGGATTCAAACTTGGCAACCCCTGGTTTTCTTACTTTCTCAGATCAGTGAAAGTCTAGAGTGGATCCAAGTCGTTCTTTCCTATCCAGTAGTTGATGAAGTAAATCAATTGACCACTCATGATGGTCTTAGTGCGTTAGTGCACAGTGCAGGGTACCAAAGAACCCAGTAATGATCAACCACGTGATATATTACTCTTCTTCTGGGTGTGTACAAAGGTACCTGTCAGTCATTCACTCAACCAGAACCGGCAGAATTTCGGCCCGTAGCCATCCGATGATTCAAGCCAAGTGAGCCAGAACCACCATCAAGAAACCTTCATCAAGAACCTCAAGGAGAACCCCAATCCGCCCCATACGAAAAGCCCAATTCCAATTGGGGGATCGCCAACGAAACTAGACCAATCTCTCCTCCCTCCTCGAATTGAACACACGAGACGAAACAATGGTGCTTTTCCGAGCCAACACGGCGATACGAGCCGCCAGGAACGTGCGGTCCCGCACCCTCGCCGCGACCCCCTCCACCGTCGCCCTTCGACCCTTCACGGCTTCGTCGCGCCGCCTGGGCGGTGATGCCCACCACCATGAGTCGCCCTACGAGCCTCCCACGGGTTACCTCTTTGGTGTGAAGCCCGGCGAGAAGTACCAGAAGGAGGGCTGGGAGAACCTCATGTTTTACGTCTTCGTTCCCAGCTGTCTGCTTCTCGTCGTTGCGCTTGCTTTTAAGCCTGATACCTCGTGAGTTTTTGTCTTTGCCCTGTTGCTCTTCCATTAGGAATACCGGAAAGGGGAATTGCGAACCAATTGAGTTGGAAATGCATTCCTTTCGGTCTCTCCGGAATGGCGTTATCAAGGTCCCCGTTCTGAGGCATTTTGATATGATGAATCATGACGGCTAACAAGCTTCCCCATCTAGTCTCGACACCTGGGCCCTCGAAGAGGCTCGAAGGAGGTTAGAGGCCGAGGGCATCCTCGAGGATCCCAGTCCCGAACACGTCCTCCCCGTTGACGAGTACACGAGCACGAGAGAGGGAAAGCATCCCCCCGTCTAAATGGAATGGAAATCAAGCAAAGTGGGAAACGACAAGGAATTCTCGGAACAAGGTCCTCCTGTTTAAAAACAACACCTCCTTTTTCTTAATGCTTCCCGCCGTCACCTGCGAACCCTGTTAAAACGCTAGTGGGAAGGATCTGTATCATGGTCAAATCCTATATCTCCTTTTTGTTATTGTCATCATGTGTCGGTTGTTCTTATCTCTACGACCCCGGGATACAGCCCCTCCGATTTCACGCTCTGTTATTTCTGGAGTTGGTAGACGCTGCGCTACATAGAATGGCGGTGCTTGACCAGCCCGCCACCTTGTTTCCCAGATCCCTGCAGTCCTCTTTACACATTCCATCGCTGAAAATGAGTCAGTGTCCTGGTGGATGTTTGGCCTAAAGACCCTCTCCCATGTCTTTTGTGAATAGATCGGCTTAGAATTGTAGGACAAAAATGAAAACGAAATCACCAAAAATTGTGTTCATAAATTATATACAAATGGTTCCATTCCGTCTATCGAAAAAAAAAGGCCAGCAAGAACCAAAAGTCTAAATCTAAGCGCTCCCTCCTACCCTCGCCATTGTATTTAATTGGCAACATAGCTCCATTCATGGTCCTCATCACCATACTGCCTCGCCTCGATCCACTCCTTCATCTTGAGAGCAACAGGGCCGGTCTCCTCGTTATCCTTAAGACCACAGCCCACGAGCTCGCCCTTCCAGCTGATGGCCCTAACGGGGCTCACAACAGCAGCGGTACCCGAGCCGAAAGCCTCGAGAAGACGACCCTCCTTCGACGCCTCGGCAAGCTCCTTCATGGTATACTTCCTCTCCGAGATCTTCCAACCCTCGGGGATGAGCTTCTCCCTAGCGAGGCTGAGGACGGAATCGCGAGTGACACCCTCGAGAATGGTTCCGTCGAGAGGAGCGGTGACGAGCTCCTTCTGGCCGGTAACCTTGTCCTTGAGCGCGACGAACATGTTCATCGTGCCGACCTCGGTGACGTACTCCTCCTCTCCAAAGAGCCAGAGGTTCTGCTGGAACCCACGGCTCGCGGCAGCCAACTGAGGGACGATGCAAGGGGCGTAGTTGGCGCCGAGCTTCTTATCACCAACACCGCCGGGCCAAGCGCGCACGGCGTAATCGGTCGCCTCGAGTGAGACGGCCTTGAATCCAGTGGGGTAGTAAGGACCAACGGGGGAAGCGATGACGAAGAGAAGCGCAGAGCCGGGAGGACCGACGCCAAGGGTCTTCTGGGTGCCGATCAAGGTGGGGCGGAGGTAGAGGGAGTAGCCCCTCTGGTTGGGGATGAAGCGGGATTCGAGCTTGACGAACTCAGCGATGAGCTTGGTCAGGGCCTCGGGGTCGATGGTGGGGAGGGCGATGCGGGAGGCGGACTTGTTGAGGCGCGCGGCGTTCTTGTCGGGACGGAAGAGGCGGAATTGGCCCTTGGAATCGCGGTAGGCCTTCATTCCCTCGAAGCACTCGAAGGCGTAGTGGAAGACGCAGGTGGCGGGGTCGAGGGAAAGGTTTTGGTAGGGGGTGATCTTGGGGGCATTCCATCCATCCTCCTTCGTCCACTCGATCGTGAGCATGTGGTCTAAAATAAAAATTAATACATTAGTTGCAACTCTCCCCTAGCCCCTAGATAAACAGTAATGTTGGAGGCTGCATACCTGTGAAGGTCCTTCCAAAGACGAGTTCCTCGGGCTTCTTCAACTCCGAAGGCTTCTCGGTCTTCTGGATAGTAAGCTTCGAGACGTCAACGGGTAGAGGCGGCGAAGCGGCCGCGGCGCTGTATAACCTCGAAGCCTGCCATGCGAGCGCTGGGGATCGCTTAGCTAGTAACGCCGAGCGAGGAATGGCGGAGCGCCATCGCGTAGCGAGGTAGCGCATTGTGAAGGGACCTGGAGGATGGGAATGAGTATGGTTGTTGAGGGCGGGGAGAGAGGGTTGAGAGGGAGGGAGGGATGAAGGCCGAACCGGAGGAGATAATTACCACCAAGACGGGGGCTCGACTTGGAGCCGGAAGTACCAAAGCCGGCGCAAACCCACCCACGAGGTACGAAGTATCGTGACTTGAGTCATTGCCGGGCCAAAATTCAGTTGATTTCGTAATTTTTAGTTGGCCAATGCGCTAGAGATAAGAACTAAATGCGGCAATCAGCGGCCTTTGTACCAATGGCTTCGGCCCGGGTGGATACATGCATACCGATTTTCTGGGGAAAGCTCGGGAAAGGTTTATTGGAATATTCTAGTAGACAGCATAGCTTAACCTCAGCTCTACTTCGTAGGTCAGGTCAGTTCTGCAGTTCAACTCAAGTCATCAGCCCAGCAGATTCGAATTGATGCTCTCCAGATGTTTGAAGTCATTGTAAATCTAGTAGGGGACATTCTTCATAGTGCCTAGATGTTGTTCTACCTAGTATTGCAGAAGGGCTAAGTAGGTTTTTTCCCTGGGATCTAAGTGCACCTCGTCAAAACGACTCTTAAATATTTCTCCTTGTCTAGATTCCTGAATATCACCTCTTCTTCATAGATCCAGAATATACCATAGCCATGAATCCCTCTTCTTTTGTGAATAGGTTGGGTTGGGTTTTCATGGTTTGATGCCCTTGGATAGCCCTCTAGCTGAAGTGCAATCCGAAGCTGGCAGGAGCAACCGAGGACCTCCATCACAAGTCTGCGAATACCCAAGAATCGCTGGAGCTAGAAAGTATACCGGTTGTATATATATACCAGTATATAAACCTGCTCTTTGAAATCTTTCTGGAAAATCCCATTGTCAGATATCTTCTCTCTCCATCACCAGAAAGCTTCTTCAACATCTCCCAATTCAACACAAACAGGAATCCATCACAACATAAACACCACAATCATGCATCTCAGCATCACATCCGTCCTTTCCACCATTGGGGCCATTGTCCTTCCAGCCCTTGCAGCAAAGACGCCATCCTGCGTAGCTGTAGCTACACACCCCGATATGGTGACATTCTACCGCTGCAAATCTGGAGATGATGTTTTCTGCAATGAGCTACCTCTTAACAACTGTGTCCACCCAAAGGACGGAATTTTGCAAATCGGGTCGTAAGAGCATGCACTCTCATCCCCTCCCCAACAATTTCCTTTGAGACTTGCAACTTTCTGTTTTCAAACATTTCCTTGCCAAGGCTAACCTGCTCGATCTCGACAGGCCCAAGAAAGACGACAATTCCATTTCGGAAATCTGCGAGTGCACGTACCTAGGATATGCCAGATACCTCAGCTGCCTTTGCCAGGTATCTCCAGGAAGCCAAATCTCAAAATGGTCGTCCCTCAACCTTCGTAAGTTTATCGTCCTCGCTTCCTCTTGGTGGACTTGATAACGTCAACTGCAATTCTACTTGACTTCGCTACAAATCGCGGCTAACCGATGCGCTCATTTTGCAGTTGCTTCCCTTGACAATGTGGATGGTACCCTCCAAAATGTCAATGACAAGAATTGTATTGCCAAGGTTGTGGACTGCCGTAACTGGGAAGGAAGCGCGATCTGAGTCTGGTTCCCCAAGAGTCAGCTCATTGCTGAAGAAGAAATGAACCGCTCAATATTCCGGTAGCACCATCAAGAAGTAGGAGATACCTTGATCAGCTCAGCCTTCAGTTCCTAGCCATGCTGGGACTAGAATAGATGGGAGGAAGGAGACGGAGGCTGTATACCAGGATCCCAACTCGAGATAGAGACTTCCATATCTGCCCAAATAAACATGCTCCCAGCTGATGATCCTCATTGCCCGCATGCCATTCCTCTTGACGTTGACTTGTTCTTTCCTCCACTTCATCGCTCTGTAATCATCCCTGTTCCCGCAGCCTGATATAAACAAAGATTCCTCTTGTCTTCCTCCACTTCTTCCTCCTTCATCATCAAAACATCTCCATCTCCAACATCCAAATCACATTCCAACTTCTTCACCACTGAACTTGAACTCGATATCCAGCCCATCAAACCATCCCCGCAATCATGCGCATCAACAACCTTCTTCTCGCGGGCCTCGCGGCCTTCTCGAGCCCCGAGCACGTCAAGGTCGGCGGCTTGGACTCCTGCAAGTTCAACTCAATGTCCACCTTGTACGACGCTCCCGCCAAGATCAAGTACGTCTGCGGGCGCGTGGGCGGCATGGCCCCCCAGTGCGTCGAGCTCGACCTCACGAAGTGCGTGGGAAACAAGGATGGTCAACTTAGCATCATGACGTGAGTGTCGCCTTCCTTTTTCCGTTGGTTTGATTTGCTCCCTCCGTCTCTTGTTTCTTCTTCCCTTGGATCGATTCTATACGTGTCGTGTGTTTCGATTGTTTCTGACCTTTTACTGGCGCTATCAGTGGAGATCGCTGGACTCCTTATAGAGAATTCCCGAATACTTGCAAGCTGTGCGAGTACGACCAGAAAAGGGCCAAGCTATCGTGTATCTGCACCGATCTCCAAGGCAAGACCTTCGACCGCTCTACCGTTAACCTTGGTAAGTCAACTTCTTGTTTCAGTAGACCAGATTGCTAACTTCTGCTGTTTTCTGAGGTGATCACATCAAAAACAATGATGGTATCCTAAGTGGCCCCTTCCCCGCGTGTCGCTCCGAGTTTTCTTCGTGTCCCTAGTGGCTCTGCTGGTGATACAGGATACAAGCTCTCTTCACTAGAGGGTAAAGCGAGGAGTTGTGGCATAATGGCAGGCGTTGATTTTTGACATTTTCATGCTTTGGTCCAAGGCGCAGATCTGGCTTGCCTTCTCAAAATTAGAAGGTTAGCACATTAGAGCCCTCATTGGGAAGGGGAAACTTGAATTTGAAGAGCAGCCAAGGGGTGGAATAAAAAAACGTATGCAAATCCTCTGTTTCTGAATGGTGACAACTCAAGGAAAGTGCAAATATCCGCCAATGACTGTATCACATTTTCCATATGCCAAAATACATGCTCGCTATGACTGACGAGTCTAGGTAAAAACTGGATATGGGTACCTGCCCTTCATTGCAACTCCATTCTCAGAGCAAACTTTCATACTTATCAAGTCCGCTCTTCGGCTTCGCCTGGTTATTAGCTGCTCCCATACCCGTTCCCATACCCATCATGTTTCCAACTGGTGCACCAGCGCCCATTCCCATTCCCATCCCTGTATTCTGCAGATTAGACATGGCCGGCTTTGCCATGGATGCCATACCCATACCCATACCCATTCCTCCCTTTGAAGTCTGAGTTGCCCAGACATTTCCGCCGGCGGGCGCTGACGCCTGGGGCGGTGGGAGGCTAAATGACGAAGAGCCACCCGTATTCGTTGTTGGTGGCGGTGGCAACGAGAACGAGGACGTTGACGACGATGACGGCTGCAAGCCCATCGGACGCTGTGCGTTGAGCGCGAGGCTATTCATTGACGAACCGAGGTTTCCAAACGCCGAGGAAGAAGCTTGCTGCTGCCCCATCGTGGAGCTAGTCGTGGAGGCCCATGGATTGGACAAGGAAGTGGCGGCAGGAGCGCCGCCCGATGGCCAGTTGATGGAAGATGTCGACGTACCAGTATGGCTTTGCGAAAGCGGAGGGGGTGGAAACGCTGACTGCATCGGTTGCGCCGGCTGTAGCGGTTTCGAGAACTGGGTGGACGTCGGAGTGAGAGCGCCGAAACCAGAAAGATCGGGCGTGACAGTTCTAAAGCCCGAACCTTGCTGCTGGGTCTTTATCGCACCGAGCTGCCCAGGCTTGGGCGTAGCAGTCGGCGTCGACCAGGAGAATGTTGGTGGCTGTGGGGAACCCGCCGAGCGGCTGACAGCTGACGCGGATGCGCTAGGTGGGTTATCGTCCCAGCTAGGGAATGTCCCGCCATGACTTGTGTCCTTCGACGTCGACGACCTCCCCTTGACAAGCGCCTCAAAGTCGTTTTCGTCGCTGCCGTTCGCCGGATCGAACGCCGTGCCAGTAAGGCCGCCGAATGCCATAAAATCCTCGGCAGGCGCCGCCGTGGCGCCGTTGGACGGCCCCGTGAGTTCTTGCAGTTTCTTCGAGTGCTCATCTTCGACTTTTCGAGAGAGGCTTTTGATGAGATCCATAAACGCCTGGAACTGTTTGAGGCTGAGGAGAGGGCCGAGACTCATGTTCCAGAGAATAGGGAGAATGTCTAGGGCGATGAACTCGATATCCGCCGTCTGACCCACGACTTTGAGGACCTCATGGGCCGCCATCATAACCGCTGGTTCCTTGGTCTTTATGGCCTTGATGAGAGGTACGATCTTCTCCTGCATAGTATACTTGTCGAGGGCGCTTGAGGAGGACGACGACTTCTTGTTTCCACTCAATCCATCCAATCCGTCGTCTCCGGGTGAATCAGGGGATCCACCGCACAGGATGACAAATGCGCGTAGGCCGCGGATCTTGATTTGCAAGCTGTTTGTCCTGCTGAATACAGTCGCAATAACCGGGAAGAGTTCATTCTTAATGGTGCTAAAGTCGAGGACTGGAAGGATAACGGTAAGGCCCCTCAAGGCAGCATCCACAAGCGAGTGAGTAGGAGATTCAATGGCGGTCACGACCACCGGGAGAATGTCTAAACCCGAGTTAGATTCCGTCACGTCACAGAAATGCTATAGAGGGGCGTTCGCGGCTTACCATCTTTGAATTCTTTCCCAGACGAGTTCTTACAAATAGAGGGCATATTCTCCAACACAACCATGAGGCCGGCATCTTTAGCGGGATCCTTCTCATGTGTTTGTGGTGGCGCTGACTTGGAGCTAGGAGGAGGCACAACAAAAGTCTCTCTTAGAGCTGGGCGCACCTTGTCTCCGAAGGCGCGCTTAGCGGATGGGAGAAGCTCGATAATCTTGAAGACGTTTTGTAAAATGAGAGAAATCAACTCTTTATCCTTCATCTCATCTAATAGCGACGGCAAAAGCTTCTTTTCCATCACGGATTTCGGAAAGCTAGGCAGGACCTTTACCAAACCGCGCAAGAACTGAGACTTCTCCGCGGAAGTTTTGGCGGGGAAGGCGTCGAGGAATCGGATGGTAGACACAAGGATATTGTCAAAGTACTCGCTCTCTTGGAACTCCTTTGCCGTCATGCGTTGGGCGGGCCGACGAGTGATGAGGCGTGGTAGCACATGGGTGGAAAGATCCCGAGGCAGGTTTCCCGAGGCGAGAAATTTATTAGATATGGATGGTATAGTTGATGAGGAAGAAAACAGCCGCTTGTACGTGGATACACTTCCATGTGCTTCCAGAGGAGATCGATGTGGCGAGTTGTACAGAGCGATGCAGAGTAACCCTAGCGAGAACATATCTGCGGATGTATTAAGATTATTGTCGAGTATGAAGTCGGGCGAGCTATAGTCGAGGTTCAACTGAACGTATCGCGGAAGTCTTGGATCAATATTGAGCACCTCGGAGAGGCTGATCCCTTGGATAGATGTGGGCTTATTCGAGCCCTCTGCTGGAGAGCAGAAAGAGAGACCACTAATCTTCCAGTCGGACTTTACGGTTGTTAGAATGTTGCGCGGGCTGAGATCAAAGCGTCTTCCTTACCTTTGCATTCACGAGGACAGCATCTGGTGTGAGATTGCCGTGGACTAGCCCCGCATTATCGTGTAAAAACTCCAGAGCCTTGCTAATCTGCAACAAGCCCTTCTGTATCTCCAGCTCGTCAATTTCGAGTTCCCTTCTCCTTCTCACACCATCGGCATCCTCCACGACGAACCGGCTGGATCGTCCGCCCGGACCGCCGCTTCTCTCGCTGTCATCCTTCTCGGCCAGTAAGCTCGAAAGACTCGCAGTAACGGCCTCGGAGACAAACTGAAGGCCTCCGCCCCTAGTATCTTCCACGGGCTCAACAAGCTCTAATATATTCGGGTGTCGCAATTTCGCGAGGCTCGACGCCTCTTTCCGCAACCGTTCGACAACCTCATCGGCGGCGCGCTTGAAGGAGGACGCTCCGGACCGACCTAGCGAGTTCCCGTGCGAATCGAGGGACTTCCTGTCGAAGATGAAGACGCTGTATGCCTTCCCGGTGGACTTTTTCTTGGCATCGTGTATCCTCCAAGGGCCGGCCGTGGATGTGGGGTCTGGAGAGATGGAGTAGTTGCCGGTAATGTTGGTGGCAGATATGGATTTAAAGGCTGAGGAGAACATGGACATTGTGGTGGATTTAGGAGGCGGGCGTCGCCTAGTTACACATGATGGATCGAGTGAAATGCGTCGTGGAGACTTGGACGGACTCGCGATCGAGCTGCAAGGGGAGATTGAATATCTCCTGTTGGCCAAATGCCACCGCCGGTGCCGCGTGCTCCGATCGGGGAATCAGATGGGGATTCGCTCGGTGCCTTCGTAAGGAACGTTCGCGCTGTTCTCTGCCTGTGTCGCAGTTGAATCACGAAATTTGGCGGATGAAACGAGGCTTGATAATTCTTTGCGATCAATTGATATCTTGTCTTGCCGTCTTGCGCGGCTCGGGCCTCAGCCCAATGCGAGAATCGCGAGCTTCGTAATGGGCTTTGTGCCGCCCCTCACCGCCCTCGCAATCAGTTGTGTAAGTGCATGTAAAAGGTACTTGACACATTTTCTCTAGAGTGTGAATCTCTCCGAGCTTCTTTGCCTTCTGCAAACGCCAAATGTATTTTTCCTACGAGAATTCCGGGAGCCTTTTCTTTTTTTTTTTGTCTTTCCAAATTTTATTAAGGGAATTACTTGCTTCTCAGTATCTGATCTCGTCTTGGACAGACATGATACGTATGGGGAGTGCTTGCATGCGGGAAACGTACAAAGTACGAAGTACTGAGAGCTGCAACTTCATGAGGGCAAATCAGCTTCATTATATGTCTGACCATTCAAACCGAGCTAGAAACAATGCGGTGTACTTCGTACCTGTGTATCGTTTCCTTCGAATCCCACGGGAAGCCCCCTGGTGATAATTTCCAGAAAATCTCTTGTCACAACGTTGTGCAATTGGCACTTGCTGTCTCTGTCCTCCATGAGCCGATGTTGGAAATTTAGAGATAGCTTCGTGGTTCAAAACAGCCTGTCGGGAGCATGGTACTATCAAACTTGACACTTTCCTCCCGACTCGACCACGGGTTTCCTAACAAATGCACAAATGTACAGCGGAGAGTGCCGATTTCAATTTTCTGCGAGGCGTGGAAGAAGTCAGGGCAATGGTACTGATGCAGCACCTTCCAGACAACTGTTTGCATGCCACCAGAGTTGGCTTGGTTTGGAGGAAGACGAGAAGGCACGAGGCACAGATGCGAGCATCACTGGGAAGGCGCCTGCGACTTTTTCATGTGATAGTACTTTGTAGAATGTTGGGGATATTGTCACAAATCCATGGCTCCTTCCTTACCTCGGAATCAGAGGAAGAGTCCTCATCACCTCGTCTTGAAGGAGCCTGTGTGTTGTGGATGGGCATGCCTGCCCCGCCTGGCACTTTCCTATCATTGAAGGGCAAGAATGGAATTCGAACTAACATCCTGACCTTCCTTCAGATTCCTGTCACCCTGGCTTTCCAAATCCGACATTTTATTACTTCATAATACCTCAGTACTCGACACCCCTTTGTCCAAGGAAATCCCATGCCTCACTTCGCACACATTATCAAAGCTCAGGGCTCGTCTCGGTCCAAGTCATCCTGGAACATCGGAATCGAACTCGCACGACAATCCCAGACCATTGGACTGGGTTCCACCTTCCTCACAAACACTATCGGACGTACTTCCTACTTGCGCTTCGTATGAGGAAGGTGCTGGAAAGCTCACATCCGACACGCCTCACCGGGTGGCTTCCAGACTCCAAATTCAGATATAACAAAGGAACCACGTTCCAAACGAGCAATTCCCCCCCCCCCCCCCATCTTGCTTCTGCTGGCTGTTCATCTCGTTTTAATTTCCGCGCCATTGAAGCCAAATTCGGCAAGGCGGTATTATCGCAGTCCGCGCTTCTTCCAACCCTGGTGTCCTGCTGTGCTCCCCAATGGACGTTGCCTGATCCAACATCAACCCAACGCTGATCTCGACCAGGTCTCCCATGGGGTAATAATACGGGGTCCCCAACAACGTCGATTACCTGAACCCACATTTCAATTCGCTTGCACTCTGGCTAGACCGAGGCCCAACAAGGAAAATCTGGAAAAGACGCGACCGTGGAATTGGGTCTGATCCCGTCGCCACTCCCAATAGTCTGTTTATGCTTGTGCTAGCGTTGACCCGGTTTTCTGAAATCGTATGCGGGATAACAACGTCTCTGGCCGCTCCTTCTCATTCACCCATGCCGGGGGAAACTCTGGTAATATGCGACTTTCCCCATGACGTTGCATCGCAGGAGAATATTATCCCAGGGTGTCGGGTAGTACCATCCCACATCAGTTTGTCATTGCTGGCTTCAGCTTGACCCATGTCGCCAAGGCGTGTAGGCCACGAAGCCACTGCTGTTGTTTTTGCTCTTCATCGCAGAGTTTGGCCTCATGGAACATGTTGAGTCCCAGCATTGCCTCCCTACCCAAATCCCGGGGCGCACGTATCTGCAGTCGTTGTTGGAACATTCCGAAACGCACACCACAGAACTCTTTGGAGATGCCGCGTCTCAGGAGCGGGAGAGTAGTTCAGTACCGAATGGTCGGGATAGCCTGGTAACAAGATCCTATAATGGAATATCACACCCGGGAAAGGCGGAACTGGCTGCAGTCAGGATTGTGCATTTTCCATTTCACCTATACTACTTCATCGAGAGCCATGCTGAGGTATTACTAGCAGGAGATCCTCGATTTTCATACCGAGATCGCTCTACGAGGAGGTACGTGCAAATGGACTGGCCGGCAGTCACCGGTGTCTAGGAGACCCCAAAGTCACTAAACCCCCACACGAATCCTAGTCAATATCGGACAACAAGATATTGAATCTTTTTCTGTATTAATGAGCGCAATGAGAGTTTCTAAGCCTTTGATCCACTCGCCAAGGCTTGGACCTCCTGCATCTCTCGAGTTAATGTGCAAAGAGAATTTCCGCAGAATTTCCACAATTGTTCTAGCCTCGCTTCCAGGCGCGGATTCGAACTCGAACGGAACGATGACCGGAAATTCCGTGGTGCTAACAACAAAAAAGCAAGTCTGGGGTGAAGGACTGAGGACCCCCACACTTTCTCATTGACAACCCTGGCAGCGACCACCGGTCGAGGTTGTACGAAGTACGTCGCTGTGTCATGGTCTTCACAATCCCAGGTGAATCACACACTCCTCTCTTCGCTTCGAGGATTTTCCCTTGTTTTCTTTCGGACAGCTTTTAAGTAATTGAGACATGGAAGCGACTCCCATGCCTCCATGAAGTACTGTAAACCCTCCCAGCACTGGCCTCTAGGGAGGTGGTAGGAACATGCCATCATGCGAGTGCCATGGAAGTGCACAGCCCGTACTTCGTACGAGACAATCTCAGCGAGTGTGCTCTTGGTCGATGATCCTCGCATACTCATCTCTTGCCTATGACCTATCCTAACCCTTGCCCCCAGGTGCTTACCCCCTTTACCATTCCCATCTTTTTGTCCGCATTCAAAATCTCCTGTGTACGAGACTGGTCCCTGCCCCTGTTTGCCACTGATTCCAAAGAGCATAGGTGGTCAGGCGCCTACGACGCATTCCATTCCACGGCCTCTTCCTTGAAAGAGGACCTCATTCTAACGCCACCGGGGCACTTCTTCTCTTCCCCCGGTGTGGTCCTCGAATGTGGTTGGTGTTGGGAGGGTGTTGTGCTTCCTCCACCAGCACACCATCTGTAATCCCCGTCCCTCCTGTCACCTACCTTCATCCTCGTGGTCCTGCGTCACCACAATCTCACCTCCTTGCACTCGCCCAGCCCAAGCAGCAGTCGCATGTCTAAACACACAAATCCCAACACCGGACAGGACAGGGTTGGGGTCCTAGCCCCAGCTACCTGAAAGACCCCATGCCCGGGACTATTCCCTGTATCATGCCTGCCAGAGCCACGGGTCCGATTCGGGACTAAATACGGGATGAAAATTTCTGCTCTCGACCCTGCCATGATTGGGTTAATATCTTCGCCTTTAGTTAAATTGAGATTGTCTCCCCCCTTCCCCCCTCAAGTTTATGGACTGAAGCCATCACCATTCCTTTGGTGCTTTGAGCCATAGTCTTTTCGCCTACCGGGTGTGCCACCAAACCTCAGCTCGCCTCACACTGCCCACTCGCCTTGAACTCCCAAGCCCTGTTATGGTATTGAGCCGAGTTTAAGACACCAACCCCCTCAACGCTCGGATTCCCATCTCCAAGAGTGTTCATTCTCCATCGTCTAGGCCAAGTCTTTTCCCGGCACAAAGATGTCTCCCCACAACGATTTGTCCTCCCCTCGGAACAGTTTCCTTGGCGAACTTGTCAATCTCCCTATTGGGCCCTCTTCAGGCTTGATGGTGGCCAACGGATCCTCTTCTCCTCTCGATAGCTCTTCTGACAGTTCGTCGATCGACACAGACCTCAACAGATCTCAGCGCCGCCAACGTCGCCTCAAACCCGGCGTTTACGTTCCCACCGTTTGCTTTTTTGAGCCTGGCACGGAAAACGTCGATGTTGAGACCATTGCTCGCCACGCCGTACGGCTCGCCAAGGCCGGGGTAGCCGGTCTCGCAACACAAGGTTCCAACGGCGAGGCCGTGCACCTGACCCACTCCGAGAGACAGCTTGTCACGGCCGTAACACGGAAGGCCTTGAACGAGAATGGGTTCCGTGACCTCCCGGTAATTGTTGGCTGTGGGTGCCAGAGCACTCGCGAAACTATCCAATATTGCCGGGAGGCATGGGAAGCGGGCGGCGATTATGCTCTCGTGTTACCGCCGTCATATTATGCGCCGCTTTTCGCACCATCTTCGGAGACCGTGCTCCAATACTTCCGGGAGGTCGCGGACGCCTCGCCGATACCCATCATGATTTACAATTATCCTGGTGGCGCCGGTGGCCTAGACCTCACGTCGGATGTGATTATCTCGCTAGCTCAGCATCCCAACATTGTCGGGGTAAAGTTCACCTGTGGCAACACAGGAAAGCTGAACCGAGTCGTTGATGCTACGCGGAACAGGTTTCGCAAGTCCGCAGACGATAGTATGGGCGGTGATACCGCTGATCCCGGTTTCCTTGTGCTTGCGGGTTCAGCCGACTTTGCGCTTCAGGCCGCCATTGCAGGAGGCCACGGTATCCTCGCGGGTCTGGCGAACCTCGCGCCCAAGGCTTGCGTCAAGACCCTAGAACTCTTCCACGAGGGCAAGATTCAAGAGGCTCGAGAGATGCAAAACGTGCTCTCGCATGGAGACTGGACTGCCATCCAGAGCGGTGTGGTCGGGATGAAGGCTGGGATGGAATCGTGGCTGGCCTATGGAGGCTTCGCGAGAAGCCCGTTGCCGAGACCGACAAGTGGTCAGGTGGAGAAGTGGAAGGAAGGATTCAGGAATCTTGTCATGCTGGAGAAGAGACTCTGAAGAAGTTACGTCGCAAACGAAGTTCCTTGGCACGGGTTAAGCCTTGGGGGAAATTTGCGCCAATTTTGAGGAAGGCGTTTATAATTTCTCGTTTGTTGTCTGGACATCTGACTCCTTGCAATCGATTTTACAGAGTATACCCCTTTCGGTCGCCAACATAATACCGCACACTACGTTCACGAATGGCCGTGAGCCCACCCCACGCTACGGCATTTATGGTCTAAAGGGCGTTTCGAATTATTATCTAATTCTTTTCTCGAGACTGTCTCTTCATTTCTCAGTTTTCGCTTGGACTGAGACATGTCAAATTCGGTACATGTCTTGACACGACCATGTTTCATGATGAGGTTAGAGGGTTTGGGGAAAAGCTGGTCTGGCGTTGTACGAAGAGAAAAGGTCAAAGGGGTGTTGCATTTGCTACTGGATTTCCTCTTAGTATTTTCCTAGAATTTTGGTTGTCTCGCTTGATTTAAACAGAGCTGACATGATTGTGTCACCTCTTGGATATTTCAAATTTTGTAATCTGGTTTTTCTTTTTCTTTTCTTTTCTTATTCCTTCTCATTTTTACAATGTAGAATTTGAGTTTAATCAAAAAGTCGCAGATATTTTTCAACCTCATTTCTCTGTCGGAGATCTTACGCCCACGTTCCTTTTCTCCTTCATCCCAAACTTGGCGGAAAGTCGGGCGGAAGCGATTATACAAGCCAGATAAAGAGAACCGAATGAGCATGCTCTTTCTGGGAAGAGGTTGAGAATGATTTTCCGAGGCAGGAAACCCGAAAGAACCGGACTTGTCGGGCGGACGGGCTAGAAGAGGAGGAAATGGGTGGCACTTGATGGAAATTTCGGAGGCTCCGGTTAGAGGCGGGTGATGAGAAGAAGCGATATAGAAGGTGGTTGCAAGACGCAGGGTAGTGGATACAGTTCCCGCTATTTCACGCCATAGGCAGAGACACTCCCGCGTTCCACTCGGGGCAGACGACCGAACCTGTTCCGGAGATCGGTGGACAAAGAAACATTCCGGATCGGCGCAAGCGGGTCAGAGTTCGGAACTCGGGGCGGGGCCACCAACACGGAGTGGGGCCAAGAGCGGGCAACTTTTCCCGATATTGACTTTATGTCATTGACATCATAAGGAAGGTGGCGCCGAGCTTCTCCCAGATAAAATAACCCGTCTTTTATGGGTTTATCCAGAAGCTGCTCAGAATTCTGTCTGCTTGTTTTTTCCGTCGAAGTGGGTGTCGCGATCCTGGCGAAAATGAGATTGCTGAGGAGTCAACAAGTCTAATCGTATTGCCCATTCTCGACCCACCCGGGGCCATCTACAAACGACATCAATTGATCTGCGCTCTTCAGCTGGATCATACTCCGGCAGGAGACGACCGAGGAAATTAACCTCTCCTTGATTTTCATTCTTGAGTCCATTATGCATAATATTCAGAGAGGTACCATCAAGAGTAGAAGCCGAAAGGATCTAGTTACCGCCTGCGGACAAGTTGCACATTATCAACGGTTGCAGGTGAGGAAGGGTTGCAAAAAGGGAAGGGTTATGAAATACACAGGCAGTAAATAGCCGCAACAATAATATTTTCCTTCCTCCTCATCCCTGAATGGTCCAGGAACGAAGGTCCTCCCGCGACAGTTGCAACGGTTGTTAAACCACACCCCCAACTTCGACAGATCGAATATACCAGAATCTCCTTCATCTTCTCGATTAAACCGTGAAATACCGTCGCTGTAATTCGTATATATCTGTGGGTTTTCTGTAATTGTAAAGGCGGATTCCGTACCTTTGAACCTCGGCAGCACGAAGGAGTAGGCTGCAATCCCCCTCCTATGATGTTTCCAGGATATATGCATCAATTGATGCTTGATATTGTTTCTAAACGATCCAATGCAATTAAAGAAATCATGGGCCCCTACAGGCACCAACATCAATGATGTACAAGAATCGGACTGTTGTTTCGCTCTCAATTCTCGCCAAACCAGTGGCCCATCTATTTTTTGTTCCCTCTCGAGCGTCTTTTTTCTCGAATTATAGGCGAAAGCTATAAATTCTTATTAATCCTCGCCTATTTGTTTTCGAAGCTCCTTAACATGTTGGCTGATATATCGTCGCTCTCGACATGGTTCGACGAGATGGCCGAAACCAGAGGCGACAACGAATGCAGAGCCTGGATAAACCTGCTATTTGATGCAAAGGGAGAACTAGCAACCTTCGTCGCGAGTCGCCGGTCAGGGGGTGGAACGGGAACGTACGTGGAGTTTCTAAAAGGCTCATTCAACATGAGCTTCCGCTATAGCTTCGAGGAAGGGCCTGACGCTATTATCCGCTTCCCTAAACCAGGACACATAGCCACGGCTCTGAGGGATGAAAAGGTTGCGAATGAGGTTGCAGTCATCGAGTACCTGCGCCAGAACACCACTATTCCCCTTCCGCGCATCCATAGTTGGGGCTTGACGAGTGAGAGCCCGCTGGGACTTGGGCCATTCATAATCATGGACTATGTTGATGGTGTGCTTCTGTCGACCGTACTGAAGACGCCAACGGCGAGCGAAGAAGATGAGCATATTTTAAATGCGGATATCGACAATGCCGTGCTTGATAAAATCTACTACCAAATCGCCGACTACCTCCTTCAGCTGTCACAACTCGCATTTCCTTGCGTCGGGGCCATTTCGAAAGAGAGGGACTCTCCCACTGGCTGGTCCGTCACCAAAAGGCCCCTAACCTATAACATGAACGAGCTGGCATCTGTTACAACTTATCCCTCAGACCAGTTTCCCACAGCGCCTTTCAACGGAGCTAGAGATTACTTCGAATCCATCGCCGAGGAACACCTCACACATCTCAAAACCCAGCGCAACCTCGCCGACAACGCAGAGATCGCGCGGAAACGCTTCATCGCCCGCCACAGGTTTGCAAAGCTCATCCCAAAGTACTGCCTCGAGGACGAGGGATTCGTCCTTTTTTGCGACGATTTGCGACCGGCGAACATGCTCGTCGACCCGGAGACTCTCCGAATCACTGCGCTCATAGACCTCGAGTTCACGAATGCTATGCCGGCTCAGTTCGCCCGGGACCCGCCTTGGTGGCTCTTGTTGTCAGGCCCGGAGTCGTGGCTTGAAAGAGGAGCCGTGGACGATTTCGTGGCTTGCTATGAGCCGCGGCTGGAACAGTTTCTACGGGCACTGGAGCGTGTTGAGGGGAAGTCACAGTCGTCGAGTCGACACGACGGGCCCACTCTTTCTACTAGTATGCGCGAGTCCTGGGAGACGGGGCGTTTCTGGTTTGACTATGCAGCGAAGAAGAGCTTCGACATCGACATGGTGTACTGGGGGGCGCTGCACGATAAGGATGGTGGTGGCAGCGACGAGCAGCTGCTTGACGACGAGTCACGGGCTGAGATGGAGTTGCTCGTTGAAGACAAAATGGAACAACTGAAGGCTTACAAGGAGGAGTGTCGCGCCATGTTTTCTTAAGGACGGTTGTTTCTATTTGGGTATGTCTTCTATTATGGTCTACTCTAGGCTCAACCTACTCTGTTATGCGAACGACGACAGTACGTCCTACCAAACTGGCTCCACAGTGAGATGATGATGATAAATTTGATAAAACGACTAACAAGAAACAGCAATGCTATAAAGCAAGGACCATCCTCTCGTTCACGAAATAAAATAGTTTGTCTGCATCAAACCCGCACATGCAAAAAAAAGAGATATGTAGGTAAATACACAACACTCCAAGTCAGAACATCCAGTCTCGTCAGCTTATCGCGAGCCTGCCATTATGTAGCCCCTTTCCCTCTACGACTTGAAGCTGGCTACCCTATTTCTTCTTATCTCCGAGTTAGAACAAACAGCTTCGGCGGAGGATGTGTATCATACGTAGTGTGTATTGGGGAGGCTCACCGAAGACTAGGCCAGCACACAACTTAAGTAGCCTTAGTGCTTCTTTGCCCTGCGTTTCTGCGAGCTCTCTCCAGCCTTCTTCATCGACTCCTCCGCCTCTCGTCTCTTCCTGGCCTCCTCGCGGCGTTTTTGGGACTCGACGGCCGCCTTGCGCATCCGTTCCTCCTCGTCGGACTTGGGGATCTTAATGAATCCGCCACTGTCGGTCATCTTCGTTGTGGGGGTGTCCTGGCCTAGTTGATACTTGTCGGGAAACAAATGAGGCAAAAGCGAAGGGGGTGAAATGCAGGATGGCAGGACGGCAAGATGTTAGGATGTAGAATGTTGGGATGGTCTGGACGTAGAATGTGAGAGTTGCTCGGTTTCTAAGGGCAGTTGAGAGCTTGAGGAAGGGATGGCGATAATGAGGTTCCTGTTGCGACAGTCGAGTGTCATTTATACTCGATTCCAGCAATGCCGGTTTGCGATCTTTCTCTGCCTAGAGAACGTGATAGAGGTGGTGACAGACAAAATGTATTAATGAACTGGACCAACAACAGGTCACACACACTAGCAGATGAAGATGTCTGTTGGTCTTGTGTCGCACCAAGCCATGGAGCAGGGACCGAGGCAAGTCTGTTGGCGCCCTGGGGTTCCCTTCTCTTCGAGACTGCGGTATCAAACTATTAGCTAGGGAATAAGGATACCTGGTGTCGAACCCCACGTAGGTATCTGGAGGATTGAGAGATCATTGATGCCTAGCCTCCGAGCACCAACCTAGCTACCAGCACTATAGATCGACTTGTAGGAATCATTGGTCACCAGCCCGGTGGACAGATATGTTCAAGTTAGTAAATCCCGTGGATGCTCCTAATACAGCCTGCATCTGTTTCCTTCGATGCCCCACAACTTACTTCCACATCGGCGTCGAGTCTGGACTTTCAAATCAGGCTAACCAGTAGCCGACCGCGTGCTCAAAATCAAAGAAATGCCACAATTGCGCGAAGGCGCAGTTCTTCGTTGAAGGTCGGTTGGCTAACAGCCGGCCAGGTTGGGCCAGGCCGCTCCCGGCCCACGCAAGTTCACTGTAGTCTAGAGTAGGTGGTTAAGCCCGCTAAATGTCAGTTTTGCGCGCCGCAGCGTGTCACTAGGTGTCATGTAGAAGATTTCATGAATGCACTTGAGTAGCCTGGATAAAAACAATGTGTTCGTGATCGCACCAGATGGCATGAATTGGCTAAAGAAGCGTGTCAGTGTCAGTTGGGGCTCTTCCATTTGTTTCTCTCAACCGCGCCACACCCAACGCAAAGAATCGCAGCGACATTGAGCTTCGGAACGGACGGACCAACATTGATTTAAACGTCATCACGAGAGAGAGACATGAGAAATATACCACACCGGCAAGGTGATGTGACTATGGCTATAGTCATGCATGTGAGGCTCATAGTGTGAGAAAGACACATCAATCCAACGCCATGATCTGTAATCTGTAATAATATTACCCCGCCCTGCCTCCTCGACTACAAGAGAGGGAGAAAAAAAAAAAAAGGGGGGGGGAAAAGGGGGGGGGGGGGGGAAGGAAAGAAAGAAGAGAAAGGAGCAACTTCCAGGTTACAACACTTGAAACCTTTACCCTAGTAAGATTCTAAGATTTTCGGATGATCAGTTCTTGGGCATTGAAGATTACAAGTCGAGAAGATACCGCAAAGTGACAATGACCCTTCATACTCAAGACTCTTTGGCAGTCTCTCTCTTCCGCTTTCTGGCAGCCGCACGAAGTGCATTCTCCGTTTGGGCGCCAACATTGAGCCACCAGCGAACCTTGCCAAATTTCGTGATATCCGAATCCTCGGCAAGAACGCCTATCCAACGGGCTATGCAATGGCCCTGCGGGCGACCAAACCAGAGATCGACAAGATAAACGAATTCAATACGGCACCACGGTCGGAACGATGGGTGGTCCGGTTCCATCCAGAAAAGTCGAAGGGGCGGTTCTCCATCCTCTTCATCAAGGGTAGTCTTCCTATCTACCAGCCAGACCCAAGCCATGTCCTTGATTGAATATAGATCGCGTTCTTCTGCTGCTGTCTGCGGCCTGACAGGAGGGACGTCTGGGAGCGTTTCCAGGCTGACAAGAGACCTCTCGTCAATAACAAGACAGTGGTCGTTCCGCACATACAGGTCGTCAACCTCCAGGGCATTCTCGTCAACCCAGTCCAGGAACGCAGCTCCAACGGGTGTAAAATTTTCATCCCCTTCTTCGACGTTAAGGCCAGCGCGGACTTTGTCTCGATTGGGGTAGTCTTCGATCACTTTAAGGTAGAACCGGCGCGCGAGCTCGTCGGAAGGATGGGGCTCCCCCGGGATAGGTAGCCGCTCCGGGTGCTCCTTAACCTCACCCTCACTAAATCCATGATAGCGAAACTGCTTCACCATCCACTGAACCCAGGCGGTCAGGCGTCTGACTGCCTCTTCAAATCTCTCGTCAGTTCCGGGGCCATCCACTGCGCGGTATAGGTTGTAGCCCCATGAAGACGGCGATCTCGTATAGCGATCGGACATTTGGACGTATGTCAGGTGTCTCGCAGCGGCATCCCAACCGTGCATCATTGTCCGGTTTTCTCCAGGCTCGCGATGAAGAGGATCCATCGCCCAATCCGGGATTGGGCCGAAATCAGGCATCGGCGATTGGGAGGGCATTGTAGTATCTCGGGTGAAATGACCAAGGGTGCGACGAATGCTTGGGCTTCCCGAATATAAATTGGCGGCGAGAATGAAGTCGAGTTTGGATAAGGCGAGGACTTGCTTCACGGTGGGCACTTTGTGGTTCACGGACCGACTTGGATCAAATATCAATCTATAGGAGCCTCGATGGCAATGATAAATAGAGGTGCCGACCCTGCTGAGGAAGAACCCTCCTCACCGTCAGTGACTGAACCAATTGCTGATTAGAGCGCTAGAACACGCACTAGAGCTGAGGCCAGCCGGTCGAAGCCCCTCGACGATTTGGTGTAGTGCTCAAGTGCTCCCCCATTCCCCCAAACCCTAAACCCCAAAATTACTGGCCCGTCACAGAACTAAGCTTAAACCGAGGTACAGAGCTAAAATTGATGTAAATTGCATTGTCATTGACAGATCGATTTGATCCCACTACCCGCTCCTGTTCATATCAACGCTCCAACATCAAACATCAAGTACAAGTACACTTATACTAGACTCGCTTTTCTCTCCCCCCGGCCTCTCGGCACTAGTAGTGGTATATGACTATTTACATTTCTTCCATTGGCCTCAGCTCCCTTCTTAAGTAGCAGCTCAGCAATATCTTGATGCCCACTCACAGCTGCCCACATCAGCAGCGTCTCATCACTAACATTCTTTCCATTAGCGTCAGCTCCCTTCTCAAGTAGCAACTTAACAATAGCCTCATGCCCATTCCTAGCTGCCCACATCAGCGGCGTCTTCCTATGTGCATCTGTCCCATCAATATCGACCTTGTCTGTCTTAAGCAGCAGCTCAGCCATAACCTGAACTCCACTTCTAGCAGCCAACATCAGCAGCGTCTGACTACCAATATCTTTTCCGATATCAGCTCCCTTCCCAAGTAGCAGCTTAGCAATAGCCTCATGCCCATGCCCAGCTGCCCACGTCAACGGTGTCCGACCATCTCTATCTTGGCTATTAACATCAGCCTTGCCTGTCTCAAGTAACAACTTAACAATAGCCTCATGCCTATTCCTAGCTGCCCACATCAGCGGCGTCCCATCACTAACATCCTTTCCATTAGCATCAGCTCCCTTCTCAAGTAGCAACTTAACAATAGCCTCATGCCCATTCCAAGCTGCCCACATCAGCGGCGTCTTACTATATGCATCTCTCCCATCAATATCGACCTTGCCTGTCTCAAGCAGCAGCTTAACAATTTCCTCATAGCCGTTCCCCACAGCAGAGAGGAATAGCTCTTCAATAACATCATCTGCTGAACCAACCTGGGTTCCTTTCGCGAGCAGTGGCTTAAGCACTTCTTTGCGCCCGTTACAGATAGCATAAGATAATGGAGTTCCTCCAATTTCGTCCTTCGCATCCACCCTAGCCCCTGCCTTAATTAGAAGTTTGATGACCGCTGCGTTCCCATTCCAAGCAGCGTACGACAACGGTGTTCGACCATCTTTGCTTCGTGTGTCGACATCGGTCCCAAACAATAGCCTGGGTTCTTCTGGGCCAATACCAGGTTCCTTGATGACCAGTAGGTTGACAACTCCGTCAAAGCCATTTCCCGCAGCCCAGGATAGTGCCGACCGCTGATATGTTGTATCCAGAGAATTGACGCTAATATCGTTCGTCTTGCACAAATGTTTCACCACCGTTCTCAGTCCGAAATATGACGCAATCATGAGAGTGGTGAACCCCTCGGGAAAGTCTGTGTTTGTACTCGTCCAATAGATTCTGAACCAAGTCAAGCAACGCCTTGAATTTGTATCACAGAGCCCCAGTATTGATTGTGTCATTTCGTGTTGTCTTCCAGTGTGCATTTCGCGGACGTGAGCAGCCCAATGCTTGGCAGAGTAATCGAGAAAGGTGTGGCCCTCGACGTATTGGGATAACGAAGCGCTTTCGACGAGGGGATAGCTATCGAATTCTTGAAGGAGCAGGTACCAGACACAGATCTCAGCCAGAATACGATGAGATTCTCGCGTCCATAGTGCGTGTTTCCATTTGGGATCTCCGGAAATGTATTTGGGGAATTTCCATTTCCTATTCCGAACTAGGAATTCCCTAGCCGTTTGGTGAAGTAGGTAGATCCTCGAGTCGATGATCGTGACGAAGAGGCCGCAAATTTCTCGCACATCCTGCGAGAAACGATCTTCGGGTCTGAGATCGAGGTCATCATAGGACCGGTCGCGTTCCCGAAGAGCTAATGCCAAGTTCATCTCTCTCAGGGTCAGAGGGCGTGCTGCTGCCACAATGATGTGCAGTATTTTTCTGGCTTCTTTGCGATCGGAACTTTTAGAGAGGATTGCATCGTATGCTTCGTCAACTGATTTGGGGAGCCGAGAAGTGGCTTCAGCTATTCCGGTTTTACTGCTGTTGCTGTCGCTGTTGCTCTTGATATTGCTCTCGATCAAGTCTAGCGTTAGATGTACCCATAAGTACGTTCTGTTAGGGACACGCATAAGTTCTCGCAATAGAAGGTCTTGCTCTTTTTGTGGAAGCTTTAGTCGTGCCCCGATATCCGAGACTCTTGCTCTGATGTAAATATCGATCTCCTCGGATATCTTTTCCACCTCCTCATCGCTCTCACCACTCAAATGAATCACTGGCAACTCTAACCCTGGGATCAGCAAGGGCTTAAAGTCCAGGCGAATATCACCATAGGGTCGGCTTGTCAGGAGAAACTTCAAGTTAAAGCTTCTCTTAGTCTCATACAATCTGCGTAACGCTTGATGAAGCTGAGACCTTCCTTGATTTTCGCATTCGTCGATCGCATCGAGGAGGCAGACGATTTCGCCAGCGTTCTGGTCTTCTGCAGCATTGATAAGAGCTTGCCAGAGTTCGCTAAATGAGCTGGTGAATTTTTCACCGACAGTATCGAACTGGTCGAGGATAGCATCAGAGAGGAGGATGCGTCTGTGCCTAAAAAGTTGATAGAGGATACAGCAGAGGGCGCTAGTCACACTTCTCTGATCCTCGAAGTCGTCCTTGAAGAAGAAGTAGCACACGGTTCTGGATTCTGTAGTAGGGAGGACAGAATCAACCAGATACTTTGCCAAAACCGACTTTCCGCATCCGGGGTCTGCGGAAACCCAGAGCATTGTCGACGACGTGCTTTTTTGCCAGTCTCGAAAGAGCTTGTGGGACACGAACCATTGGCAAGTCCCCTGGACCCGAGGTGGGTTTCGGTCTTTTCGATCTTCGTATGGTGATACGTTGAGGCATTTCAGAATATTTTTTCTCTCCTCTCTCCGGGGGTCATTCTGGATGCCGATATTCACAGTGCCAATGGTAGCCCCAGGGAACTGGTTGCCACCGCCAGTGTTGTTGTTCTGGATACCATCATAGTTGCTAAAGGACTGGCTGCTGGAAAACGGCCGAGATTGTTTCGTCTCAGTATTGGATCGTCGATTGGGTACAGTGAGACCACTTCTCGCTTTCGGCTGCTCGCTTTGCAAGGGATAGCGGGCAGCTCGAGGCTGCTGCCGCAAAGTCTCGGTCGCGGAAGCGGATCCCAGCATTGTCCGTTAAAGTGTGGATAACCGGAGTTGTGCCTAACGAACGTCGGCTTGATCACGGCTGGCAGGTTCGAGAGCTTTTACCCAACAGTCCTAACAACGCGGTTGTCGCGCGGGGCTGGGGGCCAGGAGGGTGTCAGCGAGGCGTTGCCAAGGGAGCCTTGCAGCTAATTTCAGACGGAAACATAGAGGATACGAATGGAACTCCAGTCGTCACGAAAAACAAAAAGACAAGTACGAGGACAAAATGTAGAGGTTCGTTTGGAAGCCTGGCGGTATCAAGTCTAACCCCTGCAGACGGGCCATCCAGCCATCTCACCGAGGAAACTGTTGCGGTGTCAAAACCTGCCCAGCCCCGCTCGCCACGACCATGTTGTTTACAGGCGCAGCCCGCTCAGCAGACACAAATGTGGGTGGGTGTGTGTGTCGGTCTGTTGAAGGCGGTGCTGATTGGTAGCCTGGCCTAGCCTGCATATTCCTTCCTGCGCCTCCTTCTGGGCAGACCATTCGGTGCTGGCGATTCGGGCCACAGGTGCAGCCAATATCACAATCAAGGGGGTGTAGAGTCGGTAGGTCCTCGAAATTGGGGGAATTTGAAGGCCCGATCATGACCAGATATGTAGCCGGACGCGTCCCAACTCATTCTTATCATATTAGTTAAGGAAAGTTGTGTTGATCTTGGTGAACTTGGCCAACCAAGGGAACGCAGATATCTTATTCAAAGCATCCCCCAGCGGCCATTTCTCACTCCTACGAGATTCAACCAGCATCTCTGGCTGCCCTTTTCCTTTTCCATCTCCGACACTGTGAAGAAGCACGTTTTCTCTCGCATATTAAGCTTCTTGGTCTTTTCTCTCCAAGGATGAAAATGGCGGGCATAAACAACTGGATCTCCAGCACGATCGACATTATTAAGATCACAACAAATGCCTACAATGCTGTCAGTGATGATGAACACCTCCCGGGGACATTCCACGAAGCAGGTCGAGGGCTAGTTCTTATCGAAACAGCGCTCCGTACTGCCCAAAAACAACAAGGCGGAGATCTCCAACACGCCGTGAGCTCAATGGAGGCCTGCAACACAAAAGCAAAGCTGTCCCAGGGCATATTCGAGGACGTGGCTCAAGCAGCAGAGGCTTCGAGGTTCGAGCGTTATAAAGCGGCCGTGCGACGAGAGGGCGAAGAAATCAAGGTGGAGGTCTTGGTGCAGGGGATGATGAAGGATGTGAGTGACCTGGCCAGGGACGGCGTGGTCGGAGCAGCAATGAGAGATCAAGTCAAGGGATTGCGCGATGCGATTGACAGGTTGTCAGCGATGGAACCGTCCGTGCCGAATGAGCATGGGGGCGGCTCTTACGTTAATCATGGCTCTGGCAACCAATTCATCACTCGTGGGGGTACTCAAAACAACAATACAGGCAGTGGCAACCAATTCCTTGGGACCACTTTTACCGGGTCTGTGTCTTTTGGTTAGAACGGTTCTTGCCCCATTACCTTGTGCTTCAGGTTACTTAATGTATTCCCCGACGTTGAAGAGTAGCAGAGAACGAGACATATGGTCGCGAGTCGGTCTTCCTCTTCCGCTCCAGCTTTTCTTCCAATACTATGATGAAACATACAAAAGGCCAGTCCTGCTGCCTAAGGCGGACTCTTGCCAAAGTACACATTTCCAGTGAAAGTTGCCCCCAAGAATTGGTTACCACTGCCTGTATTGTTGTTTTGGGTGCCCCCAAAACAGTTGAATTGGGGCCCAAGATCGTGGTTGTGGGGGGGTGGGTTGACTGGCTTATTGACTTCTCCTATAATAGATGGTATAGCCTGACTTGCGGCCGAATCCCTGATTTGTGATGTCCATCTAATCAGCTCGCCAAGTAGCCGTTTGAATCCATTATCTTCTGCGGAGCTAAACCTGACCATGTCTCTATGG
The DNA here is from genome assembly GCF_000732125.1 of Scedosporium apiospermum. Lineage (NCBI taxonomy): Eukaryota > Fungi > Ascomycota > Sordariomycetes > Microascales > Microascaceae > Scedosporium > Scedosporium apiospermum. The sequence goes on from NW_015971734.1 coordinate 851,273, forward strand.
TTGGCGTGGATACTGAGTGATCTATAACCCTCGAGAGTGGCTGATTGCCTAGACACGACTGCCCCGACCACGGGCAGAGGTAGTTCTTCAAAGAAGCAGGTAACCTCGAAAGGCCTTCCGGCTTCTCGGAGTTCCCGTACCATCGACCAAAACCTCGTTTGAATGGACTCTAGGAACTGGCTATCTGTCTCTAAGATCTCCAACAGTGGCCTGTTTGTCGATATTATGAGCCCCAGAGCCGAAGCCGGCATCTTGGCCCAGTCAGCCATCCAGGACCCCTTGTGAGGAGTACCCATGAACACGATGCCTTTGGTGCAGTTGAATACATCTCGAATATGAGCTTCAGGGTCGTTTCGCGAGAGCAGGATGGCCTCCTTGCAGACGATGCCGCCCAGGCTGTGTGCGACGAAGATGAGAGGACGAGATGACGCATTCACGGACGCTCTGTCCGTCGTCAAGTCGGCTAGAAAGTTCGCGGCATGATTTATCAGCCGATTTGATGATGCAACCGAGGTTCGTACTCCGTATGCATCGTACCCATAAGTAAGCACGCGAGCGGTGCTAAGCCTCGGCGGGAGTAGCTTCTTTGGCCAGGGCGTGGACTCTCCATAGGCGGTCCAGGTGCTATCCCGGCCACCTGTCAGGCCGTGGACAAAACAGATGTCAACCGTGGCATCTGGAGGGTCGTGCAGCACTTTAATACCGTCGGGGAAGAGGACCGGCGGAGGGCACCCCGGAGACTTTGGTGGGTACTCTGTCTCGGATTGTGATTCCAGATTCGGGAGGGTAAGGTGGCCGTCGCTTGTTCCTCCCGGTTGATCGGCTCCCGGCGTAGTCTCCCACCACCTCCCGAAAAACCGCGAGATAGACCCGGGTTTCTTTATCATTGGAGGTACCTTTGATCAATCACCTTGGATCAATCGGAGTGCCAAGGAGAAGAGATAGAAAATTCCGGTAGTGCTTGACGGATGTAAGCCGGATTCGGGGCCCACAGGACTAAAGGCACTACCAAGAAGACACTGGTTTCAAGGTCGGCCTTTCTGGGAAAGAATATGCGGCGAAGTTGCTGATCGGAAATGAGGCGGCCTGATTGCGGGGTGAAATGCCGTAAGGTATCCACGGCCAGGCTGGCAGGCGGTGCGCCTCAGACTGGACGGCAGCCACCCACCCGCTCATGCAGCCTCACCAAAGGACATAGCAACGACAAGCATTTAGCTTCCAGTCCGCTTCCAATAGTTTGTTACTGAGAACGATGTCGAATTCTTTTGAAATGACCCGCGCGGCTGCGAATTGAGCTTCAGAGGAGAACGTAACTGAGCAGTAGACACGTCGGTCAATAGGATCTTTTGGGGCACTCAATCCACGGCGCAGTTCCGAAGCTTTCCGGTGCCTGGTGGGACGAGTTCCAAGGCGCGGGAATCCATTTCTCGGACACATTCCCTAGAACAGCAACACGAGCACACGAAATATCGTGGAACCGGAAGTGCGTCTCGAGCTAGAACCGCGACGTGGGGCTCGAGGAGCGTTCGCCGGGCCTCCCACACGAGATGCATGTCATCCTCTCGTGACTAAGAGGTCCCATAACAGGAAAATCGGATGATGGAGAGGGCAGCAGTAACTGGAGCTCGTCCTCGATGGGTAGTAATGGATCGGAGAGCAGCCGTGGTTACCCTCGAGGAGCCGGATGGTAAGCTATGGCGAGGAACAAGCCTAGCATGACCGAGAGCAAGCACCAGAAAGATGAGCTGGTTGTACTTCGTATACCCTGAGTGTCTAATTAAGGAGTCTGCGAATGTGCGAGGCAGTTTCTAACCCGATCTCCAAAACTGGGATATGGTAGAACAGACCGTTGCCGCCTCCAGGACATGTTAACTGGTTAACACCTCTATCGTAGATTTGACTCGCACAAATCCATTCAGGCTCGGGTCGGCCCGCGGACCCTTTAGGTGTCATCGATCCACATGTTGATATATGAGGGTTCCCTTTTCTTTGGGGATGCTCCAGCTGTGACTTCTTGGTAGTGGGCAAACTCTTCATCATCCACATCCACGAACCCTTCTTCTAAAGCAGGCGTGTCAAAAGCAGGAGTAATGCCCTTATCCCGGAACCCCCCGCCCATCGCCCGAGCCTCATCCGATTCACGCAGCCCATCGGGCGCGCCCGCCAGCCGCGGCCGGGCATCAGCGTTTGCTATGCTACTGCTTCTTCGTGACCTCGGCAGTTACGTTCGCCTCATGCCCCCTTTCCTAGCCGTGAGTTGGAAATCGCTGATGGACGAATCTTAGCGCCGCGACGATGCTACGTTGACTGTCGAACGGGTGGTCGATGGCATTCTCAAACTTGAAGGAGAGGATGGGTCATCAACGCAGCGAACCGAGATGAACGGAGATAACTCTAATGACGAGAAGAGCGGTTTCTGAGGCTACTTCGTACAGCAGACCAAAAACCCACCGTGTCAACATAACACAGCTTAAGGCATTCACTCTGCACTCCCCTTCCAATCGTGTGTTATACAGAGCCGCAGCAGAGGTGACCACACCACCCGAGATATCTCTTGAGGATCAAAAACGTCGTTGATTTCCTGGGAGGAAAATCGTTGTATTACTTGGTTTGCTATATTTAATAGCCTAATAATAAGATTACCTATTATGCCTTCCTCATCCGAATCGTGTCGCTGTCGGCAGTGGGCTTTGGCTTAATTTGATTCTGTGTTTCTTCTTAGATTTTCATATACAAATGACTCTCTCCCAGTTTGGTGAGAACCTCGTTGGACTGGGCTGATGATTGGCGTTTCTCGGAATTTGCCCTCTCCAATGGTCATCAGGCAAGACAACGTTGGGCTTGGCCTCTTAGGTACCACCTAAACTTAATTACTGCCTCCGCCGACGAATCAAACCATCAATTGTACTTCTTTGGAGAGAGCCATCATTCTAGACGAGCTGAATGCTGCCTCCCGGAGCACGAGGCCCCTGAGGAGCTGTTCCTGCAGCTTACCGTACAAGGGGCAAGGGGCAAGGGGCTAGGGGCCGAGACTGGACCCTGAACGTTGAGCATTGATACGACGTTGCCAACGACCCCCATGTCCCTGTCCACGACCAGATGCCGATCTTGCTTCTTTCTTGAAATTCAGGAGAACTAGCCTAGACTAGCTCCCACTTGCGTTGGCACCACAAGCAGGTAGTGTCCTTTCCTCGCCAATGGATTTCGATTTCGTGCCTCTTCATCGACCAACTACTCTTTAAGGAAATAATCCGTGTTCTCGAAACGGCCAAACAGCTTTGCGCACGCTCTACTTCTTGAGATCAGCATGCTATTTCTTCCGCTCGTGACTTGGAGGGTGAGTAGCCTAGCCCGGACAGCTGTCTCTGATCTTCCTCAAATCTCCGAATAGGGTAGCAGCACCGGTAGGGCAAACTCTGCTTCATGCCGACCCGGAGATTCGCGGAGGGACATGCAGTACGAAGTAAGCTTCGACCAGGATTTTCGTCGTCCTATAAATAGGGTAATGATTTACATTGGAACAAAGGGGCCTATGCGGGGGATCCACTCTCCAATTGACTTTAACATCATCCTAAGAGGGAAATGCTCACAGGAGTCCTCCATCCTGCCCGGGGAAAGCCGTCTCTTCGTCTCGTGTTTAGCGCTCTGCATGGCCAACGGAGATGGAAGGGTTGACACGGACGCAGGAACCCCGGGGAATCTCACCCAATGGCCTAGCGGGTTTTCGGCCTCTCTCTCGACTCCCGGCAGGGCTGGCTTGCTCATATGAGAGGAGGTGGCTGATGGGCCCACGTCATTGGTACACGGGTCCGAACCTATTATTGATTTGGACGGGAGTCCGGTGGTCCAGATCAAATTTGGAGCGTTGCATTCTGTTTCCCTGGGAGGAGCCTCTTAGAGGGATGTATCATCCATCTCTTTTCGTATGTCTTCGAAGCTCAAAGGGGCAGTGGTGAGAGCGGTAATATATAGACTCGGGACTTGAGTCCTGCTTCTGTCCTTCTTTGTTTTTTCCCTTTCGTTGAGCGTGTTAGTGTTAGCGTTAATGCTATCGCTCCTGCCATTCGTTTGAACTCTGTCTCCATCGCCGATCTATATTCAGTCGTTTCCGTGTCCTTTTTTCTTCTTTTCTTCAGTCCATCTTTTTTTTTTTTTTTTTTTTTTTTTGGTAAATCAGCTGCTAGCGGGTCACCATGTGGTCTCCACAAAAGCTCATTCCCCTTCTAACGCTCTGCCTGGCGTCTCTCACCTCGGCGAGGATCTCTATCACAGGCGCAACTACCGGCATCAACTCCGCTAGCGGCGAGGCGCCTCCTAGGCTCAATATTAATACTCTGCATAAGCAGGGAGGTCCGGCATGGTAAGATGCTCTTTTGGGTTATATGAGAGAAGAAAGGAACCCTGCTCAAGTTCTGAACTGACCACCCTTCGTAGGACACTCTACGTGAGAGCCCTTGCCGCTATGCAAGAGGCGAAGTCGTCTGATGCTTCGTCGTACTTCCAAATCGCCGGTAAGACAACTTTGCAGAACATCCAACACGGCTACTGATATATCTCATGAACAGGTATTCATGGACGCCCCTTGATACCGTGGGATGGTGACGGCAAATCTGTTGGGCCCAATGGATACTGCCCTCACGCGGTACGGAAAAGCTCCCAGGCCCGGCCGCTTGACAGGAGGTTCATCTAACGTTAGAAATAGGAAAACCTTTTCCTGCCGTGGCATCGCTCATACCTAGCACTCTTCGAGGTTGGTGCCCCTTCCTGCTCTCAACTGACTACTCCCAACGTTTCCACTCACAACCCCATTAGCAAGTACTCGTCCAACACGCCCTCACCCTCGCCGAAGAGTACCCGGCCAACGTCAGGGCCAAATACCGCTCTGCCGCCCAAACCCTCCGCATTCCCTACTGGGACTGGGCCGATGATGCCACTATTCCCCCGTCCGTCGGCCAGGCCCAGATCCAAGTCGACACGCCCAAGGGCAAGAAGACGATCCGGAATCCCCTGTACAGCTACAACTTCCCCAAGGAAGCTGTCGACGGAAAGTATGGTTCGATAACTGGTAACCGTGACGCTACCAAGACAGTGAGGTGCTCCGCCGCAGAGGCGAATGCCCGCATGGCAGGCGTGAACTTTAAAGGTCTCGTCGTAAGTATTTGGACCGACCCTATTCTCTCCTGAGGGGGCAGTTTCCCAGAGCTAATGGTTTGGAAAAACTCATTAGTATGACGCATTCACTCGAAGCGATACGTTTGCCAAGGTTGCCTCAGTAGGAAGTGACGGCGTAGTAATGTCCTTTGAGCAGCCCCATAACTCCATCCACGTTCGAGCTGCTTGTGGAAACAACTTTGCCTACACTTCGGATTCCGCCTTCGATCCTCTCTTGTACGCCCCTCTCCCCCTTCTTAGTCAACCCTATAGGATTCTCTCTTGCTAACCCTTCCAACAGCATGCTCCATCACGCCAACGTCGACCGCCTCTGGGCCATGTGGGAAGAACTCTACCCCAACCAGAAAGCCCTCTCCCCTCCCTACAAATCCGGCGGCACCTTCGCCATCCCCCGCGGCACCACCATCTCCAACACCTCCCCTATGCTCCCCTTCTACGGCCCCGGCAACAAAGTACACACCAGCGCGCACGTCCAAGACATCTCTACTTTCGGCTACACCTATCCCGAGATCCCCAAGGGCGTCAAGAGCACTACCTCCCGCCGTAACGCCATGAAGGCCACCGTCAACAAGCTCTATGGGCCTGCCGCCCCCAAGCCCAAGACTCGCAGGGCCCTCGAGTACGTAGACGATATTGTCGACGAGGTTGTCGACACAGTGGAAAACGCTGTCGACGACGAGGTGGACTTGGTAAACGACCTCCTGGATGTCGAATTCTTCGCCAATATTCGCGTCAACGGAAGCCACATCCCAACGCCCTGCGAGATCAACGTCTACATCGGAGGAAAAGTAGCCGGCAGTTTCGATATCCTGACGGCGCCCCACGGCGGAGGAATCGTCGAGGGTGAGATTCCCCTCGAGGGTCTTGTCCAGGCCATTGGCCTTGGTGCGATCGCGAAGACGGGCATCCAGGCCGTTTCTATCTTGGGAGAGAACGTCCACGTCGAGATCCTGCACGTAAGTCGAAAATACACACTGTGTCTGTAAGAGTGTTGAAAACAGCTAACCTAGTGTTCTGTAGCCCAACGGAACCGCCATCCCCTACGAACAGTACGACAGCGAATTCGAAATCGACCTCGTCGACATCGACGTCACCCTCGACTCCAGCCCCGACGTGTTCCCCCAGTACGGCGAGAGCCGTCACACGCCTGTCCGCGCCAAGCCGGCGCCGCTCCGGAAGAAGTGCGGACGCCGAAACCGATATGCGGATATCCCCGGCGTTAAGCTCCGAGTGTGAGATGTGGTGGAACCGGGGGCTGAGAGTAGGTGGTTTTTCTACGGGAGTCCGAGAGAAATGGATGAGTCGCGCTGCCTGGGTTGTAGTGGGGAAATCTTGATGCTTTTTGCTTTTTTGCTGATATCCCTTCCTAATATTACTGTTCGATTCTCCCATGTCATGGGCCCAGATAATAATATATTTGATGAGCAGAGGCGTCGCATTGTTTGGTTCTCCCATGTGATATTGCAGAAGGAAAACAAGTGCCTCCCCACAGGCCTCGTTTCGAACAGACAGTCTCGCTAACATTCTCCTTCCTCAGCTTCACCCTAAGCATCACCGAGTGCCTCGAAACGCCTCACAACTTGAACAGGCCCCCACGAGAAGGCCTCTCGAGGAGAAGAAGAAAAAGAAAATATACGAAGATGATCTAGCCAAAAAAAAAAAAAAAAAAAAAAAAAAAAAAAAAGAATTCCCACTTTCCCACTTCTCCCTCCCCAATTCCCATTTCCTCCGCGACCAGACCGGGTTCCACGCCGGCGCCTTGCGAAAGTAGTTTCTAGGCAGTGCGTCACCGCTCGACCATCTGAGCTCCCACGAGTCGTTGAGAATCCAGAGCTAAATTTTGATATATATATATATATATATATATATAGCACAAGGACGCACGGGGTTTGGGTAAAGCGATACCGCATCTCATACGGCATGCTTTTCAACAACATTTATTTCATTTAAACTGAGGCGGTATGTTCACAGACGTCTAGCGTAGGAAAGAAGCAAAAAGTTTGATGTTCCCGCCATGCTAGCTTCATTACCCGTTTCCTCTGAAGATGAAATACTTCCAAGATCAGCAATATCCCTTCCTCCTGCTCAACTTACCCTACACGAAGTCGTGGTAACCGCGACGAAAGATATCGCACGCTTCGTTCCTACTAGTTTACTCCGTGAGGCGCCTGCTCTACATACCAAAATGCCGCACTACATGCCGCGAGGCTATAGTAGTGAAGCTCCAGGCATGGTTTGCCTCTTACCGCTGCTCTATGCCTTCGAGGAGGCAATAGGCGCTATGAGGCATTTGATTTCATATGAAGAACAGCTTAACCTCACTGTGAGGCTCGATGATAACGTTATAGAGATGAGGTCGCCCGGCAAAGATGCCAACAGCTCTGCCGAGGCCTCTTCAATTGTCCAATGCTGTCGAACCAAGCTAAGCTCAACGAAAGCGTGGACTAGAGTAATAATGTGAATCATAGCATCGATATCTCGACGTTTGTTTTACGCGGGAAGAGTTAGACCTCACGGATTGACGTTACTCAGGTCATCTACGAAGCAAGCTACTACTCTCAAATATATACAACGCCGAAATGTTGATTCAACGGCACGATCCATTGTGATGCGCGGCTCAAGTTTGGGGGGGTGTTTAGCCCAGGAGCAGCCCCGCTACGTGACATAAGAATTCTAATACTCGAGGCTTAGCAGCAAAATGGTTCGGTCAAAATCGACAGACTTACAGCATGTTCACCATATCTTCAGATTTCGGCGGCCCAATGCAAACCCAATTCACAGATTCTCGACGGCGAGCTACGATTATAATTTAGTCTGACCAGCGTGGCCCGACTTCGGTGGCTAAGAACGCCACGACCCTTTGAAGCACAAATCGCATGCAATGGTCTCGCGCCAGCTTGCCGGTTTGGTTACTTTCCTAAAGTTCCCGGATGCTGCAGGTAAGGTGGGAAGAATTTCGACAGACCGGCAGGTAGTATACGGTAAATGGTCGGAGAGATGGAGGCCCTGGAGGGGATAGGTCAGTTTGAGGGGTAGTGGTGTGTGGTTCCCCCACGGGGCTCCATAGGTGGCTTTGACCCGAGCTCCAGCTTTTTCGCGTAATAAGATATTCTGGATTGGCTCTCGGGCGTTGATAGTGAGGGTGCCGTGTAACCAGCCTCGAGCATTTGCGGGTACGACTAACAGGCGGTGGATAAGCGAAAAGGGAAAAGGATGACAGTGCGTGGATCATAATCTGCTTGCTTCTGGAACAAACGCATTTTTCTTTATCGCCGTTATCAGCAGACATAAGAAGAGGATCAAGAGATCTCAGAGCGCCCGTCGGAGTGATGTGGTGCGGCAGAAGGAGTCGCACAACTCTGGGCAAAAGTGAAGTGTTCGATTGAGGCTTCGAGGCGCCGTCCTACTTTGTATGTCGTCCCCCCAGAGACCGAAAGCGGAAAAATCAAGATGGCATTGAAGGAAGGTACATCCGTAACCCAAGGTGTGCTCGGTGGGCTATTCGACCGAATCCCCGTACTTTGTACTGTCGTGGTAATCTTGTCCTGGAACTAGCTCTTACCTGAGTAGGTAAACTTAGCTTCAATTGCTTGGTCCGAGGTCGCTCAAGCATGGCGAAACAACTCGTCCCTCTTGATGAAGACAATGATGTCGGGGCTGAGGTAACCCTTGCTCTGATTTGTTCAGTCCTGTGCCGTCCCTGGTCTGCGACTCGAACGCTTGAGATTATCGACAATCTTGATTCCTGCAACGAGCCACTGGAATGGCGGTGCAATGCAATGTAGGTGGCTCTGCCTCGGTAGGTATATAGGTCAATGGAGATGATGCTTTGGGTTCTCATCTTCCGACGAAGTATGTTCATCGCTGCTTGTTGGAGATTTCCAGAAACCGGGTGTGTGGTGTGGCATCAATTGCAACTTTGAACTGGCGGGAATCAACCCCGCCATACCCCAACGTCCCCATCAGGCACGTTTTCTCCGTCTGAAGAGGGTAGTTGTCCTCGCATGCCCTGCGCCTACCTAAGAAAAAAGCAACTACGTCATCAACCGTGCAAGGTCCTTCCACAGTAGTCTCGTCAGGTTAACTTGTCATCGACCGGAAGTCGCTAATTTGCCAATTCACTTGAGCGGTGTACTTCGAGATTAGCTCAGTCTTTGTCCTGCCTCTCAAGAACAGACTCGTATCTTGGTCGGTGGCTGTCATTGGCTCTGCTGAACTCCCGCATCGACGCATTCGACTCTGATTAGTCGGCCAAGCAAGTTTATATCATCAAACACACAAAGCGACGGAGGGTACGACTTCGTCGTGCCCGTTCTCGGCCCTTTGCACCTGTACACTCCACCAATGCTTGCATGTCGGCGTCGTGCTTGGCGCTCAATGCCATGCTCCAAGGTCTCCCGCTTTCCTATCTCAGTCATTATGTATTTTAATCTCCAGAAAACAAGCGGAGATATCCAGAGATAAGAAGGTTCCCTACTCTTAGAGTGCTTCATAGTGCCTGGAGTTCTTCTTTTGGTGGAGACCCTCTTTTTTTTTTTTCCCGTTTTACCGTAACAGCGTCTTTTTTTTTTCTCATCTCTTTCCCTTGGACCCCAGGATTCAGTGCAATCGTTACACATTTCGGGAAATATCGGAAGCTGGGGTGCGTTGGCTCTTTTCGCTCCCTCCACTTTTATGTTCCTCCCAACATGCAGGTTTATTCTTCAATTTCGATTTTTACGAAGTATGTGTGGCTGCAAGAGGGGAAATGTTAAGGGGGAGAAAGATAAACCATTTACAATCAAAAAAGTGACGACGTGATTGGGTGGTTTCCTGCTACGCTTTTCCAAGTATCACAGTCCGTGTCAGCCCGTCTCTCTCTGATATTTTTCATTAGCCTACCGGGACCCTGCGTCTGGCCAGATCCGTAATAAGGTCATTGTCATGTTGTCCTCGACGATCGTGGGGCTATGGACTGTCGCATGCCGTAGGCTTCCCCGCCGCAATTTGATACGGGCGACCGAGAAATCCGGCGGACTAGTGTCGTGTGTCGCACGTTAGCCTCCAATCTAGACTGTTAACGGCAGTTCTAGACACCCAATCTGGCTGCCTCCACTAACACGATCGTACCTTCCAGTTGATGTCGATGACCGAAGTCTACCAATTAGCAGAGAAGGAATGAACCTGACCTGAAGGAACGAAACGAGGACGACCTGGTTTCCTGCTCCTTCCGCAAAGCTCAATGTAAATTTGTAAATTGGATGTTTTGCCCGCGTACATCACACAGGCTCACAGCTTGGAGCTGGTCAGTGGTCACACAAAGGAAGAAGGTGCGGGTTGTATCAATCAAATCTGATCCCATCCACTACGTAATTGCACCAAGTACTTCGTACTGAGGAAGACGGATTGATGGCTTGGCACGTGTCTCGAGTTCGCTGCAGTGTGGTTTCTGATCCTCCTGCTTCGTAGTTCATACAATTGTATCTAACTTGTTAGCGACTTACACTGCCTTGGAAAGACTCATGAAGCGCTCCTGCCGCCAGTTACAGGCCAGGCGCAAGGAAACAACCTCGAGAAGCCAGGTGTACTGGTACATTCATCAATTCATTGACCGACCTAATGGCCAGAATTGGTGATGCCGAGTCGCTGACTTTAGATGACTGATGATGGGCTAGATGGATGGACATTGGAACATTGAACCTTAAGAGGGAGGAGCCTCTTGGCTTGTCCATCCTCCAGCCCTCCACTCGCCGTTCTGATGCCGTAACTGAAATCCCAAACCCACCCAGCAAAGGCCAAGATCAAAAAGTCTCCCCATTGCCGGCCCACAAACCCCGAGGATTAGTGTGCAATAGTGTACTCCGTACGAAGCAGTGTAGTGTACAAGTACAGGAATACAATAATCTGCGATGGAAGTCCAAGAACATTATCCCGGCTGGCTGGTACTAGCCATGTACTTCGTACACCCACACCAACCAGCCCAGGGACAACCACCACACCTCACCTTACCTCACTCAACTCTCCTTCTCAGACTCCCTGGCACACCACATCACATTCACTCTTGCTGGCTTCTTCACCAAAACTGGAGAAGGCCGCAGAACCCCGGATTTCTAAATCCCGTCGCTTTTTTATTTTTATTTTATATTTTATTTTATTTTTATATTTTGCGCCCTTAAACCTACACCGCACTAGACTCGATCGGATTGCCTTGCGCCGTTTGCGTGTCACCCCCTGCCATCCTGGATGCTCCATGCTCCACGGCACACTGCACTAGACTAACTTTTATTTTCTTCCTTTTCTCCTTCAGTCTTCGAAGCCACATCACTCTTTCTTTTGCCTCACCTTTTCTTTCCCCCTCTCCTCCTCCCATTCTCGCAGATGCCTCTTCCTGCTCCTGGCTCTCCCATCCCACTACCTAATCCGGACAGGCACACCCGTATGAAGGAGTGTAAATGCCGGCACTAGATGGATTTTGATCAAATGGTTATGATTTAGTAACTTGACCTGTACAAACCTCGACTCATTGACTCTCTCTCGACACTTGAATGGGGTCCGCCAGTCGAAAGCGTTTGAATAATAATCCAAGGTCCCTCTAGCGTTTCTGGGACTCTTCATTCCTCTTTCAACTTTGTACAAATACTTTTTCCCGAATCTGCACTCTGCGCCGGTTTTCCATTTTCTCATTCTTTTATCTCAACACCAGCCGCCATCCCTGAGATAAGGCAATCTTATCTCTCACTCTTCCGTTGTTATCACTTAAACACACGCCCCCCTTTCGTTGTCGTCTTCCCATCAACTTTTTGACTTTTGTCCTTTCTCGTCTTTTCCCCAACACTTGCTCAAACTATCCGCACGTCATCTCCATCATCGATCCTTTCTCTCTCCGATATTGGACGATCCCTTTGGAGACCCCAATGTCTCGTTGATCCGATCTGGCCCCCCTGGTCTCATAGGCCCGCAGGACACACCGGCATAAGGCGACTCTTAGATACGCCCAAACCACCATCATCTTCACACACACACACCCCTCGGATCGATACGGGCCTAAGAGCGCTTGCTTTTCTCGACCATCTATCACGAGTAACCACGTCGCATGGGAATATACATCACCGGTCCACAATAGCCTGCTCTTCCCAGGCCTAACACCACCCTCCTCCCTCCTCCCTCCAACTAGCACCTCGGTCTTATCAGACACCCCTGAAGCTCTTATCTCGAATTGAGTCTGCGCTAACTGACGCGAGTCGTTCCGCATCCTCGGAGAGCCTCGGTGCCGTGTCTTCCTCCGCTGCGCGTGTAACGCCTTGTTCCTGCGTTAACAGTTGGGAAGGCAGCCTACCCCTCTTCACGGGGGAACCTCTACCTTGTGTCGTTAAGACCCCATTTTAATAAACTTGAATTGGAAACTTGAATCCTTTTTCCCGTTTCCCCATCAGTATTGACGGGCGTGGGATGCCTGTTGACTGGTCATACCTGTGTATTGGGCCAGCATTTGCAAAAGAGGAAGAGGACGAAGAAGACGAGGAAGAAGAACAGAAGAAGAGAGGAAGAGAGAAAAGAAGGCCCTAACTTGCCTTTGGTGGAGTATACCTCCCATTCCTCTTCCGAGCCAACCCACTACTCTCCTACTACACCTGGCCCTATACCCTACCTCTCTGTTGTATCAGCTGGCCAGGTAGGGAACGGGACTCTTGTCATTTTCCCTTTCTCCCACTGAGATATCAACACAATTACATCACCCTAGCTCCGGAAACAAGAAGAGCTTCTTTCGGGAGCCGCGCTCGGTTGGACTAGTGGGTCCACCAGACTTCTCTGTTCCGAGCAACAGGGTTGGGTTTCCCGTCTATACCCTCTCCTCTTAAAAAAACCCATACCCCATGGGCATGGGATTAACGCGCACATCTCTAATTACCATTTTCGGGGACCCTACACCGTGGTTGTAGCATTTCCTGCCAAAACTCCGCGCTACTTATTATAGCCAGCTCTTTCTGAGTAGCAAAGGAAGGGAAGACGTCTTTCGTCACCTTCCTTGCTACGTCTGTATCTTGTAAGAGATAGCCCGTTTTGGGCTGATTAGCCCATGGACCAATCTGGTCCCCTATCTTTATACAAGGTGGTGACAAAATTTACTTACCTACAACCTCCGGTCAAGGTTTCTTTGCTTATCCCTTCCTGCACCTGTCGAGCTCCAGCGCCCGCAAGCTCGGCCCCTCACCATCCCATTACCGGACGGCCAGCAAATAGCCTTCGATATTCTTGACTTAGACCCGGTCGGATCGTCGCATATCCCTCCTGCCTTAGATTGGGCCCTTGCCCACCATGTCCAACTCCCCCGCCATCCCCAGGACGGCTCCAATCGCCATCGCCCCCAAGCCGGCTGCCCCTGTTACCGCCGCCGCCGCCGTATCTACTTCCGCACCCTTATCCGGGTCCGCTGGGCGCCGCCAGAAACATCAACTAGACGGAAACAACAAGTTTGATGTTGCTAAGAGTAGCATGTCATCGCTTGACGCGTCTGCGCCCCACTCCCTCGCTAGCTCCCCTCCGATTCCTTGCGACTCTTGTCGAAGGCTTCGCCTCAAGTGCACCACTGCTAGTGACGAAGACGACGGTTGCATTCCCTGCCAGAGAAGCGGTTCAGAGTGCTCGCTGGTCGTTAGCCCGCGACCTAGGAAACGTAAATTAACGAAGGGAGCTGTCGGTCCGAACGGTCTGACACAGCGACGCAGGTGAGTCTTGGGGCTTTATCGCCTATCAGTCTGAACAACGGCTCCCTATCTTTCCCTCATTGTTTCGTATCATGAGTATTCGAAACGTCCCACCTCGTGCTTGCTCTTCCCTTTTCCAGTCTCCTTGCATATATATGTATCATTCTACATGTACAATTCATACAAATCTCATCTCCCACGCGCACGATCGTATGCATCCCCCATTCCACCGGGCATGTTTTATGCCTCACGAGCGTAAACAGCCATGAAGATACCTCCTCGATCCCCCACTGCCACCTGTCACCATTGTCACTCTCCTGCCACGCTGGATCCTCCTTCCCCTCGCCATCGTCGTGCTGCTGCCGACATAAAGCATGCTCCTGGCGCCCGACGACGAGAACTAACAAACGGTCTGCAATGCAGCTCGCCACTGGTTCAAGACAGCAGGAGAAGGCGCCAGCAGACGGCCTCCGCACTATCTTCGCCATCCACGAGCGCCTCACTCATCGAAGAAATGGCCAACGTCGGAGGCCCCACCCTGCTGAAGCGGACGCTGGGTATGCAGAACGACCGGTATAGTCAGTACATTGGGCCCACGACCGACTTCGAACCGTCCCTCATCAACCTCTCGCCCTTCAATCCCGACGACGAAAGTCTTCTCTCGAGAGGAACGCTGCGAAAAGTCGGCGAAAATGATACCTTTTTGATGCTGCCGGATCACAGCACTCCTGGCTACGAACACATGCTCCAGGATGTGGACGAAATCGAGAAGATAGTCGCACCTAACGGCAGGAAACTTATTGATCTCTACTTTAGGGTCGTCCATCCAGCGTTTCCCATCATCCAGAAGGGCGTGTTTTTGGAAAAGTACGAACGATCCTACCGGGAGTTTTCTCCGCCTCTTCTCGCTGCTGTATATCTGCTTGCTGTCAACTGGTGGCACCATTCTGTGGAATTGGCTCCGTTCCCGCGACCAGACATAAGATCGCTCGAGAGGCTTATGCGATCTACTCTTGCCGACGCGATGTACCGACCGAAGCTATCGACTGTTCAAGCGGGATTGCTGCTGTCGCAACGACCGGAGGGCGATCAGTGGGCACCGACGGCTCAGCTAGTGGCCATCTCCCAGGAATTGGGACTGCATCTCGACTGCTCGACCTGGAAGATTCCTCCGTGGGAGAAGGGTCTCCGGAAGCGGTTGGCATGGGCCTTGTACATGCAGGATAAATGGGGCGCTTTGGTTCACGGACGGCCGTCTCATATCTTTCCATCGAACTGGGCTGTGCAGCAATTAACAGAACACGATTTTCCGGATGTTGACTGGGACGAGGACGATATAGAGGACAGGCGTGAGGTAGAAGCGGGCCGCCTGATTTTTCTTGGTATGGTACGGCTTTCCCAGATTCTCGCGGAGATCCTCGACACCTTTTTCACCATCCAGGCGATGCAGACGGTGGCCGACGCGGGTTCTCAAGGTACCCATATGGTGTTATCCCTCGCCAAACCCGTGCAGCTGAAGCTGAAGGAATGGTTTTCGGCCCTGCCCCCGGTGCTTCGTATGGACTCGTCTTACTCGGCCAAGGGAGTCCCCAGCGGGCGGCTATCGAGCGTGGGATATCTCCACCTGGCGTATTTTGCGACGGAAATTACACTCCATCGGCGCATCATTCGGTCGCTCTCGGCAGGAGAGTCCGGCGGAACGGTTGACCCTTATCTCCAGCACATCTGCCGCAATGCAGCTAAGGCTCGACTGATCTCAGCCATGGACTTTGTGAACCGTCTCTCGCCGAACCACCTCCGAGCGTTCTGGTACTTCGCGTCCAAGACGAATTTTGCACTGATAGGAACGTTTGGGTCCCTCCTGTGGGCCACGAGTCCCGGTCAGGAGGAGGCAGAATGGTACCGGCGGCGTCTTGGAGAATATAGGTGGACGTTGAGCGTGAGCTCCAAGCCAGGCGGGTCTAGGGGTTTGACGGAGTTCGCCATGACCATGTTAGACATCAGCACGGGGTTGCTGAAGAAGCTTCCGGAGAAGCCAACTCTAAGCCGGAGCGGCAGCGTGTCCGATATCGCGGGGCTCAATAGCATTGCGCCCCTTTCTACGAGCGGTCCGTCCCGGCCTCGAGACTGGTTCTCTCCGGAGGGATTCAGCGGACTCCCGTCGACTGAAGCGAGCGAGGCTGTGAGCCCGAGAAGTGAGAGCGAGAGCAGCGACGATGATATGTACGACAATACTGCTGGATGACATTCGGGGCTGGAGTCATTAGCATCCTAGAGCTGGCACTTTTGATAATAGCAACAAAAGCTTCTATGGCGAGTTGCTTAAGAGGTCTTGCGTTGGGTGGCTGGCTGTTCTCGGGGGAAAGGGGAGGATAAGGGATCCTCTCGTTACACTTCTAATTGGTGGGGAAGAAGAGGAGTAGGACATCCAGGTGTTGATCGACGCGGATGATACCCTGAGCGGATGGATTATCTAGATTCTTTTTCTTTTACGATGGAATGTTTTCTTTTTCTACATCGCTGCACGTTTATGATGTTATGCCTGGGAAAAAAGAAGTGGATTTACGAATGAATAGGGGGATTGGAACGGCAGACTGGCACCTTCAAGGGAGAGGAGAGTTATTTTTTTTTTCTTTTGATGTCCGCATGTGGTTTTCGACATTGCATTACAATGCCAACATGAATAGACCTGGGCGGCAGCAGCTCTGTTTCTCGTCTTCTTCTTTTCGGGTTTCTCTTTTAGTAGCGGGCTCAATGATGGTTGGTTTTGGGTAGGAAAAAGGATCGTATTCACTTATCAACTTTATTTCTAGTTTGTTCTTTTCGTTGGTCGAACGATCCGAAACATGATGGTTTCAACCAGCTGGGGACGAGAGAATCCTCTCAACCCGCCACAAACGGCCAACGTTGAGGGTTGCCCATCATCGTTGCGCAATACCAATGCCCGATTTAGCGAATGTGTTGCGTCTGGGGGAAGTTTGCTCGCTGCAGTCCGCCTTCTTACATGCGTCGCCCCAGATTCTGTCATTCCCAAACGAGAACAACCTCTCACGATCGGATCTGCCTTGGTGATATGGATACGGATGATCCTACGTGGACCTTCCATGTATTACCACCGTGTACCTATTCTCTAGGCGACACCAAGCGTCGCTCATGAGAGAAAGCGATTACGAAGTTATGTCATGCTCCTCTCTAGGTTTCTCTTCATCAGATTCAGTCATTATTTATCCGAAAAGAGGTCGGCGAACTAGGACGACAGAGGATAATCCGTTCAATTTCAGAAAAGCAAAGGGTGGCAGGACAGCAAGGCGAACACCTGTTGCATTTATGGAGATACCAGGAATGGCATGAAGATTATGGTCAGCGGGATAATGAAATATAAAGTGTCCCTATAAACCAGACGGCGCGGAGGCGGGCTGGAAATGCCCAACCTTTCCCGGGTGCAGGTCGATCTTAATATATCCGTTAATGGGGATGGCTTGACAGCTATATGAGTAGCACTGTGCCGCATGAGGGCATTGAATTGTGAATATTGCCATACGTTTCGCCGGGAGTGAGAATGGTGGGCTGGTTTGCTCATTTTCCGGACTCCACGTCGCGTTTCGTTCGCTTTCTGTTCTCGTGGGAGAGCACGAAGGAGGATATTTGACAATGAGCTGGCCAAGTGGTATATATCTCGGTATATATATATATCAATAGGATTGAAAAGAAACGAGGACCCCACCCTCGTTTGAAGGGGATTGTCCTTGGTCTTCTTTGTCCATGCCGTGAGGGACATTGAAGTCGTTCGAGTGGGATGCCACAAAGAGGCAATATTGATTGTGTTCTTGCTCTGATCCATCACGGCTGGGATATACAAAGGCTGGTTTCCAAGAGTCGGGATACAAACGGGATATAAATATATCCGTTTCGTCGTTGGTGGTGAGCTTGAGATCGCATCGACAAGCGCCACGATATCAGCCCTCGTTACACCTCTTATACCAAAGCGATTAGATCCTCTTTGCACACTCTCATCCTCCTTCCATTTGGTTTCCAACCTTCCTTCCTTAGCTTCTACTCATCCAGCATCACTAACATCCTCCACGATGATCCTTCCCACCCTCCTCCTCCTCCCGGGCATCCTCGCTGCCGCCATCCCATCTCCTCCCGAAGGCTACCAAACCACCCTCTTCTACTCCAACTTCACTTCCCCAACAGCCCTCACAGCCCCCAACTCCTCCTGGATCCTCGACCTCGGAACCTCCTACCCCTCGGGCCCTCCCCAATGGGGCACCAACGAAATCCAAACCTACACAAACTCCACATCCAACATCTCCATCCGGAACAACACCCTCATCATAACGCCCCTACCGCCCAACGGCACAACCACCGCGCGAACCTGGACCTCCGCACGCATCCGCACCCACCCCCGCCACGACATCTCCTGCCCCGCCTCCTCCCGCCTCCGCATCTCCGCCAACCTCCGCCTCGGCGCCGACCCTGCCGCGCTCCAGTCGGGGATCTGGCCCGCCTTCTGGGCTCTCGGATCAGCCTATCGTGACGTCTACACGAACTGGCCCTCCGTCGGGGAGATCGACATCCTCGAATCCCCCAACGGCGCCAATGCCACCTGGCACACGGTCCACTGCGGTACGAACCCCCAAGGCCCCTGCAACGAACCAGACGGCATAGGCTCCCGCGCGTCCTTTCCCAGGGACGGCAAGTTCCACGTCGTTTCCGTTGATGTAGACCGCCGCGCTACTTCCTGGCGCGAGGAATCCATCTCCTGGGCCGTGGATGGTGAGGAGACGTTTAGGATCACGGGGGATAGGGTTGGGAATTTGGCGGCTTGGACGGCGCTGGCGCATGAGAGCAAGTTTTTGCTGGTGAATGTTGCTGTGGGGGGAGCGTTCCCTGATGCACTTGCCGGGAGGAGGACGCCTGACTCGAGGACAAGGGGTGGGGCGGGGGCTGCTTTGGAGGTGGAGTATGTGGCTGTTTATCTTTCTTGAGAAATGGATGTGGAATGGTTGGTTCGGGCGTTGGGGAGGGGGAGGGGGAGAGAGAGAGAGAGAGAGAGAGAGAAGGCTGAGCCATGGGATAGGCATATAGGACGGGTAGGACTTTTGATTTGGGAGTATCGGGGTGGGAATGGGAAAAAGGTATTGGTTTCATGAGTTTCACTTGTGCGAAATATACTCGTCTCAAGTTCTGTGTCGATATGAGGCACTGATATATATATGATCGTTCAAGACACAAGTGAAAATGCAGGTCTGCTTGCCTGTCTTCTGAATTCATCAGCGATTCTTTCTCAAGGGGTATTTCTACACAAACTCACACAGGCAAAAACCGAGCCCTATGCACCAGCCAAACCGAGGTATACACAAAATAAAACAAAAGAGAAAGCAAGGAGGGCGCTGAGGAAAACGCCCGAGTATTCTTCTTCACCACTTCTTCACCTAAGGATCACCAACTCGTCATCGTCATCATCATCCAAGACCACCTGCCGACTCATCAGCTCCTCCCCGAGACTCTCCCTCCCCGCCTCGCGTATCCCCTTCTCCGTGATGAAACGCGTCTTCTTCTTCACGGGGGATTGCGGCTCTTCCCGCACGAGCTTCTCGCCTTCCTTCATCCGCGCCAGCTTGTCCTTTAACGAAGTACCCCACCCGAGCGCCGACACAGTCCCACCACCTGATCGCGAGGACAGGGAACTATCTGTCCGCTTCCGTTTTATGGGGCTTAGCCGTATGGACGTCTCGGCGCCCTTTGGCGCGAGGAGGCCGAGCTCTCTCGCATCGGGGGGTTTCGTTTCTTGTGCGGATTGTTGGGTCGAGCACGCCGAGGTCGCCGCCGATGACGACGATATAGCTCCAGCCTTACGTCCCGCGGTGCGCATGTATTCCTGGCCCGTCCCACTCCCGGTCTTGCTAAGCGCCTTCATAATCTGCTGTTCCTTCTCCCTAGCGATCAGCCTACGCTTCAACGCCTCCTCGCGCTCCTTCCTATCCGCCGCGCCATCGATAAGATCCGCTGCGCTCATCGACTTGGTCGCATACCAATGACTGTGCGTCTCGCGATCGTACGCTCCACGCCCGTTCGACATCGCCATCGGATCGAAATTCTTCCTAGCCGTCGGTTTCTTCCTGTACTCGCTCCCAAAGCCCATCTGGTTAAGCTCGATCCTCGTCGAGCGAGCCTTCCTTACAATCTCGTTGGAGTGAAACTCGCAGAATTCCGTCCGCTTCTTATTCACCCACGAGTTGCAGAGCTTTCCGTCCTTCTTCATAGATTTGCAAAAGCCCAAGTCCCTCGCTGTTCCGATCTCGATAATCGTGTCGGCGTCCGAGTTGATGACGAGACTGAATTTGCCCGAATGCGCTCGGGACGCGGGCGGTGGCATGATGGTGGGGTTTAGTATGGCAATCACGGTTCCTTCAGGGATTTTCCAGAACCGAGTAAATCCCGAGTTGAATAGGAATAGCTCAAGTTCCCATTGGAGATCGACGACTGTGACGACCATGTATTTCGTCCGCTCGGGGTTCTTCGTTCCACCATTTTCCGGGGCTTTGTGGGATCGAGGTTCCGATTTGCTAGCAACTATTGCGAAGACGACAATATCCTCTTCGAGATCCGGCAGCTCATAATCGGGAGACTTGACCTGCTTCAGTAAGTCCTTAATCCCAAACATCGCCTTCCCTTTGAGGTGCCGCGCGAGAGTTGGGTGGGGTACAATTCGTTTGGAGAGGTGAAAGGACGAATACACTTCGAACGAGGCGCTTTCGGATTCTTTGGGTTCTTCTGGCTTGTTTCCAGCCATGTTCTCGTTAGCCACTCCAGACTGTAGTTGTTGCTCTCTCTGTGAAGAGACGCCTGATGTAGTGTTGCTTCTCCTCAAGCCTCCGGCCAGGTTAGACTGTGCACCTAAGATATCGGTGCGCGAGAACTCCGGGGGACGTAATTCCTCGTCGGGAATGCTCACTGCGGCCGACTTGTACTTGTCCATTTCGTCTTTCGATATCCCGAAAGCGTTCGTCCGAATATTCCTTATCCTCTCCTGACGTTCCCGGCGTTCTTCCTCCTCTCCTCTTGCAGCAGCAAGTCTTTCATTAAAGCTCATAGGACGAGGCGCTTCAACGGAAGACTGTGAAGAGTCGTGATGGTTCGTCTTCGAGGTTCTCAGATATTTATTCCCAGCCGCTTGATTTTCGGTAGGCCGTCGCAAGCTCGGCGCCCGCTTCAACGAAACATCCTTCGCCCTGAGACCCTTGTCGATACCTAAGAGTACTCGGCTCGGTGATGTTTGCGCGGATGGCGGCTGGACTCTGCGAACTGGAGAGGCAGGTATAACGGTGGGTACGGATGGTCGCTGATCGGTGTCGCCTGGTTTCGGCCCTGCCTTGGTCCCCGGTGCATCGCCCTTCGCGAGTGGTGGCGCCGAACCCAGGCTCGACGTCGTCGCCGTGCTCCCGCTTGCCGACGACCGGGCCTGCGACTTATCCCTTTGTAGTTTCTTCAGCTTTAACCGAGCCTGGATCTCCTGTAATTTAAGCTGAAGAGTCTCCTCGTCTTCGTCCCCTTCGTCATCAATCTCGTTCCCCAGCGATAAGGCATTCGATAAGGTTCTTGTACTATTCATCGCTCTCGATTTTCGCAAGGGCGACGGCGAGGGTGAGGTCCGCTCGGCCATCCGACGTAGTTTTTCGCGACCGCCGGGGGTGCTTATGAGGGCTTCGTGAGGAGATCGGGGAGGCCATTGCGGCTCGGCGGCGGGTTGATCTGTCCAAGTCAGTGGAAAAGACCGAAGGTAAAATCTCCCGCAGCTTAAAACGTACGTGGAGGCATGACGAAGGCGGTGAGTAAGGTGGGATTTGGAGGTGTCGGCGAATTTGGCAGGAGAAAAGACCGGGCTCTTTCGAAGCCCTTTGGGCCGAAATCGCCTCCAAGGCAAAGATTCGAATCTTGAGAGCCGGATCAAAAAGAAGAGGTATGATAGCAGGGTGCCATGATACACAACTCAGACCCTGCAATATCCGACCCCGAGAATCGTCGATAAAAGAGAAAGCAGAAACTAGATATTCTGAAAAGAAGGGGGAGACCAAGGACAGGGATGACTGTCACTTGCTCTACCAGTCGTTGGCAGCAGTGAGGATGGAAAAGAGAACTGAGGAACAAGCGTTTGACACCCGTCAAGAATATTTCATACAAAGCAGACTTGGCCATGCAGTATCAAATTTATCCAAGTGTCACTTGCCAAGTCCCACTCGACACAGCATCTCAAAATTTCCAAGCCTTGACAGTTGCAGTTGCAGCACTGATCCACACAAGACGGCAATGGACCGACCTCCCTTCGTAGGCACGTGATACTTTGGCGGAAACCACTTTTTTCTAGAAAAGAGTCTGTGATGCAAGAATCATCTTGTATCACTGCAGGGTTATGGATGATGGTCCAATGGTTGCCAGATTTCTCCAACGGCGACGCGTGGATCTTTCGTTTGAAGAACGCGACGACGCGTTTAAGTCGCGCTGGGTTAAATTGGAATCTTAGTCAGCAGAGACATCGGACACTGTGCTACAACTGTACAATTGTAGAATTGTACCTAAGACCAGCAAGCACAATTCACAATTCGAGGTCTCTTCAATAATATCGACTGTCGAAGATGAGATGGGGGAAACTGGTGATATCGGAATACCATTGATACCTTTCGGTTGACAACGAGGAAGAGCAATGGATAGAAAGTTTGACCTTCAAGTTGCCATTGGCGCTTAAACGCAAGCTTATCCCTCAGCTGGGGTTTAAGCTCCACGGCTTCTTCTGCATCCAAGTAGAAAGATGTGTTCAAACAGAAAAAGAATCCTCACTTTGGTCACTTACAAAGCGGGTAATGTGAAGGTAGGGAACATCGAATTTACTCGTGTATGTACTTCGTACCTTCAGCCAAATCGAAACCACACGTGCAGTAACATAGATCTCAGAGGGGAGGCATAGCCTGTGGTGGACACAGGGTAGACACTGGGAAATAAGTGTTACAGACGCCAGCACTTTGTCGTAGGGAATTGCCGTCTACAATTTGATACGCTGGTGCGCACTAACACACTAACACCAATGGTGCCGGCTCCAGACGCGTCTTAGAATTTCGAGCTCACCCCGCGACATTGCCTTCAGCTTCAAACAACCACCACTTACAACCATTTTCATCTTCCAATCTTCTTCGTCTCCCGCCCCGTTTCATTCAATTGCAAACCTACTCCCCGTCGCCGCCGCCAATTTCCCCTTCATGGCGAGAACTCGATCCTCAAAGCCATCGGCCGCCGCCAAAGACTCGGCGCCCGCCGTAACAGACTCGAAATCCATCTACACGCTTCCCCCTCAGATTCCCAACCCTCCCCTCGCCTTCATACTACCTCGGGCAGCCACGGCCGCCGCGCAGATCGTAACCCTTCCCAATCCGCGCTATTCAAAACCTACGCGATACTTAGTATGTCCCGAAACGGGCGTCTATGAATTCACCCATGTCTCTGCGCCCACCTCGACACCGCGGAGTTGGTTCTTCGAATCGAAGGACGCTCCAAATGACGACGATGACAAGACCACCGATAGCAAGGCGCAAAAAGTCAATGGATACATGACGAAGAGCTCAGATCTCTTCATAGCGACACCGTTCGACCCCCTCTTCCTCGTCTTACCTGCCCTACTTGAAACAGCCCCCAAGACCGACGCCAAGCGCCTATTCCTCGCGAGCGATGACCACTTCGACAAGCTGCCCGAGGAGTCGTCTCATTTGAACGATATCCTACGGGAGGAGAAGACGCGCAAGTTGTTTGAGGAGAGGATGAAGGCCGTATGTGACATGGTGGAGGCTGGAAGCGAATCCATGTTCCGGATCAACGAGGAGAAACTATTCCAGGAGATACTAGCCAAGGCGAGGAGGTTTGCGGAGGGATCACTGCCGCGAAGTATGGAAGAGAAATTTGTCACCAAGGCTCTCCAAGCGCCCATGGTCGCACGTGTCCGGCGCGATGTGCCTTCAGCAGATTCAGGAACTTCGACCCCGAGCACCGACTCCGTCGATTCACAAACCTCAACGGCCACCACAGAAAGCAACGCGAGCTCCCTCACCTCCCAGGCCTCAACAGCAGCCACATCCATCCCCGAAGACGCAGACGCCATAACCGAAGACGCCATCACCACCGCAATGCAAGCCTCGTCCGAAGTCCAAGCCCTCCAAAGGCTACGCGTCTCGTTCGATTTCATCTGCGCCAGCTACATCCCTCCCGCGCTCACCTCCCGTCTCCGTGAGCAGCTAGCGGACAAGAAATTGTCAGGTACCGACTTTGCCCCTCTAGAGGAATACCTCGCCGAGTTAACGAAGATCCGTGCGGAGGCTGTGGCCGTGAGAGGTGGGGGTCAGTATGGTCGGAAACATGCTAGGGACGAGGATGAAGATGCGGCGCGGGAGGAGAAGAAGCGGAAGTTGGAGGGGGAGAAGAAGAAGAAGTCTATGGAGAGCAGGGGCGTGCGCGAGCTCAGGAAGGTTAATACCTCGGGGATGAAGAAACTCAGCGAGTTCTTCAAGAAGAAGTGAATGGGGGGGTGGTTGAATTAGTTCACAGGGTTCCTTGGCTTATTGGATCTTGTATTAGATAGCGGGGCCGGCGTTAGGGCGTAAAAGGGTCTTGGGGATTTCTAGGCCATTGGGACCTCAATTTCAACCTGATATAATCATACACCGAAACCCCGGGTTGCATCATGATATCATTACTCTACGATTGTCTCCTTTCTTTTCTTTTTTTTTTTTTTTTCTTTTCCCCTAAAGCCCCCTTCTCTATCTCACCCCTCTCCCGCGCACACCTCTCACAGAGCCCGTACCTCGCCCCCTACCAATACCCGAAGCCCCTCTACTGCTGCCCGCGCCTCGCGTGCTGCTTTCACTGTGGTAGCCCAGCGATGAGCTCGTCCCCCTACCGATACCACGTCCCCGACCACGTACTCCGCGGGTCGCCCGAGGCGCGCCGGTAGCGCCAGCCAGCCTCTTCCGCTCCTCTTCCTCTGCGCGCCGCCGCGCTTCCTCGCGTCTCCTCTCTTCTTCGGCAGCTCTGCGCTCGGCGGCTTGCTGTTTTTGTATCGCCTCGGCCTCGATATCGAGGAGGTCTTGTGATGAGCCTTTCCAGTTCGGGTCTAGGATTAAGCGTTGGTTGTGTTCGGTTTGGGATAGGATTCGGGTCCAGGTGTTGAGGAGAGCGGATGCGTTAGACACGGTACCGGATACAGTCTACGAGCAGGGGAGGACAAAAAGCCAAGTTAGCGTCACGATCTATCGCGGGATAAGACGAAAGTGGTCCGGGTATGCATGAGAGCACAAGACCCCGAAGGCCACTTACATTCATGTTGCCCTTGGCCCGTTCAAGGGTTCCAATGAGACCCTCGATTGCATGATTCACGCCCCTAACTCCCTCGAGCTCCTTGCGCAGCGCAGCCTCATGGTCATACGTGGGCGAGGCCGGCCTCGTTGGCGTCTTTGGTGTTTTGGGCCTTTCTAGGGGTTGAGACTGGGTAGGTTTTGTGGTCGTAGGCGAGGCCCAAATATCCTCCGTCAACGAGTCATCGGCGGGGTCAGCCATGGTGGATCTGGGGTTAGGCTGTACCAGACGCTGTTGCGATGAGGCTGTCTGTGCTGTATGTACGGAACAATATTGGCGCCGGGGTGTTTGCAGTGCCGTTAAGGCTGAGGCAATGAATGGATGTTGGACTTTGACAGCTAGACTTGGTGTTTGCGCTTGGTGGGGTCAATGTGTGACGACGGAGCAACATTGAAGTCAGACCAAATCGAATACTGCCACAGTCGAATGCACTGTTCAAGTTGGGACCTGATTGTGGGGCAATTGAACCATCCACTGCCGTCAGGCCCTGCTGGCTACTGTACGAATTCCACGTCTCGCTGCAGGTAGCATTGAAGACCGCCTGAGATGGGAGGGGTAATCTGCTCGACACTTCGTATGTACTCCGTGTTATTATTTGCCATTTAGGCACTGTATTTAGCTATTGCTCCACTGGGAAAGACGCGTTGCTGTGGTTGGAAGGGGCAACAGCTGCTTCCCATTGGTCGACTTTTGCCCTGCCAACACGAAATTGGCGCGGAGAGCGCACCGTACGCGTTGACTGGCTAGGCTGTCCGGAAGTGCAGTCTGCAGGGCCTCCGCTGCAAAATTCCTGCGCCCAAACCAAAGGGCTTGCAAAGGAACAAGGTAACCCCGACCCATGCCAACAAACACCAGCCACCAGAGTTGCAGAGTTGTAGGTCGATGCCACCCACCTCCTCGATTAACCTCCTTATCTGCCTCTGCCGACTCCATCATATTGTTGTACACTTCGTAATGCTTAATGCTTCGGAAATTGACTCTCCCCATCCTCCTGCATTTCCCTAGTTATTCTTCTGTTACGACCTAACCTCCTCCATTCTATTTACTATCCCTCTGGAGATATCCCTCAGTCGATTCTCTCACCGCTTTGTTGACATCTTCGTTGTGTGTTTCATGTGTTTCGAGGCATCGATAGGGAAAAAAAACTGTTGTTCTCCTCACCAACAAGTTGCGGGATTGAAGCATCACAGCAACCCACAAAAGCCAATCATCACCATCGCAAAGGCTCTGGTAGCTTGGGGACATTGAGACAAAGGGAGCAGGACCAACTGTGCGAAGAGGATAAATCTACCGGTGCAGAGAGAAGCTGTGAACCTAGTTTCTCTCAAACACAGTTTCTCATCTTCCTCATTCATCACCTTTCTACAACCTGCTTGACCACCCTCGACCTTTAGCCGACCGACCTGCAACCAAGGACAAGATGCCTCGAGCCATGATGCCTTCGACGCCGTCTCCACCTCCGAGTATTCGGACCCCTCCCACACCCAAACACGGCTTCAGCGACCCCTGGGAACCTTACTCCCCTCGAAAATCCGCACGCATTTCCGCCCAGCGCGCTGCAAACCGAACTCCTCCTCCACCTTCTTCTCTCGCCAATTCAGATCCATTTGGCCCGACCCCGACCAGGAAGTCACGAACCCACGCCTCTTCCGTCGCTGGCATAGTTTCCCCATTCGAGTCACCCAAGAAAAAGCCTCGAACGTCCGCCGCCATGGATCCTAACTCTCTTTCCTACACCACCGGTCGCCTAACCGTTGAGTCTTCCTCCAAAGCCGCTTCGTCGCTCGGATTCGATCACGACAAGTCTTCTACCCATCAAACCTCGACCACGACCATCTCTCGTAGGACCGGAATGCTTCCTACCCCCGCCAAGACGCCCAAGAAGGCTCCGACAGAGAAGAATCCTGGAATCCAGGCCATCGCTCGAAACCTTTTTGCGACCGAAGAAGAAGTCATGCCTAGTCCCCAGAAGACCCGCGCCAAGAAGTACACGGGCATCTCGCTCGAGAGCTTTACCGCTGAGGACGACGAAGCGCCAATTGAGATTTTCACCGACTCCAATGAGCGTATCCCGCAAAAGGTCGTGAGCGCCGATAACCCCTTCTACGGAAACGCTGGTCGAGATGTCCAGGAGCCTGCTAGGCGCAGGAGCAAGCGTCACAAGGTTCACGTTCCCGGAGAAGGTCGCCAGACCATTGAGGAAGCCATGGAACGTGAGGATGGACTAGTTTACGTATTGTGAGTTTGACTCGATTAACCCTGACGACCTTCTGCTTCCCAACACTGCGACAATAGCTAATTCTGTTTCTAGCCGAGGAAAGCGCTTTTTCCGCAAGTTCGCAGAGGCAGACCCCGCCGATACCGAAGATAACGGCGAGGAACGAAGCGGCTCCCCCGTTCGACGAATGACGCGATCTTCCATTAAACCTCGTCTGCTCTTCCCCCCACAGCCTCAAGAACCGAGCGCCCTCGAGGAGGAAGAGGCCGATACCGACGTTGAGATAGAGCACTTAAAGAAGACGACCGAACCCCGCAAGAACCCTCGGCCTACTACTGTTGTGGAAGTGGTCGAGGAGTCCGAGACCCCCAAGGCTCCCCGTTTCTCGCCGATTTCTCCTCCTGATACGCGCCGAGTCACCCGAGCCCGAGATAAGAAGTTCGACGAGCCTAACCCCGTTCAACGTCAAGGCAGGACTAGCCCGTTCGACTCGTGGCCTCGTGTTAAGAGCAGGTCGGAGAGCAGTCTACCCTCGAAACGACCCGGTTCGAGCCTAAGCTCCAGCACGGCCAAGAAGGCTCGCCCCTAGGCGTGTGCGGTCGCGATACGATTTTTCCATTTCTGGCATTCCATCTGGGTTTCGAGGCCAAGTCGTGACTAGGCATTGGGCCGGTAATCATGTCAGCCCTTTCTTTCCCGATTCATGGACGAGCCACAGAAGGGCCGAGGTTCTCGATTTCTTTTTCTCCTTTTTTTATTCTTTTTTTTTTCGTCTTTTTATCTGGGTTTCTTTGTTTGCCGCTGCTCTCGCGCCACTTCTATCTAGGCTAGAAACCCGTTAGGATTGGGGTTCCGGTTTATGACTTTTGCCTGTGTATATTGGTTTGTTTTTCTTTTCCACTCTCTCTTTCACTTTCTACCAGAAGAGGAACGAAATCAGCGGGGATCTGCCTAGAGGAAGGGCTCACCCGTCTACTATGCATGGGATCGATGAGAACAAGGTTTATTACGTCTACACAGGAAGGACAACGGGCGTTTGAGGATTGATGGAATGAAACCCAGGTTGTTTTTTACACAGAGTCGCCACGGGCAGACGAAAAAAGACCCTCCTAACTTGAGGGCAACGTAGTTAGTTATTCAGATACTCAAAATGCGCAAAGGGTGAGGATAATTCCGCCCAGTTAAGCAGCACTTGGTACGATCCGCAATGTGCGCCGTTAAAGGTAACATGAACCGTTGCCCCTGATGCTAGTGGGAGTGTAAAAATCTCTGATGCTGTGATTGTTATCTCGATGTAGTCTGACTGGGGCAAACTTGTTTTTCGATTCGAAGAACACGCCAGGCACGCCGTGGTACGAGATGATGCGCCTCCGTAGATCGGATTTAGCCTCGGTGCCCAACTGCCAACAATGCTTTAGTCCAGCCAGTGGAAGCAGACTTGGTCAGTTTGTGGCCCGATGTAGGTTAACGCTGGCCAGCCAAGAATCCCCTCCCCCTTCTGGAAGAAAAATACTTCGTAAAAAAAAAAGAAACATTTCGTTGAGTTCTCGGGTTTTGTTCGTCAAATGGTGGGTTGTTGTCATGCCCCGCCATGGTAACGTAATAATTGCCTTCGGGGAAAGTGGCACCTTTAAGTCGTCAGGAACCCCACCATCGTCACTGGTCTCTCTCTTCTTGTTCGAAACCCAACGTTTTTTTTGAAAAGCTTCAGTCACGCATTGAGACGGGCAGAACCTCGTATCTTGCCGGAAACGCTTGGCAGATTTTTCGCAAGTTTATACCCTTAGATATTTGGGCCATATATATAACCCTTGTCCATCCTTAGACCCTCGTTTATCCATCTGTGTTGGAGCTTTGTAGACTCCAGAGAAACCCCACCGAGACCAAAGTCAATCTGAAGATCGAAAGCCTTCCCGACTGTCGAAGATCATACTCACTCCTCCCAACATTTCAAAGGAAACAGCTAAAAGGAGAGAAAAGAGAAAATGCACATCCTCTTAACCAACGATGACGGCCCTCCGTCCCCCCACTCATCCCCATACATCCGCTGCCTCGTAGACACCCTCCAAAAGGCCGGCCACACAGTCTCCGTCTGCCTCCCGCACACGCAACGATCCTGGATCGGCAAAGCCCACATGATCGGCCAGACCGTCAAGCCCCTCTACTACCGCCCCAGCGAATCCATCTACGGCGACGACGCCCAGGGCAGCACGCACCACCGCCCCAGCCCCGACGGCTCCGTGGAGGAATGGATCCTCGTCGACGGAACGCCCGCGTCGTGCGTGCAGATCGGCCTGCACCACTTCTTCCAGGATCGCGGACCGATCGACCTCGTCGTCTCGGGGCCCAATTATGGACGGAATTCCACGGCTGTGTTTGCGCTGAGTTCGGGGACGTTGGGGGCGGCGCTTGAGGCGGCTGTTTGTGGGTGGAAGGCTGTGGCATTGAGCTTTGCTTTCTTCTCGAGGAATCATGATCCTATTATTATTAAGGGGGCGTGTAAGCATAGTGTCCGGGTTCTGGAGGCTATATATAAGCAGTGGCCGAAGGATGGGAGCGTGGACCTTTACAGCGTCAACGTGCCGCTGGTGGAGGGGGTCGAGAAGAGCAAGGCTTTGTGGACGGGGATGTTGCAGAATTACTGGGGTGGGGGGAGCTGCTTCCAGGAGGTCGAGGGAAGTATTGGGGATGAGGATGAGGAAGAGGAGAGGATACGTGAGGGTATACTCGGAGAGGTCGTTGGGAAGGCCGGTGCCGTTCCGGGCCATGTTCATAAGCATTTCAAGTGGGCGCCCAAGTTTGGAGATGTGTATAAGAGCGTCGAGGATGCCGGACCGGGGAGTGATGGATGGGAAGTCAAGGAGGGCAACACCAGGTACGTCGCAGGGTTTCTTCGTTGGCCCATATCGCCGTCTGGAACTTACCTCTTGCTAACACGTTTTTGAACAGCATTACACCGTTGAAGGCAAACTTTTGGCATGCCGCTACGAGTCTGCA
The DNA here is from genome assembly GCF_000732125.1 of Scedosporium apiospermum. NCBI lineage: Eukaryota > Fungi > Ascomycota > Sordariomycetes > Microascales > Microascaceae > Scedosporium > Scedosporium apiospermum. The sequence goes on from NW_015971734.1 coordinate 881,744, forward strand.
TGGTAAAGAGTTGGAACTGTAAGTAACAAAACACACGCGCATATCCGTTCACATACCCGCCTCTCCTCTCCGTTTCTCAGTACCGCCGTCTCGCCAGATGCCAACCATACTACGAACTCCCGAGGAGAAGACTTTGATAGGGATGGCATCGGAAGAGACCAAGAAAGGCATATTATCAGGTATTCTGTAATAGGGCATGCATAAGACATCAACATGCGTAGCCCTCTAATGTGCATTATCATACATTAGAGTTACCATGAAGCTTTTACAATAGATCATAATCTTACACTTTCTCTTCTCTTTCGAACAGTCCTCCAACGGCACCTGTGGCCAACAGCCCAGGCACAGCTCACCTTATCTCCTCGCAACATACCGGGAAGACGGGCGCGAAGGAAACAATATACGCCGTCGTGGCCTACGAAGATCCATATGTTCAGCCCCTGATCCTAGAGGCGATATCAAAACTCTACCCAGACATCAACGTCCTATCCACGTTACCGCCGACGACGAACGACGGCGAGCCAAACCTCAAAAGCTACCTACCGACACCAGGAGTCAAAGTCCTGAATATCACGTCCTACGAGTCCATCGACTTTAGTTTCGCGAACGATCACCGGGATACGTGCCTTATCAACAGCTACGTGATACGCAAGGCGCTTATACGGAAACACTTCCTGTCTACGACGGTGGACATTTGGGTGGCGAAGCGACCGGAGAGCGTCCTCAGGGACCACGTCAAGAGGAGCGAGGCGTTCGAGGTGGACTTTGCAGAGTTTCTGGACGATGCGCTCGTGGAGGCTTGGGACTTGAGGGAGAGCATGGAGAAGAACGAGGACGGTGCGGGTGAAGTTGAAGCGGAAGCGTCGGAAATTAGAGAGAAGGATGGTGATGACGATGAGCAAGACGAAGTGGACTTATCAGCAAAGCCACCTCACCAGCGTGAGTGGTGGATACTGAAGCCGTCCATGAGCGATCGCGGCCAAGGAATCCGCCTATTCAGCACGACGGCGGAGCTTCAATCCATCTTTGACGAGTGGGAACCGCCTTCTGATGGCGAGGACGACGATGCGCATTCGACGGGTGCGGCCGACAATGTTGAGGATGACCAGGCAACCGCAGGAGATTTCATTACGACGTCTCACCTCCGCCACTTCGTTGCGCAACCCTACATCCACCCGCCCCTCCTCGTCGGCGGGCGCAAGTTCCACATACGAACCTACGTGTTCTGCATGGGCAGATTAAACGTCTACGTCTATAGGCAAATGCTAGCGCTCTTCGCGGCCAAGGAATACTCCCCACCCTGGGAGGAGGACGATCTCGAGAAGCATCTGACAAACACGTGTCTTCAATCTACGCCCGATGCAGCCTCCGTCCAGCTCTTCGGCGCCCTGCCCCTCGACAAGATTGTCAAGAGCAGCGTCGAGAAGCAAATCTTCGACGTGGTGGGCGAGTTGTTCGAGGCGGCAGCCCTGGGCATGACTGTGCATTTCCAGCCGCTCGCGAATGCCTTTGAGGTTTACGGGTTGGATTTCCTCGTTGATGAGGCGGGAACTGCGTGGCTGCTTGAGGTGAATGCGTTCCCTGACTTTAAGCAGACGGGTGGGCAGTTGAAGGGCGTGGTGGCTGGGTTTTGGGAGGAGGTTGTGAGGATTTCTGTTGGTTCGTTTTTCGGGGTTGAGGCTAGGGAAGGCGCTAAGAGGGAAGAGGAGGAGGATATGGTTCTTGTGAAGAAGGTTGAGCTACCTCAGTGAGAAGCCTTGAATATTGGTTTCGAGTGTATATCAAAGAGGGCGCGTAGAAGCGTTTGCTTCTTGCAAGGGTGGTGTGCGAGATGAAAATTCACAACTTACAAGAGATGCTAATACGTTGAGAAACAGGAGGGTGCAAATAGACATCTGCCCACCGTTAGCCAATCCCTCGACCTTGTCTCCCGTGAAATTGCCTGGAATGGGCAAGTTGCATCTTCGTCCTCACTTAGCGACTTATAGGAAAACGCTATCTGCAGGGAGCCAGCTAGCAGCGAGGCTTAGATGTCTTGGAAAAGAGGGGTTCGACATGATAATTACCGCAAGTCTGTTGCAACTGTGAGACTTTTTGTTTTGACTTGGAATGACTCGAGATATGGACAGAAGTGCAAACCATATCTGATCCGAAGGAGGAGGGGGTTGTGGATGGTGGTCGAAGAGACTACTAATGCATGTTGACGATCTTCTTCGATGGCGGCGGGAGTCGGGGAAGGTCGTTTTTAGTTTACGAATCACACGTTCTCCAGATCTATCTATCTGAACCATGGAAGATGCTATGAAACGTCCTTCCCCGTCCGTTCGAGACGGATCGCCTGCTTTTTTGGCTATTTTGTATTTATTTTTCTGCCCGTCAATTCAGTCTTCTTCTAACATCGTTGATATATCCCAATGTCCCAGAAGTTCTCATCGCCACCAGTATCGCCACTAATAAATCTTGATATGGGTTAATTCCAAGGAAGAACGTGTAATCTCATTTGTTTTACTAGTAGGGTTACGACGCATGGGGGCTTAGACGATAGATCAAACGGATCCTAGCAGAGGAGCAGACTTTACAAAGTAGGTTCTCGCATAGTATGAACTCACCTTCTAGATCTAATCTTGAAGTTAAGGTTTTTTGTTTTCTTATTACAAAAGTCCTCGAGAAGCGGATACAGAGGTTGTGATTTGAGTATGACCCCGAAGACTTGCATCGAAGCTGCGCGATGGAATCATAGAGGATGATCGGTTGTGGGGAAAGGGCGTTGATAGTTCGGGCACCGAACACGCCAGAGTAACAACTCCTCGAGCGGAGATTGGGCGAACCGGGCCCGTTTGGCTGAGACAAGGTGGGATTAGGATGAGATGTGGTGGCTTAGACCGAACGCTGAATATTCAAACTACACGACTGTGGACATATTGGACGGGGCCTTTATAAGTATATGACAATATAGGAAGAAGGAAGATGAGACCCACCCGGGATGTTTTCACGATGTGTTCCTTCAACTCCCATGTCGAGGATAGTTCCCGCCCGACGTCACCGAACATTCACGAGGTTCAATTCTGGGAAACAGCCAGGCTTGTCAAAGCCTCCCGAAAGAGCAGAATGATTCTTCATACTTCCACGCCCCCAGGATCCTTTTGTCGATGCCCCTCCTTCCAGCGGTGAGCCGCTGATCCTACCCCATGGCATATTTGGCCTCAAAGTTTGAAGCCCACTCTGACGGGGCTTAGCATGTCTCGAGTTGCAGTTCGACAGATTTCCAATTCGCTGAGAGCGAAGCTCGATTTTTCAAGAGAGATCCTGCGGCCGTAGAGGGTGTGCCAGTTCGCTTTTGCATAACCCGGAATGTTCGATAGTACCGCCGGGCCCACCCCAAAACGCCTGGCACTTTTGACTGGAACTCGGAGCTTATGAATCCCGAGAGGACCAGGACCATGCGGCGGCAAGCCGTTTGGGGGCGAAAAGATCCATTCACGAACTTTCCATGATGCACGCCTAGTGTGTGCGGCTCATCTCCCGAAGAACTAGCTCTACGTACAGCTCGATTTAGGCTGGATCGGGCAATGTAATTTCGTAGGCTCCAAGTCTTCCTCGTCATGGACATTTATCCAAAGGAGGATTTGGAAGTGCAACTCTCTTGATCATTGCACTCCTTCGCACCGGGTCAGCATGGGTGATCGGTTTGCAGGGAGCGGCGGCCGTTTTTTTCTTGTATTACCTTAACCTTGACGGGAAGTTGGAAGTTGGATTGAGGCGAAGCACAGCACGATTGATGTAAGTTCCATTTTTGATGGATCCATTTCCAAGAAAAAACGCCTGTTCATCATCATCACGGGTCAGGTCGGACGGAGAGAATTCTGCCCTGCACATTTGCTCTCATCTGCTGCCTGCTTGTTTCTCTTAAAACATATTTTTTTCCCCTTTAGAATATCACCTCCTTTTCCCCCAAAATTGCAATGGGAAATTAAGGTTGGAGCAAGGGGAAGGGTGCACAATTGTGGCATTGCTAAAAATATATTGGCCCCAAGACCGGATGGAATGCACACTCAAATCTTGGCCCCCAAAAATGGCACAGCACGGAAGCCGTTGATCGAATCGAAATATAGATATAACATGTACTTAGTCTTTTCCCCGGATTATAGTTTTCGTCTCTCCCCAGGCCGCAGATGTCGGCTGTGTGTAATGTGCGAGATCGGTTGGCTGTCGACCGATGTCGTTAGGCGTGGAGTAGGCAAGGCTGAGCTGCTGCATGACTTTTCATGGAATCAATCGGGTTGGACGGTTTGGGCAATGACCAGAGATATTTTTGTAATTCCACTTTGGACGTGTTACCGAAGATGTGGAAGGGGGTGTGCGTGGGCTTGGAACTTTGGGGGGAAAGGCGAGGCGGACTCTTGTATTGGATGTTGGATCCAACCAAGAAGCTTTTGTCGAATTAAAGTCGGCGAGCAATGGAAAGATGAGGCGGGCCGAGGAAGCGTTGGAGCCGCGCCGTTGGTTGCACCTAGGCTGCATGTAAGATGGTCGGTGTCATTCAACGGTTGATCTACTTCGTATGCTTCGTTATTTTCTTGCTAACTTAGGTTGATTCGTTCATTCGTACTCGTACAGAACGACAATCAAGTCCAAGAGGGAGGTCAATCCTCGGGTTAAGCGTTTACATTAATATGTTAAGTCAAGACGCCGACAAAGTCACAGAGCGATTACGACGCTGGTTGATACCGAGCATGAATGACATCTCCACTCCAAGCACGATTCTGTATATTCTCCCATATATCCTGGTATGTATGGCAATTGTCGTGTCTTAGTGTCTTACAAAGGTGGCGGAGACTGCATCTTCAGCTTTTTGTAATCGGTTTTATCTCAACATCGGGCAGCGATCGCAAGGGGTAATGGAAGACGAAGACCTCAATGACCAGTCATGCAGAGCTCACGCCCGACTTTGCGAAACATGGAACGCGTATCGTACTTCGTAAACGTCAAGTCAAAGATGCCAAGTTGGTGCCTCGAGCTTGGCAGTGCCAAGGAGAGTACACGTTAGTTCATATCGCACGGAATAAGCTTTTCTTTTTTCTTCAGTTCGAAACAAGTTCCCCACTAGTGAGGTCTTCGAGAAGGCTGCGCCACAGTCAGGAGGTTCGACCACTCTGGCTTGAAAACGGTGATCTGAAGGCAAGGCGTTCTGCGATATTCTTGTCAAAACACAACTCGGTGTAGGAGGCAAGTCGCCGAGAAGAGCCCTCAGTGGCCCGGAAGGATACGAGAGCAGAGGAGGACTCGTACTTCGTACGCAATTGTGTTATTGCTGACATGTGACCCGCTACCATGAACATCGTCAAGCTTTGTGGGGAAGCGGAGTTCTCAGCTCAGGCGTCCTCGGTCAATGGCGGCAGACATTAATCCTCAAGACCTATAATACACGTGGATTAGGCAGATTGCGTATGAAGAATGCGTGTCCTCGTGGGCGCAGGTGAACGTTGATGCGAGGTTGTAAAGTTACCTGACCCTCCGACTCGTACGGAGCAAAGACCGAAAACAGGGGCTCACCAGCCGCTTGGGTCCAATCGGAGAGGCGCAAGCCACCTCGAGCTGTGGCGACGCCGATTTTTCAGCCACCGAGGACACATCCCACCAAAGTGGGTACCAATAGAAGCCAATGCCCCGAAGACTAAAATGCCCCGTTGCTAGCTGTGCTCAGTGCGCTGTCACAATCCTCAACAGTTTTTATGTCCCCTGATATTGGATGCCTCGCAATATGGAGTACGAAGGATGGCATCGCGCTTCCTCTATCCAATCGATGTGGCAAAGACCCGACAACCGTGGCCATGGACTTCGACCGCGGTATTGACAAAAAAACGAAGGCTGCTATCGTGCCAACTTCCCGAACTAGGAGGTACGATAGTAGAGGTGAGGTGTGGGATCTATGTCTTGGCTTAACCAAGCGGGAGGGCACGACGAGGTAACCCCCATAAGCCTTTGCCTTTACTATTCGTAGAGACAGACCACCTCCTGCTTGGTTGTGATGTCTTGCATCATGCAAACTTCAGCTTGAATGCCCAGAACAAGATGGTCGGACAGCGATGTCTCCAGATGCCGCTCCAGGCGAATGGATTTTTGAAACGGACTCGCCGTCATACCATCGATAAGAGCACGAGGCTTGTGGGACAAGCAGGTACACGTAAATCAATGCCGCTGTGCTGGCCGTCCGTCTGTAACACTGATGTGGAGAATATGCAAAACTGTTAAGGGACTTGGTGCTTGTGATAGATCGCCATGCTTAGTGGAGGTTCGACTTCGTCAGTATAATTGATTGAGATGACAACTGTTGTTTGTCTATGGTGTTGTGCTGGGATCGTCAATTTGATGTCCCTTTCCACTTCGAAGTACTCAGGTACCCTTAGCAGGTCACCAATCATTGATGCTCCTTGTTCAGTACCCGAGTTGCCTGACAGTGGCAGACTGCTTATTGCATAACATTGAAGTAAGGTTGTTGTCCTGACTGGAGATTTGTTGATGTTCATCAATTATTTCCCCAGAAAATCCCATCTTTTTGTTTTTATTCTCAAATAATTTCTATAATTTATTTTATTTCTTTCTGGTTTACCTTCGTACTTGGCATGTTCTCGCCATTCTGCAATTCTGGCCTTCCAACACTTTTCAAGACGTAAGATTGCTTCGTCCTTGGTTCATTGTCTTTTCCCCTGAACTTTATTCCACCTTGCTTCGCCTTGGTTACCTCAATGACAAATCCGGAAAGTACTAGTCTTTGACAGGAGGTTGATTGCTGTGGCGTTTTCTCGTACTCGTAACAATTAAAACTGAAGTACCAAGTACCAGCCGCCGTCCGTGCCTGGCTCACAAGAGAAGTGCCTTGCACCCCTCCACTACCGCCCGACTCTAGAACAACTCAATCTAAGCCCCCCTTCTTCCCTCGAGTGACAGTTGAGGATTAAACTGACTTTCAAGTCAGGAAGGCGCTGAAACCCGTGGCAAGTAACTTCATGTCATCGCTCTGCCCGTCCTTCCACATTTGTCCTCGGATGTTTGTCCTTCACTTGCCACTGCACCTGACTGTTTTGTCCCCTTTCCTTGTCTTGCTTAAAATCTGTGGGAGGGTGGCGCGAATCGCCATTCGAGCATTTGTGACGAAATCATCGTCATTATGCCTCGCTTGCTACATATTTCCCTCTCTCTTTCATGATCACGGCCAAGGTCCAGAACTGGCAAGTGCCATTTCCTCCAGGCCCACTCCATTTGTGAGGTGGAAGGTGACCCTGCTCAATATAAGCTATGTACGAAGAAGTGGACCGGGGAGACCAGCCAGGAGTCAAAAAATAGGGGCGAGCGCTACCAGTACAACAAGAGTGGAGTGAATAAATAATGTGTACTTTGAGGTGGACCACGATCATACGAAATTGTGTGTTTCTTCGTATATCACAGCAAGGAAAATATCATTACTCCAATGTTCCGTGCGATTGTAGCAGGTAAGTCCCAAAGCGGAGAGTGCAGATCACATCTCAAGTTTTTTCTTATTCTCACTTCTTTCCTTTTTGTCCTTCCTGTTTCTTTTTTACTTTTGCTTTGGTCCTGCGCTAGCGTTGCAAACAAAGTAATAAACACAGGAACTTGGACCCGCTCGTATAGAGAGGTACTAGTTACTTCTAATTCTTGTGAGCTAACCATGAAAGAAGAAGGTATTTGCTACAAATTCATTCTCAATACAAGCACAGTCTTTGTTATCAGAGTACATGATGAGACCCATACATATCTTAGCACTGAAGTACCGCGGTACTTGAGGTTGTGTTTGGTTTACCACTTCTGGATCTTCCTAGCCAGAAGCGGGTGCTAGTATTGAGGCGACAGGGGTGTATGCATAGTGATTTAGCGATGTCCCGCTCTGCATCCGTTTGTTTCTCCCGGCCAATTAAGTCCACCCAGCTTGCACAGCCTCAATGGCCTCCACTGGTGCTCTGGAGACGGGTCGCTCTGGACTTCCTCTGAGGTTGAGACCTTCCTAACCTTCCCTTTCACTTTTCGTGTTTCTGTGTTTGGCAATTGGTATTATCGCAAGAGTGCGTGTCTTCCAAATACTAAAGAGAGGCAACCGATGTTCTTATAGATCGAAACTTCGCCTTCAGCCTCGACTAACGTCAACGAGTCCGTTGATCGACCACGCGCTCTTCGGTACAGCCACACACTCGTCGTTGACTGCGTCGACATTAGCATGAAGTTGGCCTAGCCCATGCTCATGACAGCTGAAGACCTGGCCTTATTCTATAGGAATCCTTCGCATCGGAGGAGGCCTTGCTGATCCAACTTACACCGAGGTCCTGCCTTGACTCCGCCGACTTCTTCACTTCTTAAATCGGGAATGGGAACATAGTTTTGCCCTCTCTCTTTCACTTGTTTGACATCTTCTTCTCGTGGAACCCTCTTGTCTCTTGAAATCTCCTTGGGGTCTGCTTCGTCTCCCCTAATCCCAACTCCTTAGCGAACCCTCCTGAATTGGCAACACCGCAGACGACACTATTACCACGAGAAACGAAGTCACCTCGCCTGGACGGCCTTGAGACGAAACCGACCAGGGGAAGAAATGGGTGACAAGACCCGTACTCCGGCGGAGGCTGACTCTGGACCAGTAAGGCGGCCAAGAGCGTAGGTTTCCTCTTCTCCCTCGATATGAGCCTTGCCGGGGGCTTTTCTTTCATTACCCGCGACGTGTCGCCGATTCCGTTGCCGAAACTCGAGCCGGTTTCTCTAACTCTATCTTATAGCCCTACAATCACAATCGATACCGCGATAAACCCCCCGGACAGCACCCAAGCGCCAGCTCCCTGTGCCTCGGATGCTTCTCCGGTATCTCCCCAGGACGATGGCGGGAGCCCTGCGACGACATCCGGGCTCCAGCTACGTGATACCACCTCTTTCGACAGCAAGGATAGCCGACCCACTAGCCCGCACAATGTGTCAAGCACGCTTCCTTCCAGAGGAGCCGATAGATCAGGAGGAGCGCCAACATTTCTTTCGGTACCCAGCAATCTACGGTCGAGACAAAACTCACTCGAGTCGGACGACGCGTCGCGGTCAGTTGTATCATCGCAGGGCGAAACAGTTGTCGCCGCGACCATAACCCCATCCGTCATCTCTTCGACGAAAAAGAGACAGTCCAACGAGTTCTCCAATGAAAAGATCATGAACGATCCGGATGCCCTAAAGCCCGATCAGGGCCGCGAGGAGGATTTCCAGGTCGAGGACAACCCCTTCGCATTCACCCCTGGTGAGCTGAACAAAATGCTGAACCCCAAGAGTTTGTCCGCCTTCTACAAGCTTGGAGGTCTCCGAGGAATGGAAAGGGGCCTTCAGACCGACTGCAAGGCCGGTTTGAGCGTCGAAGAAGTGATCGTTCCGAACAAGGTCTCGTACGCCGAAGCCATCAAGGTCGCCGAAGAGAGCGTAGATGGGGCTAAGCCTGCGTCCGACACGATCTCTGTTGCCGAGGGGTTGGTGGTAGATAGCAAGGAGAAGGACGGGGATACGCGACCATCTACTGCCCAGTCTCACCATGCTAGCGGAGGCGATCTGTTTGTCGACCGGAAACGGGTCTTCAAGGACAATAGGTTGCCCGAGAAGAAGGGAAAGACCTTGCTCCAGCTTATGTGGATCACGTACAACGACAAGGTCCTCATGCTACTCTCTGCTGCTGCCGTCGTGTCTCTCGCCATCGGTCTCTACCAGACGTTTGCCCCGAACCCCGGTCATGAAGACGAGCCCAGGGTCGAGTGGGTTGAAGGAGTTGCTATCATCGCCGCCATTGTCATCGTTGTTGTTGTCGGATCTCTGAATGATTACTCGAAGGAACGCCAATTTGCCCGTCTCAACCGCAAGAAGCAAGATCGTCTAGTCAAAGTTATCCGGTCCGGCAAGACTCAGGAGATTTCGGTTTTCGATATTCTTGTTGGAGATGTCCTCCACCTCGAGCCCGGTGACCTTGTGCCCGTTGATGGCATTCTTATCGAAGGATTCAACGTGAAGTGCGACGAGTCTCAAGCTACCGGAGAATCGGACATCATCAAGAAGCAACCCGCCGATCAAGTGTACGCCGCCATCCGTAACCACGGTAGTGTCAAGAAGCTCGATCCGTTTATTCAATCCGGAGCTCGCGTTATGGAGGGCGTCGGCACTTTTATGTGCACATCTACTGGTGTCTACTCGACTTATGGCAGGACCCTAATGGCGCTCAACGAAGACCCCGAGATTACTCCTCTCCAGTCGAAGCTGAACGTGATTGCGACTTACATTGCCAAGATTGGTGGTGCTGCTGGTCTCCTACTTTTCATTGTCCTTTTCATCAAGTTCCTAGCTGGCCTACCCAAATCTACCGCCACACCAGCAGAAAAGGGCCAGAACTTCTTGGAGATTTTCATCGTCGTCGTCACCATCATCGTCGTTGCTGTTCCTGAAGGTCTTCCGCTCGCCGTCACACTGGCCCTTGCCTTTGCCACCAACCGCATGCTCAAGGACAACAACTTGGTCAGGCATCTCAAGGCTTGCGAAGTTATGGGTAACGCCACGACTATCTGCTCGGACAAGACAGGTACCTTGACTCAAAACAAGATGCAAGTCGTCGCTGGAACAGTCGGCACGAGCCATCGCTTTGGAGCCAGCGGGCCGGCGACAGTCTCGGGTGAGTCTAACGGAAGCGAATCCGACGCCGAGTCCGTAGAGATGGATCCGAGCGGCGGTGTTTCGCCTAGCGAGTTTGCTTCTGTGCTCTCTGCTCCGGTTAAGAAACTTTTAGTTGACTCGATCGCCCTTAACTCCACCGCGTTCGAAAGTACGGTGGACGGCGAGCTGACATTTATCGGCTCCAAAACCGAAACTGCGCTTCTCCTTTTTGCCAAGCAGTTCCTCGGCATGGGTCCTGTAAACATTGAGCGGGAGAACTCTACTACTTTGCAACTAATTCCGTTCGATTCTGGCCGCAAGTGCATGGGTATCGTTGTGGCTCGCGAGAAGGGCAAGGCGCGACTCTACATCAAGGGAGCGTCCGAGATTGTCCTCGGCAAGTGTACGCAGATGATTCAGGACCCCGCTCACGACTTGGGTCTCACCAGAATGACCTCGGACCATACGCGCACCGTCGAACACCTCATCAATCACTACGCCTCCCGGTCTCTCCGAACTATTGGCCTTGCCTACAGGGATTTCGAGCAGTGGCCTCCTAGACGCTTCCGACGAAATACCGGCGACGAGAACAGCAATGAGATTCCCTTTGAGGAATTGTTCCACGAGATGGTCTTTGTCGGTATGGTCGGTATTCAGGATCCCTTGAGAGACGGTGTGCCGGAGGCTGTGCGCGTATGTCAGAAGGCCGGCGTCGTCGTACGGATGGTTACTGGTGATAACAAGCTCACGGCCCAAGCCATTGCTCGCGAATGCGGTATCATGCAGCACAACAGTATCGTCATGGAAGGGCCCGAGTTTAGAAACCTGTCGAAGGACGAGCAGATGAAAATCATCCCCCGACTCCACGTGCTCGCACGTTCGAGCCCCGAGGACAAGCGCATCCTGGTCAAGCGGCTCAAGGACAAGGGTGACATTGTTGCCGTCACCGGTGACGGCACGAACGATGCGCCGGCCCTCAGGATGGCTGATGTCGGTTTCTCTATGGGTATTGCAGGAACAGAGGTTGCCAAGGAGGCGTCGTCGATTATTCTCATGGACGACAACTTCAACTCGATTGTCAAGGCTCTCAAGTGGGGACGGGCCGTCAACGATGCGGTCAAGCGATTCCTCCAGTTCCAGCTCACGGTTAACGTGACAGCGGTTATTCTTACTTTTGTCTCGGCGGTGGTGAACAAAGACGAGTCCTCGGTGTTGACGGCGGTGCAGCTTCTCTGGGTCAATTTGATCATGGACACGCTCGCGGCCCTCGCGTTGGCCACTGATCCGCCACGCGACAGCGTCTTGAACCGGCTGCCGGAGCCACGAAACGCATCGATCATCTCGGTCACGATGTGGAAGATGATTCTTGGTCAGGCTGTGTATCAGCTCGCGATTACGTTCCTCATCTACTTTGGGCGCGAGAAAGTTCTTCCCGAGACAGGCAAATATGTACTCGACGATGCGACGATTGGAACGCTGGTTTTCAACACGTTTGTCTGGATGCAAATCTTTAACCAGTGGAAGTAAGTGAATTTTTTATTTTTTCGGCTATTCACCTCACGGTCCCTTCAAGAATCCGAGATACTAACAATATTTCTAATAGCAATCGACGTCTGGACAACGAATTCAACATCTTTGAAGGTGTCTTCAAGAACAAAATCTTCCTCGCCATTAGCGCGCTGATGTGCGGTTGCCAAATCCTCATCGTCTTCGTGGGTGGCCCAGCATTCAAAATTAATGACGCACCCGAAGGCACGCGAGATCCTCAGGGGCCGGTGTTGTGGGCTGTCGCTATTGTCCTAGGCTTCATCTCGATCCCGTTCGGTATCATCATCCGGCTGATCCCCGACCGGTTGATTCTCAAGCTAGTGCCAGACTACCTCAAGAGGCGAAGCAGCAATGTTCCAGACTTGACGGTGTCGAACGAGGAGATGTTTGACTTTTACCCACCGGCACTCGCCGACGTGCGAGACGAGCTCGCGTTCCTCAAGAGGATCAAGGGTGGGCGGCTCAACAACCTCAAGTTTGCCATGAGGCACCCGCGCGAGACGCTCATGTCGCGATCGCGCAGCCCGTCACACTCGCGCACCAACTCCATCAGACCTCCGCGGACGCCGGACCGAGAAGACAGCTTCGGATCTGTCGGCGGTACCACGATACCTCCTTCTCCGGATAACCGCAAGAGGTCGAGGTCGATAAGATCGAGGTCGAACTCGGCGTTGGGCGCGCCGACGGTGATGGCGGGTATCGTGGCGGCTGGTGTCGCCGCGGGATGGTCGCCCATCGACCGGTCTACCTCGAGGGAGGATCGCGGAGAAGCTTCTTTGAATAGGGAAGCGTCGCTGATTACGCAAAGGACCGAGGAGTGAGGGAGGAAGAAGGCATGAATCGCTTTATGACTGATTTCACAGCACATTTGCACATATACCCAAATCCACACACTTGCACATGCATACCATCCATTACCAATTGCTCATCCAGGAGTTGGTTGTCTCGTTAAGTCTTTTTTGTCGCCAACTTTTTTTTTTTTTCTTCCCGTCGTTTTACATACAACACACCATACCTCCTTCAGGTCCTGCACCTAGGGCCTTCCCGTGCGAATCCATGCCCTTGTGTTTGTCTCTTACCGTCATTTTTTACCTTTCCTTTTTCCTTAAACTCCTGTACGATATAGCACCCCCCCAGTGGAGCAACTAGACGGGGACAGTGACCAGTTTCCTATTTTGATTGGTATCTCGCTCGCAACACACATAGACTTTCGTTTTTGTATTTTTCTTTTCTGTTTTGTTCGATTTTCCGCCTTGAGGAGTTGGCCTTGATATTTTTATTCTGCAAAAGAGAGAAACAAAATAAGGAGTGGGCGTTTGGAGAATTGGAATTTCCTGGTTCCGGTTTTCTTTTTGCCTTTTTCCCTTTTTCGAGAACGGGGGAGTTTGTTATTCTTGACATAACATTCTTGTGCCTATTATCGCCATATTTTGTTTTAATCCCCTTTTTTTTGGGAGAGGAGGTGGGGGGGGAGGAAAGGGAAGAGGGATCTGTGTGTATAGTATCGTAGTCGGGAATTTGAATAGAGGACTACACAACACTACGGATTTTGTCTATATATTGGCTGCATCAAAATGTGTGTGTGTGATGCGATGCGATCATGGCGACGTTGATGCCCGAGTTGGTGCGGTGTTGGTGATTTGATGTCGGTGTGAGTGTGTTGCTGCATGCCGTACCTGACGTGGCCATCGTGATGTGATGCGATGCGATTGATAGACATAGATGCGGCATGCCCTATCACCGTGCGAGATCTTGGGCAGGACCAGGCCATGATCGGCGGACGTTCCGAGTTGGCTTTTTGTCAGTTGGTTTCGTCATGGTTCCTCGTTTGTTAGTCCTATCATTTGTTTCTAGAAACTCGGAGATTTCCCGGAGTCGACCGAAGCACATCGATTGATCGATCCATGTATCCGGGCAGTGGTGTCGGGCAAGTTCGGACATGGCGAATGGTGGATGGCGGATGCGATGGAATATGGGTTACTGGGTTCTCCGTGGCGGGTTTGCGTTTGCCACGTCGCGGTTTTTAGCGCGCTAGATTTTTTTTCCTCAGTTTTCTGACTATTTCTTCCATGTAAGTGCTTGTATCAAATCTTGGGACTGGAGGCTTATAAACCGTCGAGTCCCATATCCTATATCTACAGCACAGACACATATAGTCTGCGAAACACTTGCTGCGGCGCTCCCGCGGAATTTGATATTGATATTGATTCCCTAGAGAGCAACAGCAAATCGCAAGAGAATCAGTCGATTTTGGATTCGATGTTGGATTCGATGTTGGATAGCCACTGTGCTGCTGCCTATGATCAAGGTTTCTCAAGGTTCCCCGGTTCCCTGTCCGGCCAAGTACTTGGTATAAGTCTAGGAGAGGGAGGGAGATACACAGAGATAGAGTACGCGTGAGAGTTTTGAGTGACCGAGTGTGCCTAGGACTCGGCTGTGATTGAGTGAATGACATCGAGTTGCTCTGTGCTGGCTCGTCCACCCCAAGCCACGTTTCTTCCTAGCGTCGTCCGAGAGGTTTACTTGTTTTTAACCTTCTCTTATTTCCTTTCTTCATCTTCTTCCATTCAATATTCCTAGTTGCACCAAGACCAAGACGCACAACTTGCGTTTTGTCCATTTACACCAACTGTCTTCTTCTTTTCCTCTATTTCTTTTTATTCACCGGGTTGGCCTATCTCTATCTAACCTTGGACATAACCAGATCTTGGTACATCACGCTTGATACCATCCACCCTCACCATCCTCGAGTCTACCTCAGGACTGTTTAGGTGTTCCACTAATCCATCAACCACTGCCTGCATCGACCGGGTCGTGATATTGGTGATATTGATGCGGCCGTGCTATTCTCCCCCATCCCTCATCGCACATAGCACGTAGAACCGCGAAAGACGGAACGCGAAACGGGCAAGCAATCGAACTACAGACACATCTTCTCCGGTCTCTCCTTTGCACTGCTCAACTCGTCCCCTTGCTCTCTTTTCTTTCTTGAAATATCAAGGTTTGGGCTTGGTTGGAATTCTCTCTCGATCGGTTCGGTTCTATTCACTTACCAATCGAGGAAGGAGCGAGCACGAGCACGAGCAAGATCACGAGAGTGAGAGGCAGAGGGAGAGGGCAGAGCAAGTCTCGAGTCTTATACTATTTACAAGTACACACAGAAAAGTACTCTCCTGTGTTATCCGACTTAGTCGTCCGATTCTCTGATTCTTTCTTATTCTTCTTATTCTTGTTCTCTAATTCTCTCCCTTGTTCTTTCTCTACACTTCATCCCATCCACAGCCAACATCCGCTTCAACCTCAGCTACAACCACAACCACAACTACGGCTCTAATTGATCCATTAATTTCAGCCTGATTCTGCATCTACACGATAGATTCCGCCACCACATTAAAACCATCCTCTTTCCTCTTCGCCTCAAGAGGAACCACAACCCCTTTGTCTCCTCCAAACCTTCTCTCAACCCTTGGTCCCTGCTCCATTTCATTTCTTGGGGCAAACGCCAATTCCAATTTTACAACTAATTCGAAAAGGGACCCAAAGCTGGCATCTCAATTCCATCGAGATCCAATAACCGAGAAGCCGGAAACCAGTTGGAGCTAGGAGCTGGACTTGGCTGGTTTTACTGAGAATTTATCGACAACTCAACCGGGACTGGGACAAAGCATCAAGATAAACCTCAACTCGCCCAGGCGACTGGCGCAACCCCATCACACGCTTTTTTGACTTTGACGTGTGCTCGGAAACCAGCATAGAACCATCCTTCATCCGCTAGGTTCCTCGACGCGTAACTTCCAACTTCTCGCAACCTATTTTTGTCTCATCACTTTCCTCAACTATTTTCCCCCAGTCCATCCTGTTTCACAACCCTCGCCCGAAACCGAAACCTTTTCCTCTCCTTTGTTTTTCACCATTCATCAACTTTCTTCACGACTCATCTAGAATCTAATCACTCCCCCATCTCGCACCCTCACATACCCAGGCCACATCCTCCTCATGGCCAATTCCAAAACCGCGGCCAAGGCTACGACCGCGGCCCCTTTAACCAAGCACACTCTCCCCACAGAACCCACCACCCGCAAGGGCACCAAGTCGCCCACCAGCAGCGCCTCGTCCGTGTCGTCGCGTTCATCGCGTTCATCGCGCTCCAAGTCCAAGTCCAAGACAAAGGCAAAGAACAGCAGCACAAGAACCAAAGCCAAGGCGAAGCCCAGGACGAAGAAACAACCCGCGTCTCGGTCGGCTTCTACGTCCGATCAAGGTGAGGCTGGGGAGGATGGTGATGATGAAGGCACCAATAGCAGCAGGGCGTCGGCGTTGCAGGAATTGGAGGATCACATTATCGATGCGTGGGACACTGAGTCAATTTTAGCTGAGGTCATTGAGGGCTTGACAGATATGCGAGATGGATCAGATGGTGAGCTTATTTGTTTTCTGCTTTGTCTTTTGCCCCTTTATCACAGGCTGCTGGAAGGACAGAGGGAGGAACATGCCCTCGGCTCTTGTTCACGCACTGTCGCATTTTATTTTATTTTTTTTTTTTTCCTCTTAACCTTCTTTAAATCTTCCCCTTTCCATTTTCTCTCTCTCTCACTCTCTCTCTCTCTCCCCTCTTTTCTCTATACCAGGCTCTCTGCTAACATCCTTTTTAGACCCTGAGTGCTGCACTCCTGATGAGGCGGCCGGCCTTCGCCACCAACTCCGCCAACTAGGCCCTCAAGAGTTCTGTCGCCGCACCATAGACTCAGGCACCTACACCGCCAGGAAGCTCCTATCCGCCTTCAACATCCGCCCGCCCTCCTTCCTGGACGGCTGCCCCGATGAGGCCTACTTCAGCCTCCTCTCCGCCGCCATTGCCCGCGAGCTCAACAAGCGCGCCAAGCTACCCCACCTTAACACCGTCCAGGATGCTGCCGACCTGATCAGCCGCAGCAAGAACATCATTTGCCTCACCGGCGCTGGCATTTCCACGAGTCTGGGTATTCCCGACTTCCGATCCAAGGGAACCGGTCTGTACTCGAAGCTGGAGTACCTGGGTCTCAACGACCCACAGGAAGTCTTTGATATTGAACAGTTTAGGGCCGATCCGTCCATTTTCTACTCCGTGGCCAAGGATATCCTACCCTCAACTGACCGCTTCACGCCTACTCACGCCTTCATCGCCATGCTGCAACAACGAGGTAAACTCCTGACAAACTACTCGCAAAACATCGACAACCTCGAAGCCAAGGCCGGCATCCATCCGTCCAAGCTTGTCCAGTGTCACGGATCCTTCGCCACAGCTAGCTGCATAGAGTGCGGCTTCAAAACCGACGGCGAATCCATCTTCCCAGACATCCGCTCCGGCACCCTTCCCCGTTGTCCCGAATGCGCCAAAACCCTCCGCTCCACGGCTTCCAACGGCAGGACGAAGCGTAAGCGCTCCCGCGGCTCGGACGCCAACAAGAGGCGTAAGCGCAACGGAAACGGCTACGGAGGCTACCACGACGATGACGACTCGGGCTCCGAATTCGACATCCCCGAAGCGGGCGTCATGAAGCCCGACATCATCTTCTTCGGCGAGGCGCTGCCCGATGACTTCGCCCTACGACTCACGGAGCACGACCGCGACGTCGTCGATCTCGTCGTCGTCATCGGCACGTCGCTAAAGGTGTCGCCCGTTAGCGAGATCGTCAGCTATCTCCCCTCCCATGTGCCACAGATTTACATCTCGAGGACACCCGTCGAGCATTTGAATTTCGACATTGATTTGTTGGGCGATTGCGACGTTGTTGTCGTGGAGCTGTGTAGGAGGATGGGGTGGGAGTTGGAGCATGAGATGATTCCGCCGGGACAGGTTGTGGAGGTGAAGAAGGAGGAAGGGTTTGCGAGTCGGTGGGCGTTTAAGGAGGCTTAAGGCCTTCTTTTTCTCTTTTCTTGGGAGGTTGGCTTTTGTTTTTTAATCTTGGGAGGAGATAGGGGAGTGTGTTTTTTCTTCTTGACACCCCTTTTTTTTAAAAAAACTTCTTTCTGAGGGATGGATTCGTGGCGTTTCATATGGGAGTCCGAGGGGGACTAGGGAAAAAGAAAAGACGGGGAAATGTTTTGATTTCGAATTTTCCGTCTGTGCTGGTTTTAAAAGAGAGACGCCATACCACGTATCCTAGACTAGAATTGTTCTCTTTTTACAAATGTATTCCCTTGGTGTTATTTTTCTATGAAAATGTGTTTCTGAAGAAAGGAGTATTGTCTAGCTGGCTAAAAATACTCGTTGAAGAAATCCCTAATTATGAAATTTCTCGTTTCGAGATGAGAAACGCTCGCATCATTTCGCCTCAGCGAGTATCATGTAGAATCCACCAGATCCTTTAGGCTTCGCTCTCTTCGCTCTCATCCTCAAGAACATACACCATGGTAATTCCCATGACGGGTTCCAGGCCGCCGTGGTGCCCGGCCATGGGAGTATGTTGCGTAAGGTTGTAGTAGGCCTTGATGGACAGCTCGTCGCCGGGCTTGATGGAGCCGAGGTTCTTGCAGGAGCTCATGGAGGAGATGTGCAGAATGTGGCCGTCGGTACCGTGGTCGTGGCCTTCGTCGGAGTGGCCGTCCTCCTCTTCGCCATGTTCGTGGCCAGCCTCGCCTTCTCCTTCTCCGTGATCGTGGTTTGGTTCGCCTTCCTCTCCATGGTCATGGCCGGCTTCTCCCTCGTCATGAGAATGCGATCCATCTCCGTGGTCATGACCCCCCTCCTGCCCTTCTGCGTCCTCATCCCCATACATCCCAACATGCGTAATAAACCCAGCAGACTCCCCATACCTAGCCACATGCTCGCACAAAACCTCCCCATTGACCCCAACATCCTGTCTCACCCCACCATCATGCAAATGCCCCATCACACTCAGCATCTCCCCCGAAATCGTCGACTCCCACACAATCTCGGCATCGAATACGGGCTCATCAAGCGTCACGTTGTACTCGGCGTTGCTGCACAGACCCGCGATGTCGATCCATACGGGGGTGACGGCGCGGAAGCTGGCGGCGGCTGACTTGTCTGAGGCGAGGACGAATTCGTAGTCGATGGTGAGGAAGGCGGCGCGTGGGAGGGCGGATTCGTTCATGAGTTCGGTGGTGTGGGTGATGTTGGCGTTTGGGCTGAAGTAGACGCCTACGTTTCGGGTTCTACGAGCGAAGTGAGTAACCAGTTTTTTGGGGGGCGGCCTTGACTTCATATTAACATACCCGTTGTTCGAAATGTCCAACACAGTCCGCTCATTCCCCGAAGCGAAAAGCCTCGCCGGTGCCTCATCGCAAGTAACGTCCGGCTCACTAAAGTCCACCAAGAGGGTGTGGTGCAACCACATTCCCGTGTCGGCATTCGCGACGGACCCGTCTTGGAACTCGAGGCCCGCGTGGAAGTTGGTGATGTAGCAATCCGTGCAGGGGACCTCTAATGGGCCTTCAAAGTTCTTCATGCCCATGGTCTCTGGGTCGTGCACGCCCGGGACGAGGAAGGGGCCGTAGCGGACTTTGAGGCGCTCGGCACCGAGATCTTTGAAGTGGATTGGGTCAAGGACCTCAATCTTCTCGGCTGGGGTATTGTTAGCTTGCGGGTTCTTGAGGGAAGTCTTGTTCGGTGAAGGGAGATGTGGATAAGAATGGTTCTTACTGATGGACCTGGTCTTGCATTTGGAGGCCGCCAAGGCAAAGCTCCCTAAGGAGAGGAGGTTGGCTATCATAGATATCCGCATGGTGACTGGATAGACCTTGCAGGTTTGGGGGGTGCAACGAGTTGTATAGAAAACGATGATGGAAGGGAAGGAAAGACGTAAGGAGCTACCGCTGATTAATGATTCGGATATAGCTTCCTCCTCAACCTGGAAACCAGCCGCCTCTTATACCCGGATGAGAAATCGAAAGAAAGAAGGGGACTCTAGATATATTTAGAGAAAGCAAAACCCAAACTGCGAAGAGAAGAAAATTCCGGCCGGAGACATCGGACGAGAAGTTGCTCCAACGGCGAATCCTTCGTGACAGCATTGTTCCGGGAATTCGCATCTGTAGGAGCATTACCAAGCTTGTGCAGCGGTTCCGAGCCGCAATCATTTACGCCGATATTGAATGGCCACCTTCCGGTTGTCGTGGGGCTTTACAGGCGGCCGACGTCGCTTCGTATTGTAGCAATCCTTAGCGGCAAAGATGAGACTGGTTATGGACATAGATTCATATGAGTCTACAACTCATCTGTACGCCTTCGGCTTCTTGCGCTCTTCTTTTGCACCGATGCTGGAGATTGCTGATCACATACAAACATTGAACACCCCATCTTTCAAAGCCAGGAACTTACCTGCATATCTAGGCGTGTTATAAGCATAAATGATATAACGTTGGGTAGAATATGAGATGAAATGAGTAGATGCTAGGCCGGATTAACGACTCCCCGATCAATAGATTGCGGAGTTGTGAGATTCACTCAGGCACTTAAATGAAGTCATCCACGTTCCTGTTTTTAACCGGCCAAAGAATCGAGCTCGTTACACTCGTAAATCAATCAAATCAAGCAACATCTTACACGAGATCGGGATATGCCGTAAAGGATGGGGGTGTGGGCAGCCCAATGGAAGGTAAAGGACCAGATATTGGATATAGATTAATTGCGGTGGCTTAGAAAGATCGAGTACGAATGTAAACGACCATACGAGCGGAGGGCCGAAAGGAGGGTATGTTCGCGCCAACTTGCATGTCTGTTGGAGCTTTTAGGAATAGATGGTTTGGGATAAGTCGTTCTTCTCACTCTTTCGTCGGAAATGAGGTTGTCATGATATGCCCATCTCAACCTCGAGTGCTGAGTGGTCTTGAACGTTGATTCTTGTGAAGAACCGAAAGATGTACTAGTACAAGCACTTCTTACCAATGAGGTCGAGTTCCTGACAGAGTTCGCCTATGATTGGTGGATTTGTTCCGTGGACCTGAACCTCGCAAGTCAATTGACCTGAACCCCAAACAGGGGCTTGACGCCACATCTGATGTTTGAACGACCAAAGGATTTATTCACGCGCCACGATCAATTGTGGCTTTGGTGTTCGGACCTCTCTGAGACACCGCGCCGAAACGTGCCACGTTCCCAGGACAGGGGAAACAGAACAGTGAACCAAAGAGAGCGATTCCACCATTGAGACCTCGAGAACAGCGGGCTGTTTGAAACAATCGTCGGGTCATATCTGTGAGGGGCAGCTGAGCTCTGTCTTCGTTTTGTGTATTATATATATATATTTTCTTATTTTCACCTTCAGTTCCCTTCGTTGATTTGTTCTATTAGCCATTGATTCTGGCCCCAAGCCTCATTCACCTCAGCTGGGCCGGGAGGGAATTGCCCATTGGAAAACTAAACTTTCACCATGCCGCCCAAAAGCAAATCCTCCAAGAACCCCGGACCGGCTCCGGAGGGCTTTACGCCCGAGAGGTTTGAAAAGGAGCTCCAAAGCCTCGCAACAAAAGCCCAAGAGCAGACATGGGCCAAGGAAAGCACCGAACGCGTAGTGCGCTATCTCGTTCCCTTCCTCCTCCTCACCCTCCTCGGAATCAGCTCCACCGCATCCCAGCAGGCTCTATCTCCCGTCTTCGGCTCGCTCCCCGCGGCCGTTTGGAATTCCAAGTTGACAGCCGCGGCGTGTTTTGTGGGATGGGCCGGGAACGTGTTCATTGAGCGAGCGTTGCCCGTGGGTCCTGCCAAGCTGATCCCCGTGTTTGCCATCTACGCGCCAACTGTGCAGTTCTTTTTGAGCCAGTTCAGCGGGTTTTTGACGGCGAGATGGGGTCCTCTGGTCATTGAATCGCTCACGTTGTTTCCCGTTACGGTGCTCACGGCCTCTTGCGTGGCGGGCTTGCTGGAGGGAATGAGTTTGAAGCCGTTGCCCAAGTTCCTCGGGGACTCGGCTCCCGGTCTCGTCTCGCTTTTGTACTTCAAGTTCATCGAGAATCTGTCGTTAAGGTTGTTCCTGCACTATGTCGGCCGGTCCATCTTCCTGACCAGAATTGGTCTGGAAATGATCCTAGCAGCCATCTATACCGTGCTGGCGCCCTCCAGACTCATCCTCCTCACCATCCCGGCCATCATCCACACCACCTTCTTCAATTACCACCTCCCCACGCCCACGGCTACGACGGCCCTGCAGGCAAAGCTGGAAGCCGACAACTGGCTGCTCCTGGACCGCAAGGAGTCGCTCACCGGGTACATCTCGGTGCTTGAGAGCGTCGACCACGGATATAGGGTCTTACGATGTGATCATAGCCTTCTTGGAGGGGAATGGGTCAAGTTTGCGGGCCCTGTTGTGGCTGAGCCGATTTATAGCGTGTTTGTTATGCTGGAGGCTGTTAGGCTTGTGGAGGTGCCGGAGCCTATTGAGGATAGCCAGGCGAAAGCTCTTGTAATGTACGGCGACTCCCTGTTTTGTTTTACTCTGGATCACCTTTTTGCTAACTATAACTTTACTAGCGGGCTCGGTATTGGCACGACGCCGGCCGCCCTCATCGCTCACGGCATCGACACCACCATTGTCGAAATTGACCCCGTGGTGCACGAGTTCGCGGGCAAGTACTTCCAGCTGCCGGAGAAGCATACCGCCGTCATCGATGATGCCGTCAGCTACACGCAGAAGCTGGCCAAGGAGTCGACGGAACAGTTTGATTACATTGTTCACGACGTCTTTACTGGCGGTGCTGAACCGTTGCCTCTTTTCACGCTCGAGTTCCTTGAGGGGCTTCATGCTCTTTTGAAGCCCGGCGGTGTTATTGCCATTGTAAGTGTTCAGAAAAAAAAATCCGAAACACTGTCTATATTTGATGCTTTTTTGTGAAGACTCTAATTCATGGATCTTCCTCGCAGAACTACGCCGGAGACTTCCTCCTTCCGGCCCCCAAAATGGTCATGCAAACCATCCGCCACGTCTTCCCATCCTGCCGCGTCTTCCGCGAGTCGGAAAAGCCGTCGGCCGAAGAGATGGAAGAGTCCGGCCAGGACTTTATCAACGCCGTCATCTTCTGCAGGAAGAGCGCCAGCGACCCCGTGGCGTTCAGGGAGCCCGTGGCGGGGGATTTCCTGAGGAGCAGGTCTCGCGAGATGTTCCTTGTGCCGAAGCACGAGGTAGACCTGTCCGAGTTTACTACGGCTGGGGATGAGGGTGTGGGCTTGCTGATGGCGAATGGCACGCAGGAGTTGGCGGGGGAGCAGGAGAAGAGTGCTGTTGGGCATTGGGATGTTATGAGAATTGTGTTGCCTGCGAAGGTATGGGAGATGTGGTGATGGAGAGGCCTTGGGTGGTATACCCCGGTAGCCCGGCGGTTTGGGTAGTGTGTACGACGTTGGTGATGACGATATCTGTTACTCTCCCTCTTTCTCGCAATTCTTGCAAGAATGTTGGATTAATAGACGCGCACTAAGTTACAAGTTGGTCTAGAGTCATTTCAAATGCTCACGACACCTCATTTCTGTCCCCATTTCTCTTTCCAGGTACTACATACTCTTATCGACCTGGCCACAGGCTTCCGACCGCATGAGATAACGGTCCTGACACTGGAATTCCTCACGTAATTACTCGGGGCTTGAGTATATCTGATATTCTCTGAGGGGAGCAGAACAAATGGTCGTGAGCAGAGCGGCCATCTCTTCTCTCACTCATCAATGTATAAGCAAGAGCTCACGAATCTAATCTATTTTCTCTCGTACGAGGATTCTCTTATCCGAGAAGATGGCAGATCGATATTGTGCACCATTCGTCTTTTCTTGTCGCTGGTGTTATTAGGCGGTGTCGGGGCGTTGAGAGATCTTCGTGTCGGGCCGCAGGTTTCGCGTGACTTTAAGGCGTTCTATTGTTCATATTTACCATCTTATATTTAGCTTCTACAGGTATGGCTATCTGAGATTGAGGCAGATTTTCCAGCTCTACACATTCTTCCATTTTGGCTAACCGTGGGAGATGTGGGAGGTGGGCATCTAGAGGCTACGCGAGGGTGATATTGGGGTCGATCAGAGAGAGCAGCGCAGTGAAGCGCAGCTCGATGTGCCACGGAAAATCCGTTGGGTGTGCTCTGGTTCGGGAATTACGTTACTTGTAGAACTGGAGATCTCTCGCTCAGAGGAGAAGGGAGAGATAGAGGAGAGGGGGTTGATCGTCAGGACATGATTTGGAAGAGCCAGTGGGTGGGAGATGCACCGAGCATCTGGAAAGTCTGTCGGGAAACCAAAGAATGCGATACGACGCCGAATGATCGCAGAGAGGGAGATCGAGACTGATACGGGGACTTGCCGGAAATGAGAATATAGCTCAAGCTCCTCAGGTTGAGGGAGAGCTCGATCATCCGCCCGTCGTCCGTCGTCCGTCGTGATGTCGATGTTATTTAGATTCGCCAACACACCTGTCGACAGTTGAGAGAAGCACGACGGATTGAGTACCTTATGGGTAGACTTAAATCAGCAAAGAAATTGATCAACCAGCGAAATTCCTTAAGTCAGCGCTCCATCTCCATCTCCATCTCCAACCCCCATTTTCCTCATCTTCATCTCCTGCACCTCCTGATTCCCTACTTCGGGATCTTCCGCTTAAACACAATGATTGTTCCATGACCATCATGATCACCCATCGTTTATGCCGCCCCTCACTCTGGAAGTCCCTCGCTCCGGATCGCGAGCCACAGTTCTCAGCCCCTCCTTGGGAATAAAGGGGCCACAGCGAGAGGCACAGGCGCAGATACAGGAAAGGGAGGGTTACTATGCAGAACCTCTCGGATGCAGTTGCATCTTCATCAAGCCTGCCAGACCTGCCATCTGGAGTTTCTGTTGTTCGACCTCGCTCGAAGCGGGAAGCCCGTGCGCGGAACAAGAGAAAGTCTAATCGCAATTGAAGACAAGGAACACTCTTCTAAAATTTTATCCATTTGCTATCGACGAAGGAGAAAAGCGTTGCATAGAAAAGAAAGAGAGAGAAAAGGTAAGAGACAAGGGCCATTGCTACTAACAAGGAAGGTGCGGCATGTTGCCAAGTACCACGCCACTATCATCACTGCTTGACGGCACCGTGTATCCGTGTCCAAGTACAAGGAGGTGGATAATCAGTGGACGCTCCACCGTTTCGTACCTTGCAGCCAAGAGCCAAAATGGGCTGCCGAGTGACCGACCCTGGCTCGCCATGCTCGACGCCCCGCTAGCTTCCGACATCTCGGGTTTCAAGTGAAACCTCACGACTGGTTGACTTCACTTTCCCCTTGTCAGCCTTGCATTCTAATCCAATCAATGTCTGCCGCCAAAACCTTCTCTCACGGCTCTTCTGTCTCTGAGACGGGCTCTGAGCTGAAGAACACACCACAATTGAGGTATCGTACAAGTACTTTTAGAGAGAGAGAGAGAGAGAGAGTGTGTGTGTGTGTGTGTCTTTGAGAGGGGCACGCGAGTCCGCCTTGCTTGCTTCAGACCTCCACAGAAAATCAGATTCTTACTCCGTACAAACACGGGGGTACTTGGCCTGTACGAAGTATCCGCGGCGGTTTTTTTCCCCCTCAGTATGGTTTTCTCTTGATCTTCCTTGCATTTGGGGTCGGTCCATCTCCCAATCATGGCCTTGCCTGTCACTCTTCTTCATCCTTGGCTACCCTCTCTTGGGTCCCTACTTCGTACTTGCTATGGTTGAGTTGTAACGTGAACCTTGAGCCCAGCATTCGTTTTGCTGCTCTTTGATGTCCCTGGACCCTGAACCCCCCTTACTTTGTATGTTTGCGTGTTTTGGTAGTAGACAATCCCACCTTGGACCAGTCCGCTCTTTGCGGTTGCATTGTGTGGGCCCCGTCGTCTAACGTGTTTCTCTCCCTCCTCCCTACTGACATCTTCTCCTCCATCTTGAATCATCATCGTGAGGGAGGCAATCGTCGACGTTGCCCGGCATGTTGTTCGTTTAACCATGTCGTGATTTAGACATCACCATCTTTGACCGTTGAGATGGTCCGTATTTCCTAGCGTTAAAACATCGTTTCTTCCTTTCCTTTCTTGTCTGTGGCCGCGAGTCCGACCTCATGAACTCTCGTTCTTAATTTTCATTCTTCTTTTTTCTCAGACCCCCATTGATTGGGCTTTCGATTCTATCCCTTCTTTTTCTTTCTTTTTCTACGGCCGCTAGTCGGCTTCTGCCGTCATCATGGCGACGACAGGTGTTACTCCTCCGGTCGCCAACCCGGTGACTCCAGCTGCCATCAGTCCCGGCATTAACCAAGCGACATCAGCCCTAGATACTCAGGCTCTCGTCGCCGCGTTCGCCTTGTCAGTAGCTCCTACGATCTCTAGGTTGGGAAAGAGAGTGTTCTATTCGATGCCATACTAACAGCGCGGGTTGGAATACTTGTAGTGGTATCGCCATAAATGGGGCATCGGCAGCTGCCTTTCTTATGTTTAGGGGGAAGACAACGTCTCTATCCAAGGACGGCCAGAGGCTGGTCCTCACGATATCCCTCATTTCAGCAGCCCTGTGGGCTGGAATCGATTTCATCGCAACCGCAATCGACCCCTCCTCCCCTTCCAACTGCCAAGTCGCGACAGTCATCGCCGCCGCCTTCGACCAGATCGCGAGGACCGCTTTACTGCAATACTTCTTGTGGGCTACTGCCGCCGTGGCCAAGACCGCAACGCAGCGTTTCATCCCCCAGGGTCTCTTGCTCGTGCGATTTATAGTCGGCGCCGTGTGGGTTGGTATGCAGAGGCCTCAGTTCAAACCCGCTTGCGTCACGACCACCGAGATTCTTCCCATTTCTATTACCACCATCATCGTCGACGCCGTCGTATTCACGGCGTGTGTTCTTCGACTCTTCTCCACTGGTGGGCTTAGGGATGCAAAGGATGATGCAAAGAGCGAGGAGAAGGCGAAGGGCGTCACGCTGACTATGGCCGGCTATGGTTTTTGGCTGGCAGTAAGTTCTCACTTTTTTTTGAGACTAAATCTTTATTCTTTTCTTTTATCGTTGCAGGCGGGAATACTGACTATAAGCCGCAGGCGAGTATCCCAATGCACCTGGGACTTACCGGCATCCCCCTAATCCTGAGAACTGCTCTCCCCGCCGCCGCGTTGGCCATCCTTGTTGGTAAGTTTCCGTCGCGAAGCCCTTTTAAGTCGTCTTATTTGCGCAGTTTAAGTTGGTAGACCATTCGAAGAGCATCGAGTCTAACCCGGATATCAAGCTATCATTGCCGCTTTCTGTGGCGTTCTTTCACTGAATAACTCTCGCCCCTTCTCGAGCCCGCCGGAAGCGCCTTCACCTACACGCCAAACTGCGACTCGAGACCTCCCGAGCCGAACCCTGTCATCCGCGTCTTCAGAATACCCTCCAAGCCGCTACGAAGACGTGAAGCGAGGGGAAATTATTTCCATCTCCGCCTTCCCTACTCCGCCGAGTCGTGAAGGACCTAATTCCGGTGAAAGCCCCGTTGAGCAAAACAGTCTCCCGACCATTGATCAACCCATCATTGGACAAGCCATCACCGGGGTTGGTGGCTTCCCTGTCCAGGGCCAGCTCTTCCCGCCAATGCGAGCCGAGACCACCCCTCCTCCTGTGCAGCAGCAGCAGCTCAAGCCTTCGGAGGGCCGAGCCAACTCTGTTCGACCAAAGAAGAGCCTGTTTGATCTCGGCAAGGGCCCAGCTGGTGGAGTTGCGGCTACGAAACTTGCCATCTCCGGACCCATCCTGCAAAACCGAGCTGACGATCAGAACCCCCTCAACAAGATCGCCACCGTCGACTTGGCCACCGCCGCCAAGAACGAGAGGGAGCGAAGGGATCAGAACGCATTGCAGAGAGACTCCAGTCTGATCGCCAAGCGACCCGCTCCTCAGCCTCCCGCAATTACACCCGAGGAAGCCATGAAACGATCTCAGAGTGTCAAGAGAAAGGAGGTTGCTTCTACAACCCCGTCAGCTGACGAGGTTTCCGGCGGAAGGTTAAGTGTTGAGGATGCGGTGCCGACCGCTGTCACAACTTCTGCGCAGCTGTCTCCTGGCGTGGAGGAGATCCGTAGGAGGTCGCCAAGGCTTGCTCCCCAGCCTACTCCTCAAGAACCTGCTCAACTTCAACAACCCGCTCGCGAGCTCGAAAATCCTCGACCTGCTCCTCCCAAGCCGGGCCAGACGAAGCCCGAGTCAGCAAAGACCATACCCCAGCGACCACCTCGCCCAGAGAGTCTAGACATTGACGTCACTCCTGCCCCTTCTAAGGTCTTCCGACCGATAGCTCCGGCCCCTCCGAGATTCTCCCCGGAGTCGGTACCGAAGCCGGTCCAGAGAAGCCAATCCCCGCCGCGATTCCCCTGGGAGGAAGAGGAGAGGAGGCGACCCCCTCCAACACAGGAGGCTGTAGTCACTGCTCAGCCAGTCCAACCCCAACCTGCGAGCAGCTCGCCGCCTCCTCGACTTCCCAGCCCTCCACAAACCCAAGCGGAGGCTCTTCCTAGGGCGGTCTCCCCGGAGAAGATGTCTGCTCCCCCAGGAATGCCGTCACCTCCCCAGGTAGGTCGTCGGAGCCCACCTGCCGGGGTTGGCACCAGTGCTATCCCTAAGCCGCCGCCGTCCCCTCCTTCTCAGGAGCCTAGCCAGACACAGAAAGTCGATGCCCGTATGTCGATTCTTCCAAGGAAGACCTCCGTAAAGACGGATATCCGGCCATCGAGACAACGACCTCCTTCAGTCGAGGATCTTCCGTCGCCTGAGAAGCCTGCAGTCCAGCGGAGAGTTGCAGCTGGCCTTCCCGGAAACCCCAAGGCTATGGCTATGAAGACTCTCATGAACGAGGCCGAGAACAAGCGTGTCCAGACCGTCATGTTTGTAAACAACATCGAGTACAACGACCCTGTCACAGTTCGCAACATCCTTCAGGGTGCGGCCGACAAGGTGGCCGCCAAGAATGCAGCGGCCGATGCTAAGACGGAGACGGCTTCTGTCTTACACAGGCCGCGACCGATTCCCAGAACAAGAAATGCTGAGGAGAATGAGGGCGTTCCTTCTCCTAAGTCTCCGGTGCTCCAGCGCACCAGGTCCGGCGCCACAGCGGAAAGGAAGAAGTCCATCCTAAGGTCCAACCCTGGCAGCCCCACGCAACTCCCACCGCTCCCTCCCGCGCCGATGCCCAAGCGCCCCGGTAATCCGATCCGCCCTCTCCCGAACGACACCAAGAGCATGACATTTGATGAAAAGATGGCAATGTTCTTCCCTGCCGGGCCTCCCAGCCGTCCCGGTTCCAGCCACAGCAACAACGGCGCTGGAAAGCCCACACTCTCTCCCATCCCTGCTATGCCGGCCTTGCCCGCCTCGTTCCTAGAAATGGATGGCGAATCTGAGAAGGAAAAGTCGGACCGCACGACCAAGACCTCCTTCCAGACCCAGAGCATCGTGGAGATTTCCGATCTCAAGAACCGTGGGCTCAACGGACGTAACACCGCCAAATTCAGCGTCGATACTGAGACTACGACTGGTGTCAGCCAGGCCTGGCTCCCTCCTGTGCCTAGCACACAGGGACTACCGTACCCGACGCAGGAGGGCAAGAAGAGGCAGTCCTCTCCCGTGCTCCCTTACATTCCTGACAACGCCTCCGTCTTCAGCGACGGCAAGACGATGTACGATGATGATGCTACGACGAACTGGGGCTCCGTCCATTCACCCGCCAAGGCGGTCAATATGAGGAACGCACACCAGCAGGGAGGTCCGAAGAAGACATACGTCTCTAAGAAGAGCGACAAGGAGATTATGACAATCATGCTCGATGACTCTAACGGTGCACGCGGAGATATCGCTGAGAGGGAGTCGTGGTTCGCTGACGGCCGAACAGCCCTGAACACTTCTCCGAAGGATCTCTCGGACGACTCGAAGCGGGAGAGCCGCTGGCACCGCCGAGTCGGTGATGAGTGCCCGACCTTCTCCGACCGCAAGGAAAAGACGAGGTCACGGAAGATGGTGCCACCTACCCCACTCCTCCTCCGTGGCGTCGGCAATAAGAATATGGTCGTCATCCGAGCCGCGGAGCCGTCTCCTCTCGAATCGCCCAGTGAGGCTTACCGTGATATCCAGTTGAAGCTGAAGAAGCTCGACGACACTAACCGGGACTCCGTTGGAAGCGAAGGTCGCAAGCAAGCACTTTTAGACAACTTGGAACAGGAGATGGGACAGCAGGAGAATTACTGGCTTGAAAGACAGAATGATATCAACCGCGACTCCGTGTCAACAGTCAGGACCTCTCCCAGGAGGGACTCCATCCATGAGGTTGCCGCCAGGGCTGCTGCACGTGGACAAGCTGCTGCGAAGAAGGGCAGCCTGCTTAAGCCGACCGAAGTCGCTCGTGTCCCGCTTAGCAGCCCCACTCCACCGGATACTGATGAGTCTGATGATGATGCCATCGACAAGCGTGTGCAGGCTAGCAAGATACTGGATCAGCCCAAGGAAAGGAAGTCCGCACCTGCAGCACCTGCTAGGCTATGGACCCGTGCTCCTTCTGCGGCCGTTGGACGCAACACGATCGTCCATCTCCTCTGGGCCCCTGTGAGGCCAGCGCCGAAGGAGCGTGACACTGCCACCTTGAATGTTATGACTACTTCTTCTATCCCGAGGAAGGCCAGCAAGCGATCGCTGACTGGCCAACCCCTCTCCAAGATTGAGAGCACTAGCTTGTGGCAGAAGCCCAAAAAGGCCCATTCCTCGTCCGGTCGTCTCTGGGGATCGACTGCTCCTCCGGCGAAGCAGAAGACCCAAAATCGGCCCACGACTCAGCGACCGGCGCGCCGAAGCCGCCGTGTCACCATGCTCCCGGATATCCTCGAGAGCCCGCAGCCCCTCCCTGACAACCACGGAACCCTCGGCATCTTCCAGTTCCCATGGGGTGAGAAGTCCGACACGGCAACTCTCAACTCGCGTCCCAGCCACATGTTCATGGCCATGCCCGGCACCATGTCTACGGGTGGACCTGCCATAGCCGCTGCACTTGAAGCCCGCTCGCGGCAGCTCGAGTCGCAGGAATACTCGTCTTCGTTCTTCGACGACTACGATGAGGAGTTGCCCGGAGATGCGGATGCAGAGTTCGACATGGATGGGAGCGATGAGGACTTTGACGAGACGACCCTCTGGGAGATTGCTAGCCTGCTCAAGACCGACAAGATCCCGTCCAAGAATTCTCTCTTCCCTACTTCCGGAGTTGAGAACAAGCCTCGAGAATCTACCTCGGTCCTTGGTGACTACATGGACGATGCCGATGCCGACAGCGACGGCCGCAAGGACTCCATCATTGTTGGTCTGGATCTGAACTCCAGTATGCCCCCCAAACCCCAGGTCCAGCGCGCCATGACCTGGGTTGCTCCGGCGCGGCTTAGATCCACGGAAGAGCCATCCGGCCTTTTTAACCTCCAGCACAAGCGGACAGACTACAGGACTACAAGCAAGGAACCCGCCGCTATCCACATGGAGCGCAAGTCTCGCGTTTCGCGTGACCCTCTTCCGGCCCTTAACTCGTCTACTCTCTGGAAGGCTGAGAACAACAGGAACTCTGCACCCGAGGGCGCTACTAGGAACTGGTTGATGGCTGACAAGATTGTCGAGGCGCAAGAGCCTCGCCATCGCCAGAATGCTGCTGACAAGGCTGACTGGGAGGCTGCTCTCAATGAGGCGCTGGAGAAGAGTTACCCCGTGGTGGCGAAGGCGAAGGCGAATAAGCCGGTTGCAGCTAGTGAGGAGGAGTGGGACTCTGCACTGGAGGAAGCGATTGCTCTTGGCGGTTGGCAGAACATCGCTCAGGTGGAGCAACCGGTCGTGTTTGAGCAAGAGCGGCAGATGCAGCCGGAACAGTGGCAGTCCACGTCAATCCAGGTTGAGAACGTGCAGGAGCAGCAGGAGCAGTGGCAGCCTGCGCCTGCTCAACAAGAGACTACTGCTTGGGTGGAGCCGGTCGTCGCGGGCTATCAAGAGTACTTCCAGCCTGCCATCCCCGAACCAACTCCGGCGCCCGTTTGGGAAGAGCCTGTCGTTCGTGAACAAGCACCCGTGACATGGGTTGAACCTACAATTCCTGAGCCAACTCCCGCACCAGTCTGGGTTGAGCCTATTGTTGTCCAGCCGGCGCCTGCACCCGCTTGGGTTGAGCCAGTTGTTCCCGAGCCAGCTCCAGCCCCTGCTCCCGTCTGGGTTGAGCCCGTAGTCGCAGGCTACCAGGAGCCGCAGTGGGTGGAGCCCGTCGTGGCCGGCTATCAAGAGTACTTCCAACCCGCCGTCCCTGAACCGGCACCGGCTCCCGCCTGGGAGATGCCCGTGGTTCCTGGCTACCTAGAGCAGTGGGGAGTCCCAGCCCGCCAGCCATCTCCCATGCGCTTCCCTCAGCCGTCCCCCAAGCCAGCACCGGAGCCATCCTCCTTCCTCATGCCCGAGCCTCAAGTGTACGCACCGTCTCCCAGGTCTCCGGCCCGCCTTCCTTCCCTAGAGATTTCTAGCACGGACCTCTGGCAGAACCCCGGCAACAGCGAGCCCCAGACGCTCCCGGCCAATACTACAGACCTCTGGAGCGAGGGAGCCGTGAGCAGGACCGTTGGCGAGCCCATCGCTGCAGAGATGACTCCTCCCAACTCGAGCCGGCCCCGCCCATCGGAGACGGAGGAGGCGCTCCCGGTCTTTGCGCCGTCGCAACAGATGTGGCAGCGCGAGGAGGCCGTGGAGCCGCAGGCTGAGAATTGGCTTGATACGATGGCGGTTAATCAGCAGCAGCAGCAGCAGCAGCAGCCGCAGGAGGAAGTTAGGGGTGTAGTGTTTAGGTACTAAGCCGTTTGGACTCTCTTTCGTTTCCGCTTCCTTTCGGCGAAGAAGCTGAGGAGCTGGGGTTCACTTCGTTTTCTTTCTTGGTGGAAGATTATCTTTATGTTGGTTTGGTTGATACGGTGGTTAGGTGGGCATAAGTCGATGGGGATACGTTGCGTGCGTGAGAGAGAGTGTGTATACTTTTCGATATAGTCGCTTCTATTTTCTCGATTTGTTAAGTTATAGTTTTCAATGTCATATCCTCGTCTCTCCCGTGCATGAATCGTTGTATTCTAGATTTGACGCTCCCTCTGCCTGTGTATGGTTCTACGCCCACTGACTACATGTGCGAAGAAGCGAGAGCTCGGTCGCTCCTGCAATAGATGCCAACCGGGAAGGAATGATTCAACAAGATACTTCGCTGTGTTTATATCTTCTAAAGAATTTCCCCCGGTTTAATATATATGCAATATACCTCGTTATCCACGTATCTCGGCGCCAACCGCGACTCGATCTTGATGTTTCCAACGAGTCTTGCCCAAAAACGGCCCATCACCACTCGTCATCTTCACAACTCACCATCTTCACAATCCGACATCCTGACAATTCGCCATCTTCACGCTCCCATAACTCTGTCCACCTTTATTATTCGTTCAACATTTCTTGGACTTGGCTTAACAAAATGCCACCCAAACGATCGGCCGCCGTAGCGGCGAAAAGCTCTCATCGAAAAGCCCCAACCAAAGCCTCGGCTAAAGCTTCGACCACTTCCTCTTCGCGCAAGAGGGCGCGAGAAGACACACTCCCAGAAAAAGCTGGCCCGAAGCGCCAAAAAGCCGCGAGCAAAGGCCTCAATCACCCTCCAACGCAGCGCCTAAACGCCTATGTTTTCGGGGGAAACGAAAATGGCGAGTTGGGGCTTGGACCATCGGCAGATGATGAGGTTGTTCGACCGCGATTGAACCCTCATCTCGCGGGCGCTGGAGTCGTGCAGTTGGCGGTTGGCGGCATGCATTGTGCTGCTCTTACCCATGACAACAAAATTCTAACGTGGGGCGTTAATGACCTTGGTGCGCTTGGTCGAGACACTACTTGGGATGGTGGCCTCGTGGACATTAGCGATGCTGAGGATGATGTTGATGCTGAGAGGAATCCTAAGGAGTCGACGCCTGGTGAGGTGGATCTGACGGGTGTCCCTGAGGATACTATCTTCACGCAAGTAGCTGCTGGCGACAATTGCACCTTTGCGTTGACTAGTCAAGGTACCATCTATGGCTGGGGAACTATGCGAGTATGTTTCCCTCTTTTTCAAGCTCATCTTTACATTTCCTAACTCAAGCTAGTCAAGCGACGGGGTCATCAGGTTTCAACCGGATATTGATATCCAGCGAACCCCCACCCCAATGCCCGGATTGAAGAACATCACCAAGATCGCTGCCGGGTGTAATCACATCCTAGCCCTGTCCTCGGATGGGAAAGTCTACACCTGGGGTTTCGGCGAACAGAGTCAGCTCGGACGCCGCGTTCTTCAACGCAGCATGGGCAGCTGGGGTGGGCTCATCCCTCGCAACCTTGGCCTGAAGAACATTGTCGATCTCGGAAGTGGCTCCGACCATTCATTTGCCATTGATGCGAGTGGCAAAGTGTATAGCTGGGGCTCGAATAACTTTGGACAAACTGGTATCTCGACAAATGCCGGTGGACTTTCGGCTACGGTAACCATTCCCACTGTGGTGGAGAGTCTGACGAATCTACAGTCGGGTACAATCTTGCAGGTCTCGGGGGGGAACAAGCATAGCCTCGCACGCAGTAGCGAAGGACACTGTTATGCCTGGGGCCAGCTTGACGGCTACGCTACTGGAATGAAGCTGGATAATCTTCCCGACGAGGGTGTGATTCGCGACGCTCGCGGAAACCCGCGCATTCTAACACAACCAACTCCTCTCCCGGATTTGAGGGTGAGTTTCGTGGCTGCCTGTGGTGATCATTCCATCGCCATTTGTCAAGATGGTCAACCCTTCAGCTGGGGTTTCAACAGTGGCCATCAGACGGGCCAGAAGGATGATAACGATGTTGAAGTTCCTACGAAGATCGAGTGTAAAGCGACGCGAGGCAAGGAATTTCTCTGGGCGGGAGGCGGTGGCCAGTTCAGTGTTCTGGCTGAGAAGGTCGCCTTGGACGAATAGGGTGTTGAATCCGACACCTTGGAAAACAAAACCGAGATCGACAGGCATCGACGACATCACCAAAAGACTGTATGCCACCGAGTTGGAGCTTAGTGGAGCAAGAACCAGTGCACCATGATATGGCTGGGCTGTGCCTGAGATCAGCAACGAACTTCCCGAGATTGACGACCCAAAAATGACAGGGAGCGCATTCCTTATACACAGCTGGTTCCCGAGAGGCTCTTTGGTAAATCTAAAAGGTAAATCCGCCAAAGGTTGACCGTTTCGCAAAGGTAGGCACTCACGAAGCGCCTTAGCCAGCCGATACCATACATAGCGACTACAGTAGAGGATAGATTCGACTCCGTTATCACCTTCTAGGACACCACCGGCCACTCATACACCCAAAGCACTTACCACAATTGCCAAGCTCGCTCCTTGGGTCTGGACTCTCAAGTGGATACCGAGGTATTGTGGATACAATGCCCCCAATTGTGACATGCATGCGAGGCACCGTTTGTTGCCCATCGGTCTGATGGAGATGGAAGATGTGAAGATGTGTGCTCATGTCAGGCAAAACGTAGAGAACGATCTTCAGTTCAGCGAAGCCCATGACTTAGGTGCTCACTCGCCCTTTGTAAAGACCTAGGAATTCAACCGTCCCCGAGACCATCACGAACTCGGAAATGCCAGTAGAAATCCCCACTTTTTCGCGCGCCCTTTTGAATCGAATATCATATACTAGTACGATAAGCTGTAGTAGAGGGTCTTGTTTAGTAAACGAGAAAATAGACTTCGTTTTCGAGTGTGTTTCGCTTCGGCACGGCGCGGTAGTGAGTGGTGTTGATCCATCCTTGACTCTGTTCACGGCCTGTCTATGACGTATAATTCGGGTCGGTTCGCTCCTCTATAACTAGCGAGTGGACCTGTCATGTAGACTTCGTCACTTCGGCCTTTACTGACATCGGCTTTAGCTCTTTGCTTCCGCGTCTCCCCGCTGCCGCTGGCTGGGGAGAGCGTTTAAAAGCTTCTAGTTGTTGGTCGTAGCGGGAATTGGAAGCTTTTACTAATAAATTGGGTAAGAAGAAGAAAGGCAAAGAGCAAACAAAGCATTTATCAGCATTTAGCAGCACTTCGCATTGGGATTGGCACCATTGGAAGCTCGAAACACTTATATGCATCATCTCGCATCGTTCCGAGAAATATAAACGTATATATTCTGCCGTATTTCCGCGGCCTCTTATTTCTATCACTACTGAAGCTATCCGTTCTCTCGCCGTCATTGCTCGTAACATTACACACAGCTCTGCTTTGGTAAATCAGCTTCTCACCACTCACGATTCCAACATCATGGCGCCCCGAATTATGTGGATAGGTCTGGGGAACATGGGCAGGGTGAGTGACAGCTTGCAAAATAAACAAATAACCAGACAATAAATGCCAACCTCTTCACAGGGCATGTGCAAAAACCTCGTCGAAAAAGGCAACCTCTCCGAACCCCTCATCATCTTCAACCGCACCCCCAAACGAAGCCAAGACCTCGCCGCAGCCCTCGGCCCCTCCATCGTAGAAATCGCCCCTTCCATCCCCGAAGGCGTCTCCAAAGCCGACATCATCTTCACCTGCATCGCCGACGACGCCGCCGTGCAATCGACCGTCGCCGCGGCGCTGGCGGACAATGACGTCACCGGCAAGATCTTTGTCGATTGTTCGACGATTCACCCCGCGACGACGGAGGGCATCGCGGAGTCCATAATGGCGAGGAAAGCGCAGTTTATTGCGGCGCCGGTGTTCGGGGCTCCCGCTATGGCGGACGCAGGGCAGCTTGTCTGCGTGTTGGCGGGGCCGAAGACGGCGGTGGATTCGGTGAGGAAGTACTTCAAGGGCGTGATGGGGCGCGCGGAGATTGATCTTTCGGATCAGCCGTACTCGAAAGCGCTGACGCTCAAGGTGCTGGGCAACACGTTCATCCTCAACATGGTCGAGCAGCTGTCGCAGGGTCTGGTGGTTGCGGAGAAGTCCGGGCTCGGCACGGATACCATGGTGAGCTTCGTCGAGGCGCTGTTCCCCGGTCCTTACTCTGGGTATGCGCACAGGATGGTGTCGGGGGATTATTACAAGAGGGAGTATCCGTTGTTTGCCGTCGATTTGGCGCTGAAGGATTTACGGCACGCGAAGAGCATTGCGAAGGAGGCGGGGGTCAAGATGGAGAATGCGGAGGCGGCGGGGAGGCATTTGGAGATGGTGAAGGAACATGCTGGTGCCATGGGGGATATTGCGGGGATTTATGGCGCTGTGAGGAAGGAGGCGGGACTGAAGTTTGAGAATGAGTGAGGGACTTTGAGATCGTCTTGTTTGAATATGGAGGGGCGTGAGCTGGATTTGAACACAGGGATTCAATTTCAAGATTTAATTTTCGATTTCGACCTCTACGAGTGATACGGAGCACGAGTATTAAAGTAGTTTCTTTCGGGGCGCAATCGAGTCGTGGGCCAACAGCGAGAGAGCCACAGCTGAATCAATCGCATAAAAGGGCCTACGAAGTAATAAACTCTTCTTAGATCTAGATCTCGCTCTCGCGGAGGAGGGAGTTGAGTTGGAACGAAGAGTTGAGAGACTGTTACATGGGTACATGGGTACATGGGTACATGAGTACCCAGGTACTTTGTACATACACTACGTTTGACCTGCCGTCTGTGATGACTAAGCACATGAATTGGGATGCCTGCTTCCTGTGACGAACTCGTTCCAAACAGCTTGATTCTTGGATTCTCCCCATCAGAAGCAAAGCTCCCAGATTCCAAGATCGATCGATCTAGTCCCTCATTTTATTCCCATCGAGATACGAGACATCATCGCAGCTCCACCCGCGGACGGCATATTCCCCACGACACCCATCTCTCCCACAACTGCAGCCATGGGACTGTAAGTAGCCAATGCCCAAGCTTTCCACCAAGATCTGGTGGGATCGTCCAGACCTACGGAGCTCCTCCGCTTCGAATGCTAACAGCCTTACTCGGGAATAGCCTCGTCATCTTCGTAGTACTGGCCTTCGTCGCCGCCCTCTGCATCGCAACCTACATCGGAGTCCCGCGCGTCTTCCCCCGGGAAACACAACTGTACGTTCCTCTTCTTCTCCTTCGATCCCTGGTATATATCTATATCCTGCCCACTCCAGCACCCCACTACCACCACTACCAACACATACTCCGTGTCCTTCTATGATTAACTAACTGTTTCGAACCTCCAGAGTCTGGCGGTCGTCTCTCATCCTCGCCATAGTGAGCTGCTACTTAATGTGGGCCATCACCTACCTCGCTCAACTGCACCCCCTCGTCGCACCCCGGAGATCCGACCTTCGGGCGGAAGAATGAGAAAAAAAACTGCGCCACGAAACGTTGTTATTCCGGCGCATCCTTGAGCCTTTCTGCTGAACCCCCCGGCCCGCGAGTGTCTATATACCACCCTTTTCTGGGTTATTAGGCCCCGGTTCTCATCCTATGCTACAATCGGGTTCTCGTATCCCCCAAAGGAGAGTAGAATCCGCTTTTCTAAGAGCCCCTCAGAGGGATGGGGTCAGCGGCGGTAGTAGGGAAAATGGCGCTT
Organism: Scedosporium apiospermum; assembly: GCF_000732125.1. Lineage (NCBI taxonomy): Eukaryota > Fungi > Ascomycota > Sordariomycetes > Microascales > Microascaceae > Scedosporium > Scedosporium apiospermum. The sequence goes on from NW_015971734.1 coordinate 920,503, forward strand.
CGGAAAACGATGTCAATGGAGTGTGCTATTGGAATTTGACGGCATCCTGTTTTACTTGTATCATTATCATTTGCGTGGGATTTCTGGACCTTTTTTGGGTTTCTTTTCACTTTCAGATATTCCATCATTCAACGAGGGGCGTTCGGGGTTTATTTTCGGCATCTAATACAACTTACTGCTCCGGGTTCTATACCTTTGAGCTGGGGAAAGTGCTTCATACGTTGTTCGACTGAGATTCCAACAGTGAATTTCAACCTGACACGGAACCCTTCAAGGGTTCATTGGCTGTTAACAGAGAAAAGAGGCTCGGCATCCCTGGGGAAGCCACTTCCAGTACCAAGAAACAACATTCTATTAAAATGCAAACTCGAGTTCAAAACACAACTCTAATTACCTCCTCAACTCTCATCCAGCCCCAAGCCACCCCGTCCAATCCCTCAAAAAAGTCCCTAAAACCTCCGCAGCCTTCGCCCCCGCCGAAGCAAAATGTAGCTCCCCCACAGCATCAACCCCCTCCATCCCCGCCAACCAAAACACGCCTTTCCCCACGGCCCACCTCGACAAGGCGCCCACGAGCGTCAGAAACCCGGCGACGCCGTAGCCGCAGTCCAGCAGGATCTTGAGGGCTTCGACGTTGTTAGCGACGACGGCCCAGCCGAGCGAGCGGGCGGCGGCCGGGACGTCGTATTCCCAGATGACCATGAGGATGGGGAAGAGTTTCGTCGAGGAGGAGACGAGGAGGGCGGTGGAGACGGAGTTGGGGCGGGGGTAGCGGGGGAGGAGGCCGAGGAGGGTGAGGGGGGAGAAGCGGGAGGAGGTTAGGGTTCGGATGCTGAGGTGGAAGGCGAGCGTTGAGAGGGTGCAGTGGATGACTGAGGGTGAGGATATTAGTTGGATTTCTATGCCCTGGCGAAGGGATGCCGAGCTAGACGGGGAAAAGGATAGGCAGGTTGTATTTGGCTTACGGAAAAACATGTATTGAAGGATGATGGGCTGTTCGGCGAGTCGGCCCAAGGCTCGGCTTGAAGACGGCGGGAGGGCGTTCTTTTCTATGCGCGCCCATGTAAGGTAGACGTCGAAGAGGAGGAGTAGCACACCGAGGCGGACGATGGACGGCTTGTCGGAAATCCAAACATGTTAGCATCTCACGAGGCAATTCCTGCAAAGGGGGGGCCGCTGTAGAAAAAATAGGACTCACGTCGAATTGATCATTCTCGCGCATGAGGGTATTATGGAGTAGATGCCTATAGACCTGTCCGTCCCGCCTGCGTTAGCGAAATACAAGGAAACCGTTAACACATCCCGCCATCCCCTCGTTTGAAAGCCCTCACCTGCGGCTTGATGAGCACCAGATCGATAAACATGACAACAAAGTCATGCTCGACGTATTTGTCGCAAAAGTTGCCACAGTTGCGACACACCGTCAACCGGATGTTGTGCCCGCCACCGCCCTTCGCCCCGCCAGCGCCCGAGTACTCGGTCCATAGCGTCTTGACGGGGTGGCGGCACTCGATGCAAATGGGCATGTCTCACGGAAACGGAGCCGCTGCTTCTTTTCTCGGCAGGGGGAATCTCGATCTCGGCGCGGGGGGGACGGGGCGTTGGTGGTGCAGAGGCGAGGGAAATGCTTCGCGTTCACATGCGAAAGGGGCGATGATAGATTGAGTTGTTGGTAGGTTAGGGAAGGCAATCTGGCCGGTTTTTCGATAATGCTATTTTCATCGTCATTCAGCGCCGTATCGTACCGAGGGTTGAGATTGTTAACACCGGGCCCTCTTGGTTGGCCGGAGCCTGTCGCATTGATTTCATGGGGTCGATGTGAGGCAGACAATTGAAGGTGTCGTCAATTGCAGTTGCACGATTTAGTAAAGAGTGGGTCCCCTGTCCACCGTCGCGTCGCGGCTGCTGACGTCTGCCGAGGCACTAATGTCATAATGTCAGTCTCAACCAAAATCAATCAAGTTGCGCGACATCCATCTGGCTTCAAAGGCTTCAAATCACCACAATTCAAACAACCATTGGTATAGTATAAACCTATTCTAGTAAGCCTCTCTTCCTGTGTAAAACGCTGCATGATAAGCAAGCGATGCCGGATATAATGCAACAGGGCTGAAAAGAAAAAACGAAACCAAAGCAACTACATAGTAAGAAAAAAAAAAAAAAACAAGTCTGGGCGTGTGTCATCTATTCCCACACGCCATGTAAGAATGTATGCATCAGATATCCATCTCGAGCACTTCGTTGGATATCCTGTGCGTTTCTGGTGGGGGGACAAAAGAAAATAACTACCCCCCTTATTGCGGCATCCTCGCAGATAGTAGTTCTGCTCTTCAATATTTTCAAGGCAGCCGTTCAATCGTCCTTGTTCTTCCCCATGCTCTTCCCGCCGAGCGACGCCGAAGAGGCAACTCGGCCACTCGCCCTCAACTTTGTCCCGCCAGCCGATGTCGAGGGCCCGGCATCTGGCCTCCCCCGACTTCCATCTCGTCCAGTCCTCGGCAGGGTGGGCAGGCGCGCAGCATGACCAGGCTCCGTAGCAGTCGGGGTTCTCCTGTCGTCTTCGCTTTGGGTATCCGTAAGCTCGATGAGGTCGCTCACGTCCTCGTCTCCTCCCCACTGACCCTGTCCTCCCATCATCGGCGTTCCGGGCCTCTTGGTAAACGCACCCCTGAGCCAAGTCTCCACGGCGGCCGCTGCCCGGTCGAACCCCGTTCCCTGCCGCGCTAGTGCTGCAGCGTCTCGCCCGGACTCAGCCGGTGCGCTCTCCGCGATGGCTCCGATGTCGCCCGGGAACCCAAAATGCGCCGTCTCGGCCCCCAAGACGGACATGGACGGTAGGTTATCTAGTATAAGTGAAGGAAAGTGCTTCTTCGCCCACGTGTTAAGCGGGTCTTTGTCTGGGCCCGGCGTCCTCACTTTCTGATTCAGCGATCCGACACCTCCCGGCCGCCGCATCCACATAGGCCTCGTATCCGCCCCGACGCTTCCAACGCGGCTCCGGGCCGATGTCGGCGTCGACATGTCGGTGCCGGCGATGCTTCCCGAGATATTCGGCCGGTTGCTCAGTGTGCTCTGCCGGCGCGATGACGGCCCACCCCGATCAGGCCCCCCATCGCCCGACCCTAAAATCGAGCTCTGCACGTCGAAGCTCTGGCGCGGCGTAGAAAACGTGGAACTCGCGTTAAGGAGGCTCCTTTTCCTGCGCGGCGGGAAGTAGCCGAACGCTTTCCGAGATACCCGACCAATCTCCACAGGTTCGGGGAAAGAGTCGAGCGAAACCCATCTCACGTGCGACCACGGCTGATTGGAATCCCTTGCCTTTTCTCCTTCTTCCGAGTCGGGGGGCTTGTGGGAAGAACCATTCGCGGAAGGTCCAAAGATATCGTCCGCGTGTTGCTGTGTCGCGGAAGACGAGGCTCTCCCTCTCCACCCGTAGTCGTCAATTTCGGCCTCTGGCGTCGGCGCGAGGAGATCCACTTTCTCATCAGGGGCCGACGGACCGGCACAAGGCTTTCCCTTCGCCTCGCATGCATCGACAGGCATCGCGACCCATTTCCTCGTCAAGAGACTGTCGCGTGACCACAGCCCGTTCAACTTTTTAAAAGGTTCCTCCCTACACCCGTACTTGAGGATGACACCGACGTAGGTATCGGTCGGCTTGACATGGTGTATATAAGCAAGTATCTCCTCGGCATCGCCGGCGCCGTCGGTCGACCGTCTCGCTATGTCATCAGACGTCCTACGTTTGAATCTGCCAGCAACATCGAGCCCGCCGTTGACGCCGTCGTGGCTTTCCAGAACACTCGCGGTTCTTGCCGCAATCAGGGCGGCTTCCCTCTCGGCCAGGATGCCGGCGCCTACGTCTTGGATAGTGGGTCGCACATTCCCCGTCGCGGCCGTCTCTTGAGCCCATGGCCGAGACGACGCTTTCCGACCAAGCTCCCTCCCGTGGCTTGCGCTCCTGCTACCTGCGCGCGCAGGGCTGTTGCGGTTGTTCTCGGTACTAGCGCCGGAAAGCCATCCTGTAGCAATGTCCTGAACGGTACCCCAGCCTGTCGCCCACGATCCATCAAGCAATCCAAATCCGAACCCGCCGCCGCCTCCACCTCCACCGCCAGCTGGGCTCTTCTTCCTTCTGCTGCTGTTGCGGCGCTGTCCACGTTCAGGGGCCGCCACATCTAGCCGGCTCGTCGGAAGGGGGCTGGCATCGCGCAAAGGGGTTGATGTTCCGGGAGCGAGGCGGGCAGTACCGCGAATGGAGGGTTCTGGGGAGCTGGCGGCGTTGGTACTCTCGACGCTAATCAATCGGCGGTTGCGGGGTCGGATGGAGCTCGAATCGGGGTCGTTTGTCGAGGAGACGAGGGTTGATGAGGCCATGTGAACAGACCTCCGGAAAGAGGGGAGCCCCCGGGGGGTGGCTTCGTGGAATGTTCGAGTTCGGCTGGTCCTTGGGTAGATAGGGTTGCCGAGTCACGTCACTCTTCCCTCCCCAAGGGATCTTAGACCTTGGCTGGTGGCCGCGGCAGAAGTAGATGGAGGGAAGAAGTGGGCATCAGTGCACGTAGCTAATTATGGAACTGCGGTGGAAGGGGAACTTCGTAGCAGGGTTCGAATAAACGGGGACAAAAGAAATGCCGATGCCGATTTGTGTGTGATGTTGTCGAGTAAGTTGCTACTCTTGAGTTTCCCCCGCCAAGCCCGAGAGGTGTTCAGATCAGCGGTGGTGTACCTATGTTCTGAGGTAATGTACTTTAATGTTGTATTTCCGCGTTAATAGGGATGGCCGGTTATTAGCACTACGTAACCGCATGTGGGTGGCTCTGAGGCGCCAGAAAGAGAAAAGGGCGGTTTCAGACAGGGGACGGGGTCTGGGGCCAGGGTTGGCTGCGGGAGTCCAACGTCCATCGGAAAGTATAGTGTACTCCGTGGCCAGAATTGAGGATGCCAAAGCAACAGAAAAAAAAATGAAGAAGTTGCTCGAATGAGGAGAAATGGTGGTTGGGAAGTAGGAAAGAGGCGACGAATCTGAGGGTGGCGCAATTGAAGAACACTTGGATCGATGGTGCTTAGAGCCAGGTGAGGAATGACCCCAGGCTGATGGTGACGACAGCACGCTTATCGCCAGCGCTCCAGTGGGCCAGTAATTGATAACCTGGCTGGCAGTCCCAGCAGCTGGCGATCCCGGAGCTGGCGAGGAAGCGCTGGCGCTGGCTGGCTCATGCCCAAGGGGAGCTAATTGATAGGTAGGAGGGGCTGTTATTGCCCATTGTCCTTAGCGCTGCAACCGGGCACTGTTACAAGGTTCAAGTGTAATTGCAGTACTGTACAGTTGACAGGTCGTGCTCCTGAGAGAAGTTGAGCCCACTCATCGCATTCCGGCGGAAGATGGCCTGGCCCCGATACCGTGCCTGCCAGCTCCGATCAATCAAGCCAATGATTGTTCCGCAATCTGATCCAGGAGGTTCAGTGTTGTTGATCCATGCCCGTCACCGGATACTTGATGCGCCTGCAAATCCTTCAAGTGCCACAGCTCCGAGGGATGATGCTCGACCAGTCCTGACCATCTTATTGAGTGGGTGCAGTATTATTACAGTGCCTCCAAAATGACGTGTAATACTACATCAATCTCTTCCCTCCAATGTCACAATCTCATCTCCAGCCCCTATCACCGGCCACGCCTACTTCTGTAAATCCATGAAACAACTTCATCGCCTGGCCGTCAGCCCTGTCAAGACGGGAGTCCCAAAGAAGTGTCAAAAACATCTATAGATGCCGACCGCGAACATCAGATCTCACAACTCGAGTGTCACTCTCATGTACTCGGCCGTGACGGTGTCGTGAGAACCGGGACAATGGGAATCGAAGATAAGGACAAGACGTCCGGGGCGTTAAATAGAAAAAGTCAGAGGAAATAATACACAAATCCACCTTTTTGATCTCCTATCCCATTACTCCCTTCGCGAAGCATGTCCCTGACAATATTCTCAAGAAAAGGAAAACAAGCAAGAATAAAAGCAGAAAAAAGCCAACAGAATAGACGACTGTGCCGGAGCAGTAACCTATCCGACTCCCATACCCGCTGCGTGCCCCCGCGGGTTGATTCCATTAGATAGATTTAGCCAGATCAAACACTTAACCCACAACAACTTTGTACAGATCCACCTCCAACGCTTTGCATTCGTTCATATGTACCGCCGTAATCCTCCATCCATACATATATCATTATATCTAACCAAACTCGCCGTCTAGGTATCCAAGACATTACGTCATTGGAACATCAAGACCCAGATTGGGCGTGTCGCCATTGATGCCGAAGAATTGGAACCTGGAAGAAAAGGCTGGGTCAGTATTCCGACAAATAAAAGTGCAAACGAAAAGTCTCCAGGCAAGAGAGACTACTTACCAGTCTTCAACGTTCAAGCCAGTCGGAATAGGCTGTCCCTGGCCGGATCCTGTACTCCAGCTATCGCTCGGGCTCATTCCATCTTGGACATTCGAATCGAAGTTGTTCTGCCAAAGGCCCCCAATTTGTCCCGCCGTATATCCTGCCATAGTGGGTGGTACCGGGTTATTCCTCTGATTCAGGTTTCCATAGTTTAGGAGCTTACCGGCATCTTGATGTTGCTGCTGCTGTTGCTGCTGCTGCTGCTGACGGAATGGGTCGCCTCCTTCGTCCATGGCTTCTCCTGGAGCCGTCCTCATTCCCGACGTCGAGTGCATCTGTGATACTAGGTTCGGATCCACGTTCTGATGCGTCGCCGTCGGTGAATGATGCGGGAACGGAACGATGCTGCTTTCCGGGAACAGTTGGTCCGGTTGGAAATTTTCCCAAATGGCTTGCGAGAGGTTGGGCGAGTTGCGAGTAACAAGGTAAAGATCCGGAGGCGTTCCTGGCATCGAGAACGACGGGTTGAAAGGCGTCGTCGGCCGAGTATGCGGGCGTGATGCTGTTCCGCCCATAAACGCATCCGTCGAGTGCCGAACGGCGTGGGGGGACGCCACCGGCGGCGGCATGGAGTTCGAGTTCGAGTTCACCACGGCCTGGGATGCTGCTTCGGCCTTGGCATTGGGAGTCTGTGGCCGGGATCGTTCGTAGGACTCCTGCGGTGTCGGCGCATTGTTAACACTGTAATCCATCGCCATATCATTGAACTTGCGCTTGGTCGTGTCCGCTCCGCGAGCCTGTTGCTCAAGCTGTCCCAAGCTCTGCTGCGTCCTACGGTGCCTCTTCCCGCTGGCCTTCTGGAGCTTCTCCTCCATCCCCTTGTTCCCCAAAATAGCCTCGAAAAGCTTGTACACCATCTTTCCGACCAGCCATACGCGAGACACCTCCTTTAGGGCATTCATGCAAGTGCGGAGCCTGTCTTGCGTGACTTGTTGGATCGACGGGACCGGCGATCGCATCTGGTAGACATGCATAATGAGGGCTGAAAACAGGCTGTAGACGACAAAGGCGGGGCAGTAGCGCAATTCTCCATGAGCAGACAAATTCTCCACGATCGAGGTAATCATAGCCGCGGCTTGGAATGCGATATTTCGAGACGGGTATGGTGAGTCGATGGGGGTTCGAGATGTGCCATGAGGAGGCATATGAGCACGATGTAAAAGGCAAAGCGTCGTATAATAGTTGGCGTGGAGAAGCGCCGACCAGAAGTGATGCCGGGGCATCTCCCAATACACCAGCTTAGGGCAGTTCTGAAGCCAGTCAGCGAGTGCCATGTCGCTGTGAGTCAAGTCAATGGCATTCCGTGGCCTGCCCTTTGAGGCCACTGAGTACTGCTGCGAAAGGACAAGGCCCATAATCTCGCAGAGTTTAACGTATTGTAGGAAGAACTGAACGTGAATGGGGTCGGGCGGGTAGTCGCTAGGGACGTCGGGCTCGTCTTCTATAAAGTCGTCTTCGGTAAGCATCTCTACATCCGAGTCGTCGAGGTTGATGTGGACAGGCCTGCCGAGAGCGACGGCGACAGATCGATCCCGAGTAAAGAGGGTCCACCATATCCTCTTCCAGAGACGCTTGTCGGCTATGTTGAGTTGTGACTGCTCGACGCTTCGGTGCATGCCCGACCCCTGGGCGACAATCGTGGCGACCCTGCTCCAGTAAAAAACGTTTTTAGTAACATCCTCGGGGCCTTCCCAGTACCAGCCCATGAGGAGAAGAGACTGGACAATAGTAACCCTATCATCTTCATAGTTGGCGTCATAAAGCGCCTTGGCCCGTTTGTAGAACGTAAGCGCAGCCGGGGTTGTCGAGCCGCTAGCATCCATGAGCTGCGGATTGTTGCAAACACGGGATCCGGCCAAGAGGACCGCTTGGAGCAACAGCAGAGACGGCGGGTTCTTCGGATCGCGATATTGTCGCATAAACCGCGTACGGTTGATCACAGGGACGATGGGATGTACCCATTTAAAGTAGGATTCAATTAACTCGTCACATAGGTTGCGAGGCGGCAGGAGAAAGGCGCCTCGCTGATGCAGGATTTCAATCTCGATATTGTCAAGCTCTGTTAACCGGGCCCTTGAGCCCCTCACGTTTTCTGGTAGCGGGTAGTGGACGACGTCCGAGGAGCCTTGGCGGTCGTGGACGAGGAGTGTGAGATTCGAGGACTCTCCGAGATAAGCGACTCTTCCGGCTTCGGTGATTGGGGCTCTCGTAAACTTGGGCTTCATGACTAGGTTTAAATAGGTTCCGTCGTCGATCTCGCCTTGCCGGGTTTGCGCTTCGGTCAGTGTGGTCGAGGGAGTTCCTTCAGTAGTGTGGTATACGGCTGGTGGGACGGCAGCTCTGTGAGGTAGGACACTGGTAGCGGTAGTCATGTTACGGGGTTGGGGGGACTGTTCGTTGGCGCCTTCGTTACGCTCGCCACGGTCACTGGAGACGGCCGCGTGGTTAGTGTGAGAAGACGCGATGGAGTCCAGATATGTGAAAGGCTTCGGTGGGAGGGCAACGCACCTATCAGGATCCTTTTGAGCAGCAGGGGCAGGCTGTCCCTTCTTGCGCTTCGGAACCGGAATGCGACATTCTATTTGAAAAGCCACGCAGTTTGTGCAAGGCACGCCGAGACTTGCAGCATCGCAGCGGACCTAGCTTGGCTGGTTAACATGACTCCCAGAGAAGATGTAAAGGCGTTTGCACAGGGTATTATACCTTTCTGGCATGGCACGTCTTCAAAGTGGCACATTGTCAGTACGGAATCACTTAAATATATGACAAAGCACACATGTGAATTTTTGTCCGCGCCCCGGGCGGATCTTCTCTTAAACGCCTCGAGGTTGGGGTTGTGTGATGTGGCCCGGAAGGGACGGAGAGGGAGTATGGGAGGGATCCTCGTTAGGTTATGCGACAAGCGATCACGTACCTCGCATGCTCTCGAAGCTCTCTGTCTATTCCTCCCCGCAAATCTATGTTAGTTTGATCTTTCAAAATTTCGAGTAACGATCCGCGGAAGGTAGAGGAGTAGAGGGACGGGGAGGAGGCGAACCTTCGAAAACTGACTTGTCCAGCACCAGTAGTACCCGCCGCACCAGACGGGGTCGGGGTCGCGCCGCCGGTTGAGCTGGGAGCAGTCGGAACGGCGGCAGGCGGCGAGCTGGACTCCTGTTTGTTGGAGTTGGGAGTGTCGGCGGACGACATGGCTCCAGATTCCGTCGGTTTGCCCAGAGCCAAAGACGGGTCGACAGTTAGCAGTTCAGTGGACGGCTTCTTGGGCGTCTCAACGCGATGAATGCAATGTGAGCTACGGAGACTTGTGCAAAGTCATGCCGGGGTGGCTACGTATCGGAGCGGGAAGTTGGGGTCGGAGGGGGACGCGCAGCAGTTGGGAGTAGACGATGAAAACTGGGGAGAGAAGAAATCGGTTGAAGTCAACACGGCGACTTGGAATTGGGATTCCCGGGTCCGGCGGTTGTGGGTGCTTGTGGATATGCTTTGTGGAGGTAAGTGGGGAGAAGGGGGGCTACAGAACTCGGTGTTTGGAAATCGCACAGGTCTGGGTGGGCTACTGGGCTACTTGAACTTTCAAATTGCTCAGGTGGCCGTCCGTGTCCGTGTCCGTCGTTGTTCAAATGTTAATTATGACTTCGTAGGTAGCTTGATTAGTCCCATTGCAGACAGACACTGTACAAGCAAGATTGTACCATGCACCTAGGATCTTCTCAGAAGTGGGTCGGTCTTGGAAGGCGCAGACCTGGAAATCACAAAAGGTGTAAGAGCGAGAGCAGCACTCCTTAGATTATCAGGAGGAACAAGTGTTCGAAGGCCCTGGGGAGGGGGGATCATGGATGCTGGGTTCAAAAGCCCTTCAAAATCGACGGCGGCAGCACCGTTCTTGCAAGGGCCGACGGACGAGCTGACCATGATTACACGCAGGGCTTGGTTCCGGTGGGATTGATACATGATACTTCGTGCATTGCACGGCGTTGATGTCATACAGGATGGTGGAAGTACTTCGAGAGAACGGACCCGGGGCTAGTCGAAGAACGGCATTACGGTGACGAGACGGAGGTTTGCGTCAGGACCATTCCTGAAGCACACTATGCATAACTCCTCGCAAAGGTAAACTTTCGCCGCCATTATCGCCATGGCTCTGAATTAGCATCAAGTGTCCGGTCACATTCTAATCTAGATTATTCAATTGCCACCATAGTGGATAAGTAAACTACGGGGTACACTTCGCTCTCCCGGATCTCAGGGGGAAACGAGCGAGCATGGAGATGGGAAGTTAATCGAGTTGCTGAATGTGGAGGAGAACCATGTGGATCCAGAAAACGGTGTCTGTGATGGACGAGCACATGCACGAAGCAATGGAGTGCAAGCTACCTGTGTACTCAGTATTATCCAAGCCCCAAGCATAATTTGGAGTCAACAAGCTGGAAAGCGCAGTTAATCGGAGCCGATCCTGATTGGGAGTCTATCCCCGAGCTAACAGCAGTCCTTCGGAGGTAGATCGAGAGAACACCTCAAGTACACCACCCGCCACACTACTATCATGTACCCGTGGTCGTGTTGCACTGTACATGCCTGGAGGTGTACTTCTGTACTAGAGTACGTACCCTTAATACAGAACTTGTACACGCACACTTACACCACACTACACAGAGATGTACTTCGTACTTACTTCGTACACTCTGCAGTTTAACACGAGAAGGGGATCACTGCCCCGCATATTGTCCCCCGCACGTCCTGGAAGGTCCCGAGTCTTCAGGTTCTTCAGGTTCCAGAAAGTAGCCAACATAAGCTCGCGTGACGTGAGGAAGGCACCTCGTGGATGTGGATGCCGCGTCTCATCTCACTGCTCCCACATGCAATGCTCCTTGCTATTTGCGATTTGGGGTTGCAGAAACAGGACCAGGTGTTTTCAAGCAGGAATCAAATTCACATGTGAAGATGAGGGAGCCATCCATCATGCTGCGCGCTGCATCCAAGGCGGCGTGAAGGATGTGGGAATGTGGGATTTGGAAATTGCCAAAGCGTCTTGGTCCGCCAAGATTGACGCGAACCGTGAGGTCGCATACGTCGGCGAAAGAATGACTGTGGGCGTAAACTAGCTTCCTTGCAGTGAGTCAACAGCAGGCATGCTTCGGACAGGTCGAGGTGAATCCGTTCTTCGAGTTCGGATGCAAGTCACGTTCCCACGCATTCGCCACGATGCTGTCCACGAACCATGCCAGAGAAAACCCAAGCATTTAAAGCTGGCTTGCGCCTGACACAATGCGCCTAGCGTCTGGTAGTTTACTAACGAACCTGGTGTCTGATGGGGATTACGATTAGCGGCTTCCGAGTTCTGGGGTTCACATCCAGTGCGAAAGCCGCTACGAACCAGATTTAACTGATTTGATACCATCCTTCGAAAGCAAACTACCCTCCAATGCAATATCCCCCCCCCCCCCCCCCCCCCCCCCCCATCACATCGACGTCGTAGTTTTAGCAAGGCCAAGCCAAGCCACCAATCTCACCTCTAGGCCAAAAGAAAAGGCGTCTTCTCACTGGTGCCTGAGTTACTAGCTTCCTGTCCCACCCCGTTTCATCCCGGAGCCACTACCCTTTTCGGGACGATCTGTTCAATCGAATCTACGATTTGCCCAGCACAAAAACCAGACGATTCTCGTAGGATGGAATCGAATCCCTGGTCCCTTAGAGCCTCCTGGGCAGTCGCATTTTCCTCAAACCCGGGAAAGAGGAAGGTACCGACATACCTACGACGTCGACGCAAGTTTGTCAGGCTCTCTCTTGGCAACTATCGACCTACTTCGTGCATGTGAACTAATGAAATCTGCGCACGAGATGGAAAAGTGAAGTGATCGAGTCGAAGTTCGTACAACCATCTGCCTTTCGGGGTTCTATTCTCCCCTCGCCCGAGTTTCGTCCGCCATCCAGCCTTTGTGTAAATAAAAACTCGAGGACGAAATGACCAACCTGGAGGGGACACACGCTCAATCAATCACAGTCCTCGCTGCATGGCCCCAAAACGTCACCGTTATTTACTAAGAGGGTCCTCTGGACTCCCTCGCCACTGTCCTTCTCCGCACTTCTTTTGTCTCTCGACCCACAAACCTGGCCACAACCCCCAACAAATGTGTCTTCCCCCAGACCCCGTACTTAACAGGTGTAGTGAAGTTTACCTGTGTACCTCAGTAAATGACTTGTAACAGGATCGATCAACAAGAGCCCATGCACGAAAGGGGATTGGGGTACCTTACTGGACGCTGTCCCTACATTTGATTAAAGCTACATTCAGTGCATTGTAAGTTTTAGCTTACTTCGTACGAAGCAAGGACAATTCTCTATCCTCCCCTGATTTTTGATTTTCCCTTGAGATCCCTAGTGTGACGTTCGGGAGTCTACGGAGTCGTGACATGTAGGGAGTATGAGGGTGAGGACGGGAACCGCGGGACCGCAAGACAGCTTACTTTGTCTGGATGCTGGTCCACCAAACCCAGGGTGGGATCAAATTCTTTCAACATGGCTCCCCCCGATTTTCGGCTAGAGCTTTTCCGGTCTGCTCTCGCGATTGTGGGTTCCCAACTTCAGCCGAGGTAAGTCGAGCTCTGTATAAGGCTGAGGGACCCTTGGAATGATTTCAAGCAAAACCATTTTTCCTCCTCCTTGATCCTCAGCCCCCAAAATATTTTTTATGCTCATGGTGTTCATAATTACGGCGTGCATAACTGGACGAAATGACGGATAAGTTAGTCACTAATATTAATGCTTCATGTTATGCTCTAGAGAGATGCTTCCTTCAATGAAAATTCCCAACCCGATGTGATGTGTTCTATCTCGACTTGCAATAGACCACGAGGCTAAATTCACTCCTTTGTCTAATTATCTGAGATGCGCTTCGTCTTTCCATTACCCGCCACACCATTGGTCTTGAGCGAAGCTTTCTCCGCACCCTTCCCACTAGCGACGGGGACCTCAACGGCGCCTACTTCCACCTCCATCCCGGAGATGAATAACGCGCTAACACCCTCCAACAGCGCGACGAACACGCAGAGGAAGCTGGCAATTGCAAAATGGCTAATCGTCGATCCGATCTCCAGCCACGACCCCTCGTCCTTGACTACCCAGAAGAAGTAGAGCGTCAGGATGTCGCTGACGGCCATGGCGAGCATGAAGAGCGCCGACGGCGCCACACCCAGACGCTTATTCAGCACGCCGAGATTGGCCGAGATGAGCGCGAACGGGATGATAAGCTTTAGAATTAGCAATGCGCCCTGGGAGAGGGGATCGAAAACGGGCATGAGCCGGTTCACGCTCTCGAGGCTGAAGGCCGATACCGAGGCGATATTTCCCGTGCTGAAGAATGCTGACTGGAGAAGCACGAAGAAGAAGAGTGCGACCCTTGCATCTGCAAGGTCCAAGGGGCGGAATTCGGAATCAGCCACCTTCGTTTCACTACTACCCATGGAGCCATTCGGCTTCTGTGCGGCTGCGTTTTCGGCTGCAACCCTGTCTGTGTAAACTCGATGCTCCAGCCTAACCCATGAGACAAGTGTGGTGGAGAATGCGACGTAAAACAAGCCCTCGTAGGAGATGGTTAGCAGGACGAATGTCGGCGCGCAGGTGAGGAACATGATGAGTAACCGGTGCAAGTAATGATGGCTGTCCTGTCCGCGGTACACTAGCGGCATGAAGAGAGGAACGACTAGATATATATGTTAGCTAGGTCCGCAACAGCGGGGTCCAAGGATGCTCGCTTCGCGCTGGAAACATACTCAGAACTATGAATCCCACAATTTGATTCCCGCGGGGGAGGCCCTGTTTGGCCTGGAGCGACAAAGCGCTCGATCTTGTCACAACCATGGCCAAGAGGACGAACCCGATCTAGCAAGAAGTGTCAGTAACGGCGAAGGGCCGAATCGCATTTTCACTCTGACCGAAACATACTTGGATTCCCGTCAATATCCGGCTAGTTAGGTTGCCCGAACCCTTACTCGAGCTTGTCGGCTTTTGGGTCCCAAAGTCTGACAACACGAAATCCTCAAACAAGAGGTACAGGACGCCAATCAGAACCATAGGAATACCACCGAGCATGCTGGTATCCTGTTAGTAAACTGCACTAGGGACCGGTTCTTTCATCAGCCTAAAAACTTACATTAGAGGGATGCTTTCAGTTTTCATCGCTGGGAGCAGGGTAAATGTGCTCATGACGAGGCAGGATACAATCCAAGTTGCCGACAAAGCAGTATATTTTTGGATGAAGTTGACCCCACGGGTTAGGGGCCAGAAGGCTCCAAGCACGTATAAGACCGTGAGGACTTCCCGATGAATATAGCCGAGCGCCTAGAAAGTTCAGAGCGTTAACCCACCAGTAGAGCTTCGGGGAAGTGTACAGAAGACCAACTCACCAGGGACAGCACCACGCCGACGTAAAGAGTCGCATTCAACACCAAGGAAAAGAGTGCGGCACTGGATTGTATATGGCCAAAGAGTGCCCTCTGTCCCTTTACTAGACTATGCCTCCGAGCATATACCTCCTCCCAAAAGACGACGGGGAAGAAGGCGTATGCATAATAAGTCATGGGAGACTTGGAAATAATGAATGATGCGTAGAAGAGCACGAGAGCGGACGAAAACACGACGGTACTAAGTAGTGTTCTCGAGGGCGGTGTGGAGCTTTGGAGAACATAGACGTCCATGACGGTGGTAAGGGCGAAGGCCATCCATCCTAGGTATCCCACCGTGACGAGCGCCCTGAGGAATAACCAGTCATATGTTTGAAGATACCTGAGACCTTCGAGTCCGAGCTTCATCAGAGAGTCCGACTCCTCAATGGCCTCTTCATACTTTCCACCCGCGATCAGCTTCTGGATGGATGCGAGGCGGGCGCTCGGCGTGAGTTCAGCGGCGCTGAGAGGCGCGAAGGCCTTGTATCGCAGCTCGGTCTTCTTCTTCTGCTCCTCCTTCACCCTGTACATCTCGAGGATTCCGCGCGCATTCACAAGGGACGCTTCCGCCTTCTCCTTGATGTCCGCAGACAAATACGACAGGGGCAGCTCTCCCACCGAGTTGGCCGGAAATTCGGCGCCGATCAGGTATGTCATCAACGCCGCGATGTCGGCCTGGTTGACATCATGGCGCTTAATGTTGCTCAGGCCCCACTCGGCCGAGTATTCGTCATGGCCAGGGGCAACGGTATCCGGCGTAAGGACGGGCTTGGCAATTCCAGAACCCCAGGTGATCAGAGGCGTTCGAGTATTATCGGGATGGCCGTCTCCGTGACTACCCCAGTCACTCATGCCGTGATCGGCAGTGAAAACGAAGGCTGTGCGATCATCGCCGTAAAACTGCTCGATGAGGTCTACCATCTCCTTGACGCCCTTGTCAACGACCTGGAGATTATGCAGGTATTCTTTCGAGTAGGGCCGATATCCGTGTCCAGTGGTGTCGAGGCCGAGGAGATGCAAGAAGAAGACGACCTTATCCTGGCGAAGAGCGTCGTTCAAGGTCTTATTCTGCGCAGCCTCAGCGAACAGTTCCTTCACATGATCGAAAACCCAGTAGTCGAGAGCCGTGGCATCTTGCGAGAAATCTTCAAATTCTTCGCTATAAGTATAAGCATCGACGCGTCCGGGTACAGCGCCATGTTGGAACATGGGCAGAATGTCAGGGCTTCCCCAGCTCCAGGTGTGCCGGCTTCTGTTGAACACACTGTCGAAGTTGACGGGGTTCAGCTTCCAGCCCGTAGTGACGGCAGATACATCCTCATATAAACCCGCGATGAGGGCGACATGGCCAGGACGGGATTCGGTGGGGACTCTTGTGTGGGAGACGCCGAAGGTTCCGTGTTCGAGGACGCGCGAGCGCAAAAAGGGAGCGAGTGGTCGAGGGACTAAATCCTCTTCTGTTTTCGGGTACGGCTCGGGGAAGGAAAGGAAAGTCTTGTCGGCACGTAGTCCATCGCCTAGAGTCAAGAGTCTGGGGTTAGAAGCAACATCCTCGAGGCGATGGCGCGGCTGCATGTCAGGCAGGGATGCATCATACCGACGAACAAGACAAGGCGGTCAGCCGGTGGTTTGGAATCGGGCGCCTTCCTCTCAACTTGGAACAATTGCATGCCCGACACGATCGGGCTAACAAAGTAGACATCGAAAATGGACAGAACATAGACCAGATGAAAGACCACGGCGACGGCTAAGAAGCCTAAGCGAGTGACCCCGGCCATGGCTGCATAAAAGAGTGAATCGTATCTACCACCAGCCGCTATGTAAAAGAACAGTTGAAAGAGCGTATCGAAAACGTCAAAGAAATTCTAATATCGCGAGAACGCGGCGTCGGCGGCTGAATAACGACAGGAAGCGATTTAAGGAGTGTCGGCCATTAAGACTGCGGCGCGGCGTGGGCTGCTTTCCGGTTATTACTGGCGATCCGGGTTGTCGCAACCTACCCACAAGCCTAGCGGTGGCCGATCGAGTCGGATTTATCGAGGATTCAAGTTCGACTTGTTCAAATTGTGGCCATTTGATACCCAATTAATTAGCGCAACTCCACTAGGCAAGCCTCAATGGTTGTTACGAGCACGAAGGAGAGGATGCCTGGTAAAGTCAAACCGCAAGTCGCAAGTTGCATGTGGGAGACTTTTTTCAATGCTGCTACAAATCTAATCTACACTTCGAAATCCACTGCAAACTTGGACGCGGCGCGAGGTCCACTTCTTCGTGGCAACCGTGTCCATTGTTAAGAGCTTAACTCCTGGTTCCAATGTCACGTCAAATGAGAACCCTCCGGGTCCTCCAATCCTCCCCACTCTCCGAGCCCGCCGAACTGGACGAGTGTACCTGTGTACGTACCAAACACTAGTGTAATCATATGTAGTAAGATGCAGGTGTCCATGCATAAAAAGGGGGAGGTGGAGATGCAATGGATGTCGTAGTGCAACATCTCCTATGAGCATCCCATACTTCGTACGCTGACAGGTATTTCGCACAGTAATACACAGGTATGAGGCATCAAGTGGTTCTCTCTTCCTGAAGCTAGTGACAATTGAACGATGAAGCCTTCAAGGTTGCGAGCAGCTCTTGTTCCCATACGAGGTGAGGGGTTACACGAGCAAATCCCAGAAGTGGTATATCAATGAACCGAACAATTATAACCCATCATCGAAACCGAAACAATCATCAATCGCCCGTTGCTAGTTGCCCCGCATACATCATCCTATAACAATTGCTTTGCCCAACCTCATGGCTAATTCCATAACTCCATGTCCCTTTATCGCCTTGACATCTTCACAATCAAGGTACGCCTCCCGCATGCTAAATCATAAGCAAAGACCAGTCCGCTATGATGGTCCTTGCCGTTTCCCAGGGTATACTGCCAGCATAAACCTAAGAGTACCAAAAAAAGAAAAAAGAAAAAACCCCCAACCCGGATGGGCTACTCTGGAAGCTCAGTCAGTTAGAGCCCTCGTCACCCTGGCGTAAAACTTGGCTGCGTGGGGGCGGGGGAAGGTTATCTCCTCCGTCAGGTAATCCGGTAACAGCTCCATCAGGGTCCTGTCTCTGTTGGCATCGAGCTGGGGTTGGTACGTAATCTGAGCTTCCTCGAACCCATCCCCTGTCATGTCGGTCTCGATGCAAAGTTTGAAATGCAGTGCTACGGTGATCGGGTTAGTACCTGCCAACATCCTCTCTTCCTCCATTTCAGACAGGGGGATTACTTACTGCCATTCCTTCCAGTCTGCAGACAGTCGAATATATCCTCCTTGTCGTGGAATTTTACCCCTCTCACAATCAAGCCGGTCAGATCGCTATAGAGGTCTTCCTTCATCTGAGCCGCCTGGATGATTTCCGAGTTCCCGCCATTGCGCGCCGCTTGGCTATTAGACTTAACGGCACTACTAGGCACCTTGGCATGAGCAGCAGCTTCAGACCGGCTAGCCGCTAACTTCGTGGTGAGAGATTTATTATCTGCCCTAGCCTCCGAGAGAGATGTCGTTAGGTCCGTAATCTTTTGCTGTAACCCGGCAATTGTCGCTTCGTGTTGCTCGACTGTCTTTGCCATTTTCTGTCCCTCCTTGGCGAGTGAAGTTTGCGACGCCAACTCGGCTTTTAAATCGGCTATCAGTTCCTTGGATGCTATAAAGCGGTCCGTGTTAACAGGCGTCCTAGAGTGAATGCTGGAGCGGGTACTCTTGACTATTAATACTTACTCTGAGCCCTTTCTTCCGCCTGTTTCTTAAGCCGGTCAAAGTTCCGCTCCGCCTCCCGTGCGCCAACCTCCTGTAGGTGTCGGTACTTGGATTCTAGGATATCGTATCTTTTGCTAAGATCCCCTAGTTTTCGACGAATCGATGGATCGTTGGAATCTAGATCGACCACACGTTGACTCCTAACGCTTGAGGGCACAGCTGGGAGAGCGGCGGGCGCTTCGGGTTCAATTGATGGATGCTGGGGAAGCTCTCCTAGCTCGTCGTCCTCTCCCTCATCGATGTCCATCTGCTCTGGAGGAGGCTGAGTCTCCGGGATCTCCGTCTTCGAAGACACTGGTTTCCGGCCACGACGCCCTTTCGGAACTGGAGTAGGGGCGGGTAACGCTGTATCAACGGCCATGCTTTCGCCTTCGGCTAGGTCAACCTCCGTGGGGGTTTCGGCGGTTTTTTTGACGGTGCGTGGCCTTCCACGTGTAGGCTTTGGCTTCTCGACGATCTTTGGAACGGTGCCTTTCGCCCCCTTCTTCGGTGCAGCAATGTTTTGTTGGTTGGCGCTCTTCTCCGATAAAACTCCATTCGTCTCTCCCGGATTGAGCTCGGCTGCCACTGCGGCAGCGATTCTATCACTGGTCCGGCGCCCTGTAGTTTTCTGAGCCGGCTTCGTCACCTTGTTCGCTGACCCGGCAGGTCGGCCGCGAGGTCTTTTGGTTGTCATCGTTGGTGCTACCGCGACTGTCGGTCGTGGTGCAAGAGAGAAATCCGACGATTCGTCCTCCAAGTCGGAACCCACCAGGCGCATGAGGGGAGCTCGAGATTTCGTGCCGGGCATTTAGGGATCGAGCGCGTCGAGTCGTCACGAAGTCGGCTTATTTGAGCGTCTTGCGTAATTATTCGGCGTCAAAGTGTTGTATACTTAGCCTTGAGTACGGAGGCTTCTCTGATGAAAGTTCGAAGTATGCTGTCTTGAGCGGTGAAATTCTTCAATTGCTGCCCATCGCAAAATGTTGTTGACAGTGGGTTGAGATAATGTCCGAATTAGGAAATTCATAAACAATGGGATTGTCACGAAGTTAATACTGTGTACCGAGGTACTTACGCTGGTACCTTTGTACCTTTGTGCGAGATACGTAGATTACTTTGTCCAGCAATTTTGTCTAACAAATTGTTCTCTCGCCGCCCAGTCCAGACACCACCTGACATGTGGCGGAAGTTGCCATCAAATTTGATGTGTGGTGCCAGCAGTTGGTCCAAGGGAAGGCTCGTGCTCGCCTTCCTCGACCACAGCCCATGAGGCGATGAGAAAGTCAAAAATGGGCATCTATCCTTCTCATTGACGAGCAGATTAACATTCTCCTTGGTATTTGGGCAGCTATCAAATCCCTCTCCCCTTTAGAGGGTTACTTCTTTTTCTCCTATTTTTCTTTAATTTTTTTTTCTTCGCCCCTTCTTTCGACGCCGCCAGACGCGAATGCTATAGCTAGCTAGTCGTGTTCCTATTTAGACTTCATCCCGCCTTACCCTCGGCATCCTCGGGCTTGTTCAAACCCACGAGCTTTCCCAGAACCTCAATACTAGGCTTTCCGTCCGCAGCGTCATCATGGCCGATAAACGCAGGATAGACAGTCTGGCCGTTGACTTTTTGCTTTTTGCTGGTCTTGTACGATGCGCCGTTCTAAAACCATCCCGATGACGTCTATGAATGCTAACTATCCCCAGATCGCAACCGGTGCCTACGTGATCCGCCAGGTCATCTCCAACGTAATCGCAGATCCAGAACGCGAGAAGCACGAACAAGCAAGCCTGCGAGCAAAGGCGCACTTAGAACGTTTGCAGCGGGAAAAAGATCGAAGGAGATCCGGAGATGGCTCGGACGATACAGCGCAACGAGGCCCTCGTGTGGAAGACCTGACTCTGAATCAATATGAGAACATCGTCGCCATGGATATGGTGGCGCCGCAAGATATACATGTCGGCTTCAACGGTTAGACATACCAGCCCCGTCATTGAATTGTCCAGTTTACGTGTACTAATGCTAATGCTTCACAGACATCGGCGGCCTCGATGGCATTATCGAAGAACTCAAAGAATCCGTCATTTACCCTCTAACGATGCCACAACTATACTCGCATGGTGGAGCGTTATTATCAGCACCGTCTGGTGTTCTTCTCTACGGTCCTCCTGGATGTGGCAAAACGATGCTTGCAAAGGCCCTTGCGCGTGAGAGCGGTGCCTCGTTTATCAATCTACACATCTCGACCCTCCTCGAGAAGTGGTACGGAGATTCGAACAAACTTGTACGAGCCGTTTTCACCCTGGCCCGCAAGATGCAGCCTGCCATCATCTTCATTGACGAGATTGATGCTGTGCTGAGGATGCGGGCCAACAGTGACCACGAAGCGAGCGCCATGGTTAAAGCAGAGTACGTCCACTGTAATTTACACCATCGTTCATGGGCAACAGCAGCTAACAGGTCTTCAAAGGTTTATGACCCTCTGGGACGGATTGACATCGGCAAACACGTCCGGTCTCCCCGCCAGGATCGTCGTGCTCGGCGCAACGAATCGAATCCACGACATCGACGAAGCCATCCTTAGGCGAATGCCCAAAAAGTTCGCCGTATCTCTCCCCGGCGCGGAGCAGAGGCGCCGCATTCTTCAACTCGTGCTAGCGGACACCAAGACGGATCCCGAAAACTTCAATCTCGACTACATTGTCAGGGTGACGGCTGGCATGTCAGGTAGCGACATCAAGGAGGCGTGCCGTGACGCGGCGATGGTGCCCGTCCGGGAGTACATCCGACAGAACCGTGATGGTGCTGTTCAAACTAGGTCGATTAACCCCGATCACATCCGCGGCATTCGCACGGAAGACTTCTTCGGAAGGATGGGTGGCCAGGTACTACATGCTCAGGCTAATAAGCAAGGCGATCAGACTACCGCCGATGCGGAGAAGGGTTCATCGGACGGATACCTTGATGCGGAAGCGGAATCTCTGGGCTAAAAATGGTCATTGGACGAGATAATTAGAGCGTGGATGGCGTCTGGCTATGGGTTATAACTAGGTTTATGTCTCGAGATATTGGAAGGATTCGGACAGATGATTGTAGATGCTGTTTTAGAATCGATGTACACATATAGATACTTATCGCTATGAGAATGCAGGTGGCCAATATCTAACTCAACGTTGTCCACATTCTAGGTGATCGTGTCTTCAACATGCAACCATGCATGCGTCGAATTGAGCTAGTCGGCTGCGCTTCAAAACACAATACGGAGCAAACAGCGTTTTCGAGAGTGGTTTCGTCTATGTGAGGCTCAAGGTTTGCTATTTGATCTGTACATTGAACCTTTCTGAACGGCGATTTTTTTTAATTTTTGTTTCTTCCTTTTCTTTCTTTATGGATAGTTTCGACGAAAACATGCCTTTCAATAAGTAAGCGACCGAGCCTACCACTTTCCCTTTGACCTCGTCCATCTATTTCCAACATCAAAAACAAGTCCAATATCAGAAACAAGGACCGTCAGTTCTTACGAGGCTACGATCAAACCCCATCCAAATCCATCCAAGACACCTGTAATTTTTTTCTATCATTCTATTGGCTATCATTACTTCTAAGAGCTCTGTTTCACCTGTTCTTCCCATACTCCCAAATAAATGGATGGCTTTGGCTGGTTCTTGACGGGTCCTAGTACCACCCGTCTAGAAAGAGCCGAACCTCCTTGTTTCTGATATTGGGCTTGTTTTTGGTGTGGGAAATAGATGGAAATAAGGTCAAAAGGAAAGTGGTAGGCTCACGACTCTTAATTGCTGGAAGAGTCATCTCTTCCCTCTCTGTACAATTGTACTTTACCATATATCTCCAAACTTATTTCAGCTTCGATGAAGTAATACTCGACATCAATTCTCCGACAATTCCCCGGCATCTGCCCGATATTTCAGGTTCCAAGATCAAGCTACCCCATCTTTGCGGGGGATACTTGGCTGGTCAGAAATGCCGATGCTGTCCGCGAGCCGCCTCGCAGGTTCTCGTGCCGGTTCTCGGCCAGCCGTGGACTTGCATGGTTGAGCGCCGTATGAGAGGCCAGCGTGAGCATGCACGTCTACTTGCGGCCCTCTTACCCGGTGCCCTTACAATGAAGTACTGCGGAGTGTAAGAGGGGCTTTAGCCTATCAGGAGAAGTAAGGAGAAGTAGGGAGAAGTCCTTTCTCTTCATCGCCGTCATGGATCAATTGGTAGGTAGATGTTTAAGTTACCACCACCGCCGAAATGCTGTAGGCACTTCGGAAACTAGGGTTTGCACGGAAAACCGATAATGACCAGTTTCAAAGTAACCCTTCAATACGAAGCCATCACCCAGGATATAATCTACATCTATACTTCTAGAGATGGGCCGGGCTGTCCAAGTATGACTTCCCGTTTCGTTTGAACTTCCCTTTGCGGGGACAGCGATGGCGACATTTTCGCAGTTTTCGCCCGAGAGTAGCGGTGCTGACTAAGTACTTCCCCAAGATGTCATGTCGAATTCTCCCATCAATCGCAAGCGGATTGGACTTGACTCTTCCCGCGATATCCTTCTCTAGATCATTTCCTTTTTCTCTTCGAGATCAATTGACATTTCCTCTACTGTACCTAACACCCCGTCGTTTTCCATCTTGCGTCCGCGTAGGGCGTACCTCTTCTATCCTTCCACCTTCATCCCGCTCCTCCAGCACAATGACCTCTAATCCACCCCAGACGGCGAAGCCGTTCAAGAAACTAGATCTTGATGGTCATGAGCTTCCACCATCCCCAGCACCCTCCAGCCCTCTCAGTGGCCGTCGCCGATATGCCTTCGCCACGGAACTGGTTTATACCGATAGCAATGACCAGTACGGATCGTCGAGCGTTCCCATCTACCAAACCGCCACCTTCAAGCAAGTTAAGGCTACTGGTGGCCAGCAAGAGTATGACTACACCCGCTCAGGCAACCCTACGCGAACACACCTTGAAAGGCACCTGGCGAAGATCATGAATGCCACAAGGGCTCTGGCAGTCAGCTCAGGAATGGGTGCGCTCGATGTGATCTGCCGACTACTACGGCCCGGTGACCATGTCATCACCGGTGACGACCTCTACGGTGGCACTCACCGACTTCTTACTTACATGGCTGCAAACCAAGGCATTGTCGTGCATCATGTCGACACAACGAACCCAGAGAGCGTCCGCAAAGCTATCTGCCCCAAAACTGCCATGGTTCTTCTGGAGACGCCTACAAATCCGTTGATCAAGATCGTCGACGTTCCCGCTATTGCCCAGATGGTCCACGAGGCCAATGAGAATGCTCTTGTTGTTGTGGACAACACTATGCTTTCTCCCATGCTTTGCAACCCTCTCGATCTTGGAGCCGACATCGTCTATGAGTCCGGAACCAAGTATCTCTCAGGCCATCACGACATTATGGCCGGTGTCATCGGCTGCAATGATGCGTCGGTTGGCGATCGGTTGTTCTTCACCATTAATGCGACGGGATGTGGACTCGCACCCAACGATGCCTTCCTTTTGATGCGTGGTGTCAAGACACTCGCGATCCGCATGGAGAAACAGCAGGCAAATGCCCAAGCAATTGCCGAATTCTTGGAATCCCATGGATTCCGCGTACGATATCCGGGTCTAAAGTCTCATCCGCAATACGACCTCCATCGTTCCATGGCGAGGGGTGCCGGTGCCGTTCTTTCCTTCGAGACAGGAGATACCGCACTCTCCGAGCGCATTGTGGAGGCCGCTAGATTGTGGGGTATCAGTGTCAGCTTTGGCTGTGTCAACAGCTTGATCAGCATGCCTTGCCAGATGAGCCACGCGAGCATAGATGCGAAGACAAGAGAAGAAAGACATATGCCAGAGGATATTATCAGACTGTGCGTCGGCATTGAGGACGTGAATGACCTAATCGACGACCTGTCGCGCGCTGTATGTATAAAAGGACATGATGAAGCCCCTTTCAGGACCGTACTTGACTAACTCTCTCATGTAGCTTGTGCAAGCCGGCGCTGCGAACGTTACCCTGGAAGGTTTCACCGCGGTTGGACCTGCCACTGAATCTTCAGAAACTCCGGCGACCGAGGACAGTCAATAGCTGTCTTAAAAAGGCACCATGTCTGCTTCTTTCGATTCCCTCGAGTTTCTAAACTTCTGTGGAATAGTAGCTGAGCTGAAAAGGTCATTGTAAACCCAAAATCACAGGCACCGAACAGCAGTTGAAGCCCAAAGTTTGGAACAATTCTGATTAGAGATGGACTTATTCTTGGGAGGCGTATGGTCTGGCGTTCTGTATCTTTAAGTCGTTGATTTTCCTGGAGCGGCCAGAAGACATCGCAGATATGACGAACAATACTGCCTAGGCTTGAGGACAGCCTCGAGGCGATATATCATTGCGCTTTATTGTGCCATGCGTGCACTCTCCCGCCCCATTCCTCGCCAGGTTTATAACTACATGTATGGAAAGCAAAAGATGGAACCGCGCTCGAATACCCCGAGATGATGGGTGCACGAACTCTATGCGACCAGATCGAACACCCCATCTATGTCGAAGCTTGGGTATACCAGCTCCGAACCGCAAGCTTGTTTCTACTGCTGCGATACGCCCTAGCGCCCCTCCCGAAGTCCAACTCCTGCTGAATCAGGGTGTGGGGTATCCTCAAATTGGAACCGAGGGGAGCAGGAGGCCGAGGTTTAGTCGTCCGGCATGCCGACCTTGATCAGACTTTGGGACGGGTGCGAACCCCGGGGACTTCCTTTCAACTGTTTTGCCGCGTCATGTTCAAATAGCTACTGCTTAAACAAAAAGGGATTTTGATATTGAGAAAAGTGCTTGAAACTGCAAGACCGTTGAGCTTTCCACCCTAGATAAGCATAAGCAGATAAATTAGACGATGTACGTGATCTACACTTCCTTATCCTATCATCATGGTGTTGCCATTTGCTGAGGCGAGCGCCCGCAGCTTATGCCGGCCACGGCAGGGGATGAAAAGCAGTCCTTCTCCTTCAGCTGTTCTGATGCGAAAATCGATTACGCGTTCTGTCTGAAGATAAGGCTTGCACGACCGACCTATCTTGTGCATTTAGACGATATGGTCGTCCCTGATAGACCAGTATGCCGACTGCTTTTTTGCGTAGCATAGAGGTCTATTTCAAGACAGCCATGCCGGAAAAGGAGGGGAAGAGCTTGAGCTAAATGTAATTCTCTTATATATACGCCCGAGAAGCTCGGTAGTTATGCTCGAGTAGTCCTCCAACATCCTAGAATACAAACTAACTTGGAAAATAAAAACCGCTATGCATGATCTAAAAAAAAAAAGGAAAGAAACAAGTTATGAACTGATGAACATGAATGTTCAAATCTAGGAAAGGTCGAAACGATCTGGCAGCACCGCAGGTGCCACAAGCGTCCAGATGTACATTCCGTAGCACACCCAAGCACAAACAATTTTCACCCAAGACGCCCAATAGGTTCGACCCACCGTTGCAAAGTCTCCATCCTTGGTCGAGTCGTCATAATTCATGGTGAGTAAGGTACCCACCCAGGCCGTGGCGAGGAAGAAAATGATGTGAAATACGCAATAGTCATATTGCGTCTTGGAACGCTCATCGTCTTGGTTCCCGGACTTTCCATCGTCGCTATCGTCGTCCTCCGAGAGCAAGGCGTCGGCTGGCAGGCTTCCTTCCTCCACAGCCCGGCGGAGGGCCTCGGCGCGCATCTCTCTCCTCTCAGAAGGCTGCTGAGTGACTAGATCATGCTCGTCCTCCTCTGGAAGGCGGATGCCACCACCAGATCCCCCGAGGCCCAGACTTTGTGTTGCTGCACGTGTGGTCGTGTAGGCAACAGTAAGCATGGTAATGATGGCTCCAATAACAACAGATGTTCTTCTGGTTCCTTGAGCCCTGACAAGGGGATTGCAGTTCTTGTCATCAGGTTCCATGGAAACAGCGGACATGGTAAGGTAGGTGCAGTAAACAGCAACCATTGCGGCCTGAGCAAGGCCAGCCTTGGGGTTGTATTCCTGGACGGTCGGGTGGACGGAGATGGCAGAGGCGATGATCCAGAGAAGGAGGTTGATCGTGATGGCGGCTTGGTTCATGCTGCAGCCACTCGAGGCGAAGAAGATGTACTGGACAATGGTCATGGCCAACGAAGCCAGATACATGCCCAGGGTTGAGCCGATGAGTACGAAACGCCAGAGTTTCGAGTCCGTATTCTCAATTTGCTCCAGGCAGTACTCGGCCCAGGTATGAGCGAGGTCAATGAGAAGAATGAGGCCAAGAACAAGGAACACCATGGCGCCAGTCAGGGAGATATAATTACCCCAGAAGAGAAAAAAGCTGTCGGGAATGAGGAATGAGAGAACAATAAAGGCCAGCCAAACAATTACTTTCGGGCCCCAGAATCCGTTCTGCAAGGCTGCTCGGGGGTTCTTCGTGGATCTGACGCCGATGAGGAGGCCTGCCAAAAGGAGGTGGAAGAGTCCAAGGGCGAAGCAGACCCTGTGTGCGGCAAACCAGCCGTAGCATTCGCCGTTCGGGCAGTTGATTTTAACGTAGTCGAAAGTAAGATGCTGTAGTTTCTCAATTGCCCATGGTGTGAGCATTATCCAGGCCAGGATCGAGTTGACTAGAAGGATGAGAGCGTATGCGATTCTCGTTGCGACACTACGGCACAGGAATGGTCAGTCAGGACGGTGTGGCGAAGAGCAAGAGAGTCCGGAATTTGACTTCTTACCTGTTCCCGCATTTCCCACAGGCACTGCATATAGCTGAGCAGGTTGCTGCACCGCAGCAGCTCGCGACGCAGGACAATACCTAGAGAAGAAGAGTGCTATCAGTAAGGCTGTTCGCAGGTCAGTAGGCACCAATACAAGCTCACCGTGCCCATGCTCGGGACCGCGAGAAGCGGTAGTGAAAGGAAAGCACCCATTATCGAAAGGCGCCCGACTTGTTCAGAAGATCCAATCTAAGGTTAAAACTGATATTCTTATTCGAAGGTTGGATTCAGTGGGAAGTACGAATGGTGACGGCGGGGTGGACTGAATGACTTGGAGTCGTTGAAGTGGAAGAGTGGAGCGGGAACTCCAAACAACGCAACGCACGGTTGGTGTCGGAGGCTGGGTCGCAAGGTTGCTCAAGGCTCGCGAGGGGATGGACAAAGCAGATGTTCACGTGAACATTACGTAGTGTCCACGAGACAATGACTCCACTTTCGGCACGCTTTCTTATCTAATCAGCCATCATTGACGATTGGACTTGGCGCTTAGAGTTGACGTCCTATCGTCATTGATGACTTCAATATTACGCTGTTTTAGCGGGCCCGTGATGTACCGGATCGGTACCTGTCAACACCCTTCGCCAAGCCGAGTTACCCCCCTGAAACTGTCAGCGACACCTTGACATAAGTCAGTCATGCGTGCCGGCAGTCAACCCAATCAATAGTTCCGACGACACATGATGATCTCGGGGTTCTGAGCTGAACCGAGCTCCCTTTTAAACTAGACCGATGCCAACTCTTCACGCCGACGTTCAGATTAATGGATAGTTATCGATAACTTCAAGGTCCGATGCCGCTCCCCGATACGAGCTGAGATTGCGCTGCGGTCAACCACTCCCATTCGATCCTCTGAATAGCTTCTTCTGCTCCGCCACACGACCTAGACTTGACGATAGCATCGATCGACTAGACCCGTCCGCCCCAATCCTTCATACAGCATGCCTCTGTCTTTGGACGATATATTTAGATAACCTACAACAATGACGGGCCGACGCGCTCATCGCGCCCGGATTGTGGCCAGCGTTGCTGCCACGGCCATATCCTTGGCTTGCGGGACCAATGTTCGTTCTGATACCAGATTCCCTTCCTCCAGAACCGGACTTCCTCTTTACCAAGAGACCAACTAACAATTGGTGTTTTCGGCTTTGATCAGTATGTCTATTCTGCTTGGGCACCCCAGTTCGCGGACCGCCTCAAGCTATCATCAACCGAAAGTAATTTGATCGGGCTTTTTGGAAACATGGGCATGTACATCTTGGGATTTCCTGTTGGCGTGTTAATCGACGGCCGTGGACCTCGGCCAGCCATCATTTCCGGCATGATCCTGCTTGCTCTAGGCTACTTCCCGTTGCATGAGGCCTACGATAAAGGCGCTGGTTCCGTCCCCCTACTCTGTTTCTTCTCCTTCCTGACCGGCCTGGGTTCGTGCATGGCCTTCACCGCCGCCATGAAGACATCAGCCCTCAACTGGCCAGACCATCGCGGAACCGCCACTGCCTTTCCACTCGCCGCATTTGGCCTAAGCGCATTCTTCTTCTCGTCCTTGGGAGCTGTTTTCTTTGCTGGTGATACAAGTCCTTTCCTGATGCTCCTGGCGTGTGGCACTTCCGGTGTGGTTTTGGTCGGGTCTCTCTTCCTCCGCGTTATTCCCCACCATGCTTATCATTCTGTTCCGGCTGCGGAAACGGCATCTGGCTCCCTCCTTCGTAAGAACTCGATGACCGGTGACGGGGATAGGCCAGTTTGCCCAGGCACACGCTGTCCGGAACCTGGTACGTCGTACAATACCGTCGGAAACGACACGATTCCACCTAGATCCTCCGAGGAGGAAGACATAGAAGCCCTAGCGCTCGAGGCCAATCATACCATTGAAAACGAACCGAACGCCTGTCCGCTTGACGGGACACCAGACGAGGCCGCCTCGGATGAATCGTCTTCTCTGATATCGCAAGCCTCGTCGCTACCGGGCGAAATTCTAGTACAGAGCAGTGTTGATATGGACCGTTCTCATCGTGTAGATATCCGTGGCATAAAGATTCTGCCAATTCCTAGGTTCTGGCAGTTGTTTTCTCTCATGGGCATCCTCTCCGGAATTGGCCTCATGACGATCAAGTATGTTCCTCCCCCCCCCCCCCCCCCCCCCCAAAAACGCTGTCGGCTCTTGTCGGCCCAAACTAACATTGTCGGTAAGCAACATCGGAAATGTCGTCAAGGCACTTTGGAGACGATATGACGACTCTGTTGACGAAGCATATGTCGTGCAGATCCAACAGCTACACGTCTCTATTCTGTCCTTGGGCAGTTTTGCTGGGAGACTATTAAGCGGTATGTGGCCCATCACCAGTCCGACGAGGACAACACTTCTCCATTGGATTTCTCGCCTCACACACACGTTCGTTTAGGTGTCGGTTCCGATTTCCTCGTCAAGGTTCTCAAAGCCAACCGCCTCTGGTGCATCGTTGTGGCGAGCACCATATTCTTCCTCGCCCAATTCTCCGGAGTCGTGATCACCAACCCTCATTTACTCGGCTTTGTATCCGGCTTGTCCGGTCTTGGTTATGGCTTCCTCTTCGGCGTATATCCATCCATCATCGCAGAAACCTTTGGAATTCATGGGCTCAGCCAGAACTGGGGCTTTATAACTCTAGCACCTGCCCTTTCTGGTAACATATTTAACATTTTCTACGGAAAGATTTACGATCAGCATAGTGTAATTGGGCCGGGAGGCCAACGAATTTGCCAGGAGGGCTTGGATTGCTACAAGCCAACATATGTGACTACGCTCTGCGCCAGCGTCATTGGGCTTGGGCTCTCTCTTTGGCTTATTCAACGGGATAGGAACGGAGACCCGATCAAGGGCAAGGGGGAGGAAGAAGACTAGAGATGGATCTCGCGTATAAATTGCACAATACGGCCGGTGGCGTTGGGTATAGGAGTTGGGCCGAGGACTTGGTAGCCACGTTTTGTCACTTAAAACGACTTAGACTAGAGGATGTGTTCTTTTTTTTATAGTTTCTCAGTTTCGGCTGAAGTTTGACTAGTCCCTGCACAAATGAGATCTAACTTAGTTCGAGTGCTCCCTGTGTCGAGCTGCTTCCGATGCTCTTACTATGACTGCCGAATCCGTCTGGTAACTCTCCTTGTTCGACCCCAATTACAAGTCCATCATCTTGAAAATGGTCACTATCGGCACTGCTCGTATTCGTCGCATAATATAGCTTGGGACGCAATCTCTATTATGCATGTTCTTGAATTAAAAATATAGGTAACGGATGAGGGCCTATCGCCATCAAGTTCTATGTACAATATTAGAACATAGGAAAGATTACCACGTAAAAGCTAATCCCAGGCAATTAGACCATCATTCAATACTACATGATAGTAAAATGCTCCCCCCCTTTTTTCTGTCCCGTCGATCCATCCGCGTCCATTTCTTGCTCCCTTGGCCAGATCACGTCGTTCCCAGGTGCGGTGGGGTCTCCAGACGTGACGAGCCGGCCAGGTCGCCAATCTCAAGGAGTAAGTAGGGGTCCCACGTCCCACGGCGGTCAGGCTCAGCATCTTGTATCCAGATGCCGCCTAAGGGCTAGGCAGGTCCTCTTAGTGCCCTCCACGCCACAACTCCTCTGGCGTACCTCGTGCACTTGGCGGTCGATCTCGGTTTCGGACGGGTAGTGCGAGAAGTATGGGGTATCCAGAATTATAAAGGGTTCAGTATATACAGAGAACTAAGCAGCCCACGGTCCGAGTGAATAGCGCGGTACTAAGGGGGTAGACAGTGACAAGTAGGAGAGGCATTATGGAATGAATTAGGTATTGATGATGAGGTGACACATTCATGGTGTTTTCCCGCGCTTCCGGCCGTCCACCATGTCATCTTCGAAAAGAGCCTTTAGACTGCCCAACGACCACGAACCAGAAGTGAGGTAGATTAGAACCAACCAAGTCGAGATTAGATGCACGAGATGGTGCAGCCGGTAAGCATAGGTGATGCCGTAAACTCCAGCGTAGAATGCGGTCCCAATGAATAAGGCTCCTGTGACGTGCCTGAGACGGCCGGTGACTCGGGGAATCATCTTCCCAGTCGTCATATTCTCGACGAGAAGAATAAATGAAATAATGGAGAGGACATTATGGTGGGAAGAAAATGGCGTTAGCCACTGAACCGCAAGGTTTCGGAGCCACACGGCCAGAATTGGCAGGTTGATAGGCAGCACCCAGAGCATTAGTAGAAGTATAGAGTGTGCATAGTTGTAGAAATTGTAATTCATCATTTGATTATGATGCGAAAACGTCCGCAGTGCGCGGATGGTGGTGATAAGTTGCACAAGACAAGCGACAAGATACGCGAACTGATATGGGATGAATGTCGACACGAGAAGCAAGAGAATACCAGTCGTTATCGCGCGGCGCTGCGGCGACGTTGGTGAGAATAGGCCGGGAGATGAAGTTCCTTTGGGTGTTTCATCAGCACTACTCGAGTGTCGGGTGAAAAAGCCACAAACAACTGCGGTAATTTGTGTGAGTAAAAGGGTCACGTAGTGAAGTCCAGCGCAGACTCCAACACTGATCCCGGCGATGATTGGGACGAGGAACCAAAAGAAGGGATCACTCATGCCGGTCACGCTGTCATTCTGGTAAAAGTCGACACCGGACGTGCTGTTTGCTCCGCTTCCCGGGCTAATGGTCCTGGTCGCTCCCCAACCGGAGACTGATAGTACGGTCAGACAGATCACGGTGACCAGGAAGGACCCTCGAAGAGAAAGATCTAGGGCTTCCGTGAATGACACGAAAACGCCTGTCTCGTCATACAGCTGGAACTGCTTCGCGAGGACAAGGGCCACTATTAACAGTGGGAAGGCCGCAAAGACAGTTCTGTATCGCATGTATAGCTTGCCAATACTCCCCAGAACGTCAACCTCGAGCTTGATGTGAATCTCTGATTCGCATGTAGGGTCTGCCCAAATCTGAAAACTGAGGCCTCTGTCGTCGTCATCGTCGTCATAGGGCCGGAGTGGAGGCGGCACGAATGGTGAAATTCCATGGATGCTAATCTCCGCCGTTCTAGCATTGACGAAAAACTTGGACTCATATGGCCGACTCAAGTACTGCCTGACTAGCGGGGAGAAAAGCTCCTTATTCCTAGCACATTTCTGGGACTCGATGTGCAGGTTATAGGCGAGCAGACTAGACTCGATGGCAGGAATGCGAATGTGCGAGACGGTAGACCGATTCGGCAGCAGGGTCATGGTCAGGCCAAACGCGAGCAAGTCTTCAAGGACGACGTCTTTCGTTCTCACGGAGCTGGCATGATCCGCAAACTCTGCCAAAACAAACCCGTCTGTAGGTGACGTCGACTTGTCTAAAACAACAACAAACTGATGGTCTGCCAACTCCTCTGCGTTGTATTCGAGATAGGAAAAAGGGCGATTCTCCGGATCCTGAGCCGGGGTAAACGGATACTTTGAAGATGGTGTCGAGCGGGGCAGTATAATGAGATCGGATGCTGCGCTGTTGCAGACAAACTTGGCAGACTCGTCGCCATCTGTCGAAAGATCAACGCTTATCGGGAGTGCCAAGGTAGACTGACCAGGCTGAGGCGGGGCAACACTACAGAGAAGCACCTCCAAGTTACCACTACCCCCAGGGGAACTCAACGGGGTATCTGAAAGGAAGGTAAATCGTGTGCTCTTGGGGGAACCGGGAGGTTGGACAGGCAGAAGGTAGGCTCTGGGTTTCGAATCACGGCCGAGCTGTCTGATTGTAAGCCTTTCCCCATCAGGGATGACTGTATTGGAGCTGTCGCCAAGGGTGAGAAGCGTTGATGGTGCTTGGTAAGGTAGGGCCTTCTCAGCATCAGGCTCCAAGCCGGTCAAGAACCACTTTCTGAAAACCCTCATCCTCTCGGCGCGAGGTTTAGTCTGCGATGCTCTGCTCACATCCACTATATCATACAGGGCCCGAGTGGCAACTTTCCGGAACTGGTCGCACCACAGAATCGCCTGGTGATCCATACTCGTCCAAACGGTCGGAATAGTGGTTGTAAAGACTGTAAATCCATGGGTTTCGGGGACCATCGACTCGATGCTAGCGTAATCAGATGGGACGACAGTATCCAAACCGCCTCCGGCGATAGACACCAAAGTGACGTGCCATAGTGGGTTGTTGTTAGCCCATTTCTCGGCGTAGGCGTTCCTCCAGTACGAGTTTATGGCATCATATATTTGCACGATTTGACCATCGAATGTGACCGGAGCCTGAGAGTGAGGGGCGGACATGGTGATAATTGTGTTGATGGAATTAGACTGGTAATTCGGCATGACGAGCATGGTTCGCGCAACGACTCCGCCCATCGAGTGGCCTAGAACAATGACAGAGGTAGGATCGGGAGTATCAGACGGTCGAGGAGACATTCGGGGATCCATATATAGCGAGAGGATGTAGCGAATTGCTTCATTCAGATACTCGGCTTGGTCGAGGAGAGTCTGGCCATGGAAAGCCGTGATATCTTCATTGAAGTCGACAGTGAAGAAGTCAAGGTTGCGGGTACCAGCGGCGATTGCCGCCTCATTATGCCGGATAACATCGTTGAAATAATTCGAGGCCTCCGCAGCGATCGGACGTACTTGTTTGTAACTCCCGGCGTTTCCGGGGACAAACAGCACCGGTATACCTCTTAACTATGTCGGTGGGCGCCAGGGGGGTTAATGACCACGGGTTTGGGGAAGCACAACGGGGGAGGGGGCAGGGATGTATCGCCGGGAAGCGCGTACCTTGTCATCGTCGACCGTCTGCTCGCGGTAGAGATAGAGAGAATACTTGCTAGCAAAACGAGTGTGTTCGGTGTCGAATTCGCTGAACTTGATATAGCTGGGTCTCATGTAGGACATTCGGCAGCCCTTGGGGTCAAGCTGCCGGGTAACCAGGGAATAAAGAATGGCTGACAGCAAGCCAAGTCCGATGACAGACACCAGCAGAATGAGAGGGGTGATTGACCATAGCCTGCGACGTAACCTGGTATTGGATATCGAAGTAGAAGAATTCAAAGAAGGCGAACCCTTGGCATCGCGACCGAGGGTGTTCGGTTTCGTGGTAGCGGCGAAAGGGGGGTCGGCGGAGCCATTGCGATCTTTCGATACTTTCCAACTAATGTTGGTTGAGCGTCTACTCCTCGCAGAAGAAGGGGAGAGCGGAATATCCGGCTGGGGGCGGTCGTTGGACAAGGCCGTTTCGTCGACAGATTCCGGCGGCGGTTTGTCGTGGTCGACAGAGGATCCGTCAGCGTCTTTAGAAGACGCAGACGGCCGGCCCTTCATGGGGGCAGAAGGCTCCGTATAGTAGGAGTCTTCACGGTGCCGGCGATGAAGGTTTGAGGAGGGGGAGGGAGGGAGGGAGAGAAGGTGCCGAGATGGCGAAAGCGAAGGCGGAGTGAAGGGGGCGGAAGGAAAGAAAGAGAAGAGGAGAGGCGAGAATTATTACTTCGTATGGTTGAATTAACCCAGGATAGCTTTGGGACTCTTGGAGACGAAGGTACAATTGTACCGCAGTACTTCGTACTGCACCAGGGAAATTGTGGGAGGGTGGGACTAGCAGAGGCGTGTTATTATTGCGACATGGATTGCAACCAGACCAGTGGCCACTGACAGCGCTCGCTAGATTTAGCAGATTACCATTGAGGGAAAACGTTTGGCTGCATGTGGATTCTGGAATGTTGGTTCTAGCAATGGTTCTTGTACACACTATTATGTACCTGCCGTAGTGGATTTCAGAATTAATACACGAGATTAATACCTCAGGACAGGCGGGCGGAGCAGAGCAGGACACCCAAACGGCGGTTTTGGGGCAGGAGTCTCTGGACAACCCGAGAGCACACAGACAGCAGAATTACGAGTAACAGGACGGGTTTTCAAGGACGATCGATAACAGCGGGTTATCAAGCGACACCACCCACTAGGTCCGGCCGCTGGCCACTGTCCATTTGTAACGATACATTGATCAATTGAGCCTCTCTCTTCTTAGCTCTCGCTTTGTTATGATTGGCCGTTGCTTGGTAATAGCCGGGCTACACGCACGCCATGCTCTCGAGTCTTGAGTCTGAGGATGCAGTGCAGCTAGTGCAGCAGCGGGTGGTGGAGACGATGGAGACGATGGAGACGATGGACGGGACATGGACAGACACATTCTTTGCACAAGCATTATTCATTCATCGAGAACCAGCAGCACGCGAGTTCAAATCCGCCCGCATTTTCTACGGAGTCGGACCTCATTCTTTGGCTCTGGCTCAACATTGCATTTTCAGCGCAAAGTCCATCCAACCCTTCAGCCTCCGGTTTAGAACGGTGCTCGTTGTAGTACCATGAGGCAAGTAGAAGGCCAAATCTGCGCGGCTGTTGGCAACATGCATAGTACTGTAATTCAATCAAGAGCCGACTAGGCAAGCTCGCTGTTATACTTCAATGACTGAAGTCACCATGTCTCAACTTTGCTCGCAGTTGGGTCATCGGTCATAGACCAACATACCCCGCAGACACGAGGACGAAGTATGTTCACATTCCACTTCATGAATGGCGCTCTCATCGTGCGATTATCACCCATATCTTGGGGCAGGGTTGTGAAGAAGTCGGAAATTCGTCCGAAAAGACCCATCCAGTCCCCGGCCGGCGGGCGGCACGTGCGAACTGCCTCATGGAGATACCAGAAGGGCTTCTTCGTATCCACGCAGCGGCCCTGGATGTAGCAGGTCACCCGGGTCCATTGTCTTTGGAGAGAGCGAGCGCCCGAGTCATCAGTCTATCAAATCTCAGTAGAATTCTACTTACTATATAAGCATAGGTGTCCCGAATCCTTAAACGCCCGGCTCCATCATGCCTCTGATTATCACAGTTGATTTAACCTTCACCAATTAAACCAAGATAACGGAGATCGCTTCCCAAGTTCGCATCCCGGCCAGGACAGGATGATATGAAATGCACGATTTGTTCCTATTATTGCGGCTTCGAAGTATGCCCGCGAGCAAACATGCGGATTTCCCCAGTCCAGATGATCATAAGATTGTCGAAGAGAAAGATTAATCCTCCATAAGGGCTCAGAACTTGCATTTCGTGATGTTATTCCTCTTCTCTTTTGATGGGACAAGGAAGAACGGAAACGGCGATGATCCACTCCGGTCCTCGACATTACGAGGCACACTGCTTCGTGCGAAGACGAAGTAAACTACGAAGTACTTTCTACGAAGTACTTCGTACACGAGGACGTGATGTACGGAGTATTACTTCGTATGGGTGCATAAGAAGTGCTCCGTAAGAATGGAGGAATTGAATCTTTCCCAACCGATGGAATTGTGAGCTTGCATGTACCGAGGTATCCTGTAAGCACAATTGACAATGCAGATTGCAGGGGACATCAAGATTGCAACATGCAACGGGGCGGCCCACTCCTCCTGACTAAGCCTCCTGCCACCCACCTTGACCTCAGACCTGTTGCAGCACGCTTTGACCAGCCTACAATGCTCTTGCACCGAGTGGTCTAGTCCAGTCCAACCATTCAGACTCGACCTGTTGCGACGCGTGAACTCGAGCTTGATGAGGTGTCTATCGTCTTCCTAAATTTAGAGTGTGAACTGTGGACTGGACGGTGACGACCATCATTCCGGCTTGTCTAGCTCGGAAGGGTTGGATGAGAGAGTTTTGAATATCACCAACTGAGATGGTTAATTGCACAACTCTTAGAAAACGGCTCATCTCCAGTTCCAAACCGAGGCGCCCTTCTCAAAAGATACGCGACCTCTTGCAGCTGGCGATAACTCGCCATGTACCTGTTCACACTCTGCAAAACGCGCCCCTGCCACAGCATCAAACCCGTCTCTCAATCTTGACGCTCTAAACTTTTAACTAATACCGGACTCTTCTCTCTTTTCTCCCAAGTATCTTTTTTTTTTTTTCTTCAGATAAACATGGCTACAATTAAAGCAATAGATAGTTCTTCTGTAAGTGGCCATCATTTTGAGCCATCTCTAATCACAAATCTCTCTAACAGTGGCGATGTGTAGATCCACCGCATCCAGTCCGGTCAGGTCATAGTTGACCTTTGCTCCGTTGCAAAGGAGCTTGTTGAAAATAGTGTGGACGCAGGTGCATCAAGCATAGGTACTGGACATGCCCACTCCCCTCGGGTCGCATCACGGCTAACCAGAGCTCTTCCCCAGAGGTGCGGTTCAAAAATCAAGGGCTGGACTCTATTGAAGTTCAGGACAATGGTAGCGGCATAACTTCCGACAACTATCAATCCATTGCACTAAAGCACTATACTTCGAAACTATCTGTCTACGATGACCTCTCCGACCTGCAGACATTTGGCTTCCGTGGTGAGGCCCTTTCGTCATTGTCTGCGCTAAGTCACTTATCCATCATTACCTGTGTGGCGGATGATGCTCCAAAGGGGTCTAAGTTGCAGTTCGCCTCATCAGGAGCCCTTGAAAGCACATCCATAGTGCCTGCAAAGCAGGGAACAACCGTCATCGTCGACAGTCTATTCCACAATCTCCCGGTCCGTCGCCGAGAGCTGGAGCGCCATATCAAAAGAGAATGGGCCAAAGTCATCTCCCTTCTCAACCAGTATGCTTGCATATTGACTGGTATCAAATTCACCGTCTCCCAGCAGCCGACGAAGGGGAAGAAGATCGTCCTCTTCTCCACGAAAGGAAACCCTACAACTCGCGAAAACATAGTCAATATCTTTGGCGCAAAAACCATGACCGCCCTAATACCTTTGGATCTTGTCTTGGAAATGGAGCCGACAAAGTCGCAAACATTATCGCGGCGTAGCAAGGGCACGCCAGCCTCACATTATGTTATCGTTAAGGGATTTGTCTCCCGTCCAGCCCATGGGGAAGGCCGTCAGGCCCCCGATCGTCAAATGTTCTTTGTCAACGGACGTCCTTGCGGCCTGCCCCAGTTTGCCAAGGTATTTAATGAAGTCTACAAAGCCTTCAATTCTTCCCAGTCCCCCTTCATTCTCGCCGACATACAGCTTGACACACACCTGTACGACGTAAACGTCAGCCCGGATAAGCGCACAATCCTCCTCCATGAGCAAGGTAGCATGCTGGAACATCTAAAGGAGTCTCTCAACTCTCTCTTTGAAGCGCAAGACTACACAGTTCCCGTATCCCAGCTCGCGACTCAAAAAACACTATCTCTAGCCAGGGCAAGTGCGACGACGCCGTCATCATCCAAAAGGGCCATTGGCGATGAGTCTAGCATCACCACTCCCGAGCCCTACCGACTCAGAAGTGACCCCGAGTTACATAACCCTAGTATCGTTTCTGAGATTGAAGGGACCTCCTTGGCTACCCGTGGATCCATCAAAGAATTATTTATGTCTTCCCGATCTAGTCAAGCGACGAGTGTGGGGGATAGCCCGGTGCCAGACAACAAAGCCGAGACGCCCTCTAAAGCGCCGGCGGGGTTGGAGGACGCCCTCAAGCCAGAACCCCCCGACAACGAGTCTTCTGGCAGCGAATCCCTAACCAGCCGTCCAGGAAATTTGAATGAGGCTGGTACTGCGTCTCCTCGAGGACATCCCAGCCCAGAGCCTGACGCCGAATTGTCTGAACAACCTGAGAGAGAGGCCGATCAACGCGCCCAGGCGGGCCCTCCATACTCGAGCGATTTTCCGGTGAACTCCACGGCGGCTAATTCTCAACATCACTCTCGCAAGCGAATGACTCTAGACATAGCGCCTGCAAACAGCTTAATTGGACCTCCATCATCAAAGCGTCATCGGATAGACTCTACAACCGTGCCCGCCCCCAGCCTAGGATCCGTACCAAAGCATCGAACCGCGACCCCCTCAGCCGTGCCAAGTTTTGGCGGGCGGCTCTCTCAACTATTTTCACCCGCTGCGAGATCGGGTACGGATAGTTCCCAACTATTAGGAGCACTAGGGACGGCAACGCGTAATATCGTTGTGGAGGAGGAGCCCGAAGAAGAATCGGAATTTGGAGCGGATCCTATCGCAACCGTGGTTAACGAAGACGAGCACGACGAAGCGGATGCTGACACCAGAGCGTCAGAGACTGCCATGGATGATGGCGTGGACCTAGGGATAGAAGGCAGCCCAGAGAGAATGATTCTGGATGGAGAGCCATCTATCGAACGGGATGAAAGCCCACCAGTGGTTGCCGAAACTAGACAAACGCGGCCCATCACGACAAGAAACGTAGGCAGAAGGAAAGATGCCACCCTTCAGTACCAACAGAGCTTGCATCTGGATGCGGAAAGTCTAGGAGCGAGAGTAGCTGCCTGGAGTGGGTGTTTCAGTGAAGCCCCTCGGTCAGCCTCTACTACACCGAATGAAGAGAGCGATCTTGGAACCAACGATGCAGAACAAAAACTGACCCTCACAATATCCAAAGGCGACTTTAACAAAATGAAGATTGTTGGGCAGTTTAACCTCGGTTTCATCTTAGCCGTAAGGCCAGCAGGTGAGGAGGGTGATGAGAATGCTGCCGAGAGACGTGACGAACTTTTCATCATCGACCAACACGCCTCCGACGAGAAGTATAACTTCGAACGCCTCCAGTCATCGACCGTAGTCGAATCGCAGCGTCTCGTACACCCGAAAACACTGGATCTAACTGCTCTCGAAGAAGAGATCGTTCTGAATAACCTCCAAGCCCTTGAAGCGAACGGTTTCAAGGTAACTATCGATGTATCTGGGGATTCACCCGTCGGCGCAAGATGCCAACTCCTCGCTCTTCCCCTCAGCAAAGAGACCACGTTTACAATTGCCGACCTGGAGGAACTCATCTCCTTGCTAGGAGACAGCCACGCGACCTCTGATACAACGGCCGTGCCCAGGCCATCAAAGGTACGGAAGATGTTCGCTATGCGAGCGTGCCGTAGCAGCATCATGATTGGCAATCCCCTGCAGCACCGGAAGATGGAGAAGGTTGTGAGACACATGGGCGAGCTCGACAAGCCGTGGAACTGCCCGCATGGGAGGCCGACAATGCGGCATCTTTGCAGCATGGATGCCTGGGACAATCGGCGATGGGTTGGAGATTGCGGTCCCGCAACCTCTGGTCTTGACCTTTCATGGGCCGACTACGTTGGTGAGTAGTGAGAGGCTGATGGACGACTTGCTCGCTATCCCAGGGCCCAGAGCTCTTCATCTCTGCCGCTGATAGGATTATCTTGCCTTGGATATCGAGAGGAAAATAGTTGCAGTGCACACGGAGCTTCACCGAGGACTGATATAATAAAAAGTAATGTCTGATACGCTTCCATTTCATCTTTGCTCTCTCTAACTCCGACCTTATTCGTACATGCGACATAACAAGCTAATCCGGCAATAAAATCACTGCCAACAAAACAAGACAAAAACAAAAGATCCATCAACCTCATCCTGCAATCCATAACCTGCCCCATCCCAACCACTCGGCGTCCAACCCAGTCCATCCCCAAGTTTTAACCCAATTACCTTTCCCTTCTGGTCAATCGACCATATGCAAATATCAAAACGCCGGGAGTGTGTGAAAAGACTCTTCTTCAATCACCATACCTAGACAGCCTCTCGTAGGCACGTCCAGCCCTTCCCTCTTCGGCAACCTTACCACTGACATTCCGTCGACCGAACCGGGAAGCCGCCTGCGAGTCATAATCGTTACCGGACGAGACCTGGCGATTGCTTCCCACCATGATCGGTGGGGTCGCGGGCTTGAGCTCTCCATAGGGCTTCGAGTAAAAGGCGCTCTCTGGCTGGATGGAGCTATTCCTGTACCCGGAATTTCGCGTGGTCGGCGCCCCTACGGGTCTCTCGTCGGTGATATCCATGCTACCACTCACGGTGCGCTTATTGAGGCTTGTCTCGGACAGGACATTGGACGGGAAGGCATAGTAGGGTGTCTTTGGCCTCGGCGGTGTCGCAGGGTTAAGACGAAGAGGGTTAGGGTGCTGGTCATACGCTCCTCTACTATCCTCGCAGTCACTACCCGTGAGGATGTTCTCGTCCCTCTCAGCCTCATCGCCCGAGTCATCATAGGTGTATGGTTGGTTGAGGATCTCGTAAGACTTGCTTGCTCTGTCTCGTTCTTGGGCGGCCAGGGCTCGGTTGCGCTGCTGGGTACGAGAAATAAGCGAGTCGGTAGCATGCCATGTCTCCGTAAACTTGCCCGTTCTCGGCTGCTTGCTCGATCGGGGCGAGTCGTTATCGTAGGAATTTTCGAAATGCGGCTCGTCGACGGGCACTCCGACATATGATCCTCGGTTCGAAGAACGGGAT
Organism: Scedosporium apiospermum; assembly: GCF_000732125.1. Taxonomy (NCBI): domain Eukaryota; kingdom Fungi; phylum Ascomycota; class Sordariomycetes; order Microascales; family Microascaceae; genus Scedosporium; species Scedosporium apiospermum. The sequence goes on from NW_015971734.1 coordinate 962,228, forward strand.
GCCGGCAAGGATGCGCGCTTAACATCTATCGAACAAGTCGAATGCCTTGGCGTTGATGTTCCAGGTGTTATCTGATAGTGACGGCTTGGCAGGTCAAGGCGAGAATCCCTACTGCCAAACGTCACAGATGACCCAGCCCGCGTATGGTGGAATGGGACGGTCGGACCACGGCTTTCCGACGGCGTAGACAGTCGCTTCTCCGATGAGTAGTCCGTGTAGACCGTGGAAACCGAAGACTTGGCTTTCTTGTGTCGCGAACGAGCCGTGAGGTGCTCCTCTAGAGGGTTCATATCCGGGGGCATGAGAGTAATCTTCCTAAACATAACGCCGAGCCAGATGGATATGCAGAGAGACAAGGTGTGCAAGCCTCCGGACGACAAGAGGAGATAGTACAAGACGAGGGAGAATGTCTCCACAAGGTCCTTGTCGGCCAGGATGGTGGACCACTCGGGGGATTTATCGTTAACAACCTTGGCGCCAAAAGCATAAACCGGCACGACGCAGAGATCAGACAAGGCCGCAAAGAGCTGGTAGGCGGCGGAGGACGACGGAGTACGGCCGCCGGCGGGACGGGCGAGGTGGTAAACGGCATAAAGACAATGGAGGGCCCCCAGTCCAGACTAAGGCCAGTTAGCTAGAAGCCCCGCAAGGTTATCGAGCTTAAAGTTTAGAAGATTAAATTTACCATGATCCGCAGAACCCACGAGGTCTTGTTGTCGATCCCAGAGATGAGGATCATCATGGCCAAGATTCCTAGGTTAGCAACGAGGGCCAGAAGCCGGAGGCATAGCTGAACCCTGCGCATCCACACAATCCATTGTTTCGTTCGTCGGCTCATCGGTTTATAATTCGACGACCTGTAGCTCAGAGGAACGTGGGCACTTTGCGCGAGAGGAGACTATGTCAGTATCCCTTATCTCTGTGACAGGATGAGCAAAGCCACTTACTCAGGATGGCGGTTGAATGAAACCAGTGGTCCCTTTGGCTTTGGTTTCTTGGGTTTTGGCTCGAAGCTCGCCCTGGTGACAGCCTTGGGGTCGAAAGGCTTAGTGGGAGACATCGGGTCGTAACGTTCGACGCCGTCGAGGAACGGCTCTCGAGGCGGCGGCATCGCGTAGAAAACAGACAGTTCTGTGACCAGCGATACGAAGTGTTTAAGGCGATGATAGAGCGGGCCGTAAAGTTGCTTGGAGAGGCTAAATATAAAAGTCTCGCCTTGATGGGCGGGAGGGGAACTATGGGTGAGAGAGGCCTACACCATCCGATCGATAGGGTTACTTCGTGTTATTGTCACTTTGTAAATGATTTAAATTGTCGATGGATGGGGCACGATTGCGCGGCGGGAACTCGAGTTTGAGATACGTCAACAGGTAGCATCGCACCTCGAGATAATACGAGGAAGCGTGGTTAAGCTTGTTACCACAGCAACCAGTTCCGCTGTCAACACTCCCCCACTAAAGCTCTTCACGCAGCCATAGCTCTGGACAATACGAAGTACAATGGAGCAACACGAGGACGTGACTAATACACTATTGACGCTTCAAACGACCTGTGATATTTCGTCTAGGAGATCAAGATGGTAGATAGAAAGAGAAACCCCCATCTAAGGCACATCGCGTATCGTCTAGGTTCGAGAATCAAATCAGAAAAGAAAAATTGAAGGAAAGAAAGGAAACTATGACGTGTTAAATAATAACTGTTGCATATATGAGGCCCAGATGTACAGTTAGGATGAGGAATTAAGAACAAAAATGAAATAATATATATATATATATATAGAGAAAAAAAAAAAAAAAAAAAAAAAAAAAAAAAAAAAGTCGCTCGCAGGTCGCTCCCGGGATCGAATCCCAGTTTCTTCCTACGAGCTACGAAAACTGCAATTTTCTAACCTTCTGAGCGCTCCAATGACCACTTGGCCCCTGGTCGTGGTCTTTCCACTTGAACTACTCGGTTGGAAGTTCTTGCCAGATCCTGGTATACAAAGTTACTACGAGGGAGTTGTGGAATCTGGGAAGGAACAAGCGGATTCGAGCACCTTCTCGGCACACCACATCCTTGGGATGAGCGTAACTGAGTCAAAAATTGACTAACTCGAACCTGGATCGGCCCCTCTCGACATCTAGGGCCTGGACTTGGACTTATAGTCGTATCACCTCCGCCCCCGACATAAAAGACAAAAGGAGTAAGTATACGTCTTTGACACAGTTTCACCGGGATGCTCTGCCCTGGGTCATTGGTATGGCGACAAGGGTCTCTGTGTGAGGTTGGAAATGCGTGGACTGGCATGGAGTGCCTCGCAAAGGCAACCCGGGACGGGATGTGGTCAAGCTTCCACGACACCGAAACCCATGTGCCTCAACCTCCGGACCATTCCGGTGGGCCACTTCCGCTAGTACATACGAAGGACAGTCAGTCTAAGGTATCCAAGCGCTTGAAGACAGTCCAGCACTGAGAGAGCAAGATTCATGCTTACATGACTATCTAGATAATGTATAAGTTAGGATTTATTATCGAAGCATTGACAATTGAAGAACCCGATCTTCAACTTGCGTAACATAATTGCATTTGATCCATCAATTGTTCAATTGCCACGGCAGAGCAGTCGACTAAAGTAGACGAAGACTTGGAAGTGCATCTGGACGATCGGAGTCGATGAGTCAGCCGCGGCATAAGAACGACAATTATTTACTTCATTTGACTCTCGGTTTCAATCAAAATCCAATGTCCATCCGGCCTTGGCGCAAAGGACCGACTTTGTAAGACTTCGTAAGTAGTTTCCGGTATTATCACACTTTTCGTGGACATCAGTGACTCACTGCGTTGAATGCTTCCGAAGGTCCCGTAAATTCGGTCCTTTGTGAAGATCAATTGTTTCCGTCGAGGTCAACAATTGATAAGTTTCATTGACAAACGGACAATTGGGAATTTACCTCCTTGCTATCTATCTTTAGTGGTGGTTCATGCGCCTCATTGCAGTATGAATAACATCTCCCGAGGCGTTAAGCCCTGGGTTTGTTCGCCTTGCAAACTTGCCCGACGATGCCTGTCCACCACTAGAACGCTTGCGGCCAGCAACCCAGAGACACCATTTCGGATGGCGATCATCGGGTCTGGGCCAGCAGGTTTCTACACAGCATACAAGGTGATGGCCCGGGTACCACAGGCAAAGATAGACATGTACGAGGCTCTTCCTGTTCCATACGGTCTTGTAAGATTCGGGGTGGCTCCTGATCACCCGGAGGTTAAGGTTTGTTGTGCAACTAAAAGGCAACTCGTCTTGCCTTGCCTCATTCACGTGGACTCGGCAGCCGTCGTCCGCTAACCTCCGATTATAGAACTGTCAAGAAAAGTTTGAAGAAGTCGCCTCATCGCCCAACTTCCGCTTCCTGGGCAACGTTTCCGTCGGTAATCCGCTGGCCACCCCTGGAAGCAGCAAGGTTGATCTTGCCACTATACTCAGCCACTACCATGCGGCAACCTTCGCTTACGGTGCGGCGGAGGATCGCGTTCTAGGTATCCCTGGAGAGAACTTGAAGGGGATCTTTTCTGCCAGAGAGTTTGTGGGGTGGTATAACGGTCTTCCGGAGCATGCGGGTCTAGACCCAGATCTCGAGTCTGGTGATACCGCCACGATCATTGGGCAAGGAAATGTTGCTCTCGATGTGGCGAGAATTCTCTTGACTGATGTTGATGCCCTGCGGAAGACTGACATTACTGAGGGCGCATTGGATAAGCTATCCAGGAACAGAGTCAAGAGGGTGAGGGTCGTGGGGCGGAGAGGCCCGATGCAGGCATGTTAAAAATGGCCCACCACCTGCCCGTCAAACTCAAAGCTAGTAAGCTAATACTCGTGCTAGGCCGCATTCACCATCAAAGAGGCTCGCGAGTTGATGAAACTCCCGAATGTGGCCTTCCAACCAATTCAAGAAGGCCTTATCCCATCCGACCTTTCCAGTCTCCCAAGGCCAACAAAGCGGCTCATGAGTCTCCTCCAGTCGGGATCAGACACTCACTCATCTACAGCGGACAAGAAATGGTCACTGGAATTCTGCCTAACCCCCAATAAGTTCGTCGCCAACGGGAGCGATCCCAACCGTCTAACCAGCGCAATCTTTGAACGAACGGCTCTTTCTTCAGTGTCAGATCCACATGCAAGCGCTGTCGGGACCGGGGAATACGTTGAGTTCGAGTCGTCGCTCGTGTTTAGATCTATAGGCTATAAATCTCTAGCGTTACAAGGGTTCGAAGAGGCCGGGATTCCGTTTGACCATAAGCGCGGTGTTATCTTGAACGATGGTCTAGGGCGAGTTGTTCGAGACACCACGACAAAGCAGCCTGTCTCTGGAATCTATTGCGCCGGTTGGGTCAAGCGGGGCCCTACTGGCGTAATTGCTTCTACGATGCAAGATGCCTTTGCCACGGCCGATACGATCGTGGAAGACCTCAATGCTGGCGCACCTTTCCTCAACTCCGGGGCTAGGTCTGAGCTTGCCGGATGGGAAGGAGTCAAGGCGGACACCCCGAGTGACAATATCCCCCACGTCGTTAGTTGGAAGGACTGGCAGCTCATTGATCGGGTTGAGAAGGAAAGAGGTGCTGAATCCAACCGGGAGCGAATCAAGTTCACGAACACTAGAGATATGCTCGCTGTTCTGGACTAAACCATCCGGATCGAATCTATTCACTACTCTACATGCTAGGGATGTGTTGTAATAATATCATGATATATAGACATATAAAATAGACTACGCCTTCTTCTCAATCTTATTAAGCTCTTCAGTGAGCTTCGGCACTTCAGTGAAGAGGTCACCAACGAGGCCGACATCGGCAACCTGGAAGATGGGCGCATCCGCATCCTTGTTGATCGCCGCAATAACCTTGCTGTCCTTCATACCAGCCAAGTGCTGGATGGCACCCGAGATACCAACGGCCAAGTATAATTGGGGAGCCACAACCTTTCCGGTCTGGCCAACCTGGAGACTGTTGTCGGCGTAGCCACTGTCGACAGCCGCGCGGGAGGCACCGATGGCGGCACCAAGAGAATCGGCGAGGGGAGTCATAATCTTGTCGAAGTCTTCCTTGGACTTCAGACCACGGCCGCCAGAGACAACCTTGCTGGCCGTCGCCAGATCAGGCCTGTCAGACTTGGTCAAGTCTTCCGACAACCACTCAGTAGATGTCTCGGCCTTGGGGTCCGCACCATCCTCAACGGTAGCGGAACCGCCCTCTACGGCGGCGGCAGGGAAGGCAGTGCCTCGGACGGTAATGATCTTAAGGGGGTCGGAAGACTCGACTGTCGCGATGGCGTTACCAGCGTAGATGGGGCGCACAAAAGTGTTCTCGTTCTCGATAGCGGTAATGTCCGAAATCTGCTGGGTGTCGAGGAGAGCGGCCACACGCGGCAACACATTCTTGCTGAAGGCTGTATTTCCGGCGATGACATGTGTATAGCCACCCTTCTTGATGTTCTCGACTAGGAGCGGGGCGAAGCTCTCGGGAATACCCTATATGGAGAAATGGGTTCCAATTAGCTACCGAGAGTCAAGAAAAGATCTAGACATAGAACTAGGTAATAATCTACCAGTGCCATGGTGTAATTGATCTGTCAGTACCTTTTCGTAGGCGTTGTTTGACACCTTGACGACCTTTTCGATTCCAGCAACCTTAGCAGCTTCTTGGGCGGCCCCGCTCACATCACTGCCAGCGATAAAGGCATGAACCGAACCTCCGAGCTTCTTCGCAGCTGTGATAGCGCTCAGTGACCCCTGGTTCAATTGGCCATCTCGCTGCTCGAGAATCGCGAGGGTGGACAGCAGCGAGGCAGAGTTGGGGGTGCGGAGGGCGGAGTGAAGACCGCGGCTCACATTGCCGAGGGACGGCCGAATCGAATTGAAAAGCATCGTAACTGGTTTCGCCCTCCTGCGCTGGGCGAGACTGCCGCTCGAGATAAGGTGAAAATGGCCAGCGGTGGGGATGAGGAAGAGGCGAAGAAGGAATCCTCAAGGCTGGGTGTTATGGTGGATGTTATCTGGGAGTTCTCGAGAGATTTCAAAGGGTCTGGAAAAGCTAGGACGAGGGTGCGCTTGTTCGCGGCCCGAGGTCACGCTGACCCGCTCACCGTGGCCAAAGTTCATTCTGCACGCCGATATACTTCCGGTCGATTGTACCGATTTAGTGCGATCCTTCGACATTTTATCAACTTTTGCAGTGAGCGTGGATAATCGGCGGCTCAATCCCGGAAGTGCAACCAAGTCGGAGATATAATAATCCGTTTCTACGAGTCTAGTGTACCTTTGTACACAGTACAATTTTTTCACTCGCAGGTTATGTTATGGGTCAACGCGGCTGTCTCATGCCTCCACACTGTGTTACGTACAGTGCCTGCGTCACATTGGAGCCAGTCAGTGTTCGTTTTCCCCCTTCACCAAAGGCGCGCCAAAATTTCATCCTCCAAACGCGACCTTGGAGAAGAGGCTATTCATCAATTTACTCTCGACCCTATCACTTCGCACCCCTTGCGACCATCGCGTCATCTAGCGCTTCCTCTAACCATCTCCATTGTATCTTTTTTTCGACCCTCGCGCACAGCTTGAGAATAGTTGACCGATTATCGCGACCAACAAAAAAGTCGTTGCTGAGGAGGTGTCACGGCACTTGGTTGAGACTGCATTCCAAATATCGTTGCGCCTTGCGCATTTACCATTCCCAGCCTCTCCAACATGGACGATTCTGGAGAATACGGCACTCCGACCAATGCCGCATCACCCGGTGCTAACGCTATCCTGGCGCAGCCCCCGCTCCAGCAGGTCGACGGATCCGAAGGTACCTTATCTCAAACCATCAAGATCTTTCTTGTATTTGAGTATTCTGGCGGCCGTGAATTTATCGATTGCTAATTCTCGCTCTCATTCAGATGTCCAAATGACTGAAGGTGGCGATGCGGATGCCGTCGTCAAACAGGATAATGCTACCCCCGCATCCGGAAGCGAGAAGCCCGCCGACCAGGCATCTGCGCCAAGCCACGGTGCAGGGACGGGAATCGAAGACGCGGTGATGGTTGAGGCTCAGGAGAATGGCAAAGACGGACAAAATGCCAACAAGCAGGCCGACGAGAACGCAACCGACGGCGCAGCCGATAAACAGGAGACGAAAACGAAGGAGACAGTCGAATCAGCAGCTCGAGAGCATCTAATTTCCCAGACTCATGCCATCATCTTGCCCAGCTACAGCACGTGGTTTGAGATGACGGATATTCATCCCATTGAGAAGAAGGCTTTACCAGAGTTCTTCAACAACAGGAACCGAAGCAAGACGCCAGCAGTCTACAAGGATTACCGTGACTTTATGATCAACACATACCGCCTCAATCCCTCGGAGTACTTAACTGTGACTGCGTGCCGCCGAAATCTGGCGGGAGATGTGTGCGCAATTATGCGTGTCCACGCCTTCCTTGAGCAATGGGGCTTAATAAACTACCAAGTGAGTTTTCCTCCCCAGCTTGCGCGTACATGCCCGTTTTTGGACTAACCGTTCTGTTGCTTTATAGGTCGATATGCAGCAGCGATCATCCCACGTTGGTCCCCCATTTACTGGTCACTTCAAGATCATTTGCGACACTCCCAGAGGTCTTCAACCCTGGCAACCGTCCGCGGACCCCATTGTACTGGAGGGCAAAAAGAATCATGACACGGAAGCGAAGACAGTAGCCGGAACAGCCGCCAAGACTGATCTCAACCTAGAGATCGGACGAAACATCTACGAGGCATCCGCCAAGGGTACGAAGTTGAACAAGGGAGAGGGAAAGACGAACGGCGAAGCGCCTGCTACGAATGGCGTAGGCTCGACATCCATCGAAGAAGTCACCAAGGCGCCAATCGCCAAGGTGAATTGTTATCAGTGTGGCATTGATTGCACTCGGACATATTACCATTACGCCAAGAGCGACCCGGCTGCCAATACCAAGTACGACCTCTGCCCTGGCTGCTGTTTAGAAGGCCGAATGCCAAACAACCATTTGAAGTCGCAATACACGCGAGTCGACAACCCCACCTACACGAGCACACTTGATCGCGACGCGGCCTGGACTGACGCGGAAACCCTCCGTCTCCTCGAGGGTCTGGAGCGATATGACGATGATTGGGGAGAGATTGCGCAGCATGTCGGCACCCGCACACGAGAGGAGTGCGTGCTGCGATTCCTTCAATTGGACATTGAAGAGAAGTATCTCGACAGCGATTTTGCGTCTATCAATGCGCCTGTGGGGCTTCCGTTACTCGGAAGCCAGGGCGGCCAATTACCTTTCAGCCAGGCGGATAATCCCGTTATGTCGGTAGTCGGCTTCCTTGCAAGTCTCGCTGACCCGGCTAGCACCGCCGCAGCGGCCAATAAATCTGCAGAAGAGCTCAAGCAGCGGCTTCGAGACAAACTCGCGGGGGAAAAGCAAGGGTCGACAGTTACCAATGGCAAGGGTAAGGCGGGCGACAGCACCGAGTCGATGGAAGTTGATGTTACCACCACAACCACGACGACCACGACCACAACAACTACCACATCGACTAGTGCATTAGCTTCAATTCCTCTCGCATCTATCGGCGCGCGTGCTGCGGGATTCGCTTCGCACGAAGAAAGGGAAATGACTAGGCTTGTGTCGGCAGCGGCTAACGTCATGCTTCAAAAGCTTGAACTGAAGCTCAAGTACTTCAATGATATGGAAGCGATTCTCCAAGCTGAGAAGCGCGAGCTCGAGCGGGGAAGGCAGCAGCTTTTCTTGGACCGGCTGGCATTCAAAAGCCGAGTGCGCGAGGCCCAGGAGGCGTTGAAGGCGAGCGTAGCCGCTGGTGGCGAGACCGGTGTGCGTATGGCGCTGGATGTTGGTGGTGATAGCGAACGGCTTGGCTTCCAACAAGCAAACAACGCTGGCACAACGATCCAACCACTCTCGAGCGAGGGGCAAGTTAAGACGTACGATGCTTGAATGAGGCAGACGTTTCGCGTCGACAGTGTTTCTGAATTGGGTTAGGGATGTCATGAGGGCTTTGGGTTTCGTTCTTGTTTGCGCTGTTGACATTTAGTCCTACTTTCTACAGGACGACCTGCCAAACTCGCAAAACATTAATGGAAGAATCATAAGATAATCTTGGCGTTTGGTGATGGTCGTGGAGCGGGTTAGGATCACTGGTTCCATCCTTGGACTGGGGTTAGAATGCAGCCTTATGCCGACTACTTTGACATGAGTGCGCATGTACTCCCTCGGTGGTAGTATTGGGCTCCCCTTCCCCCTTTCCTTTTTCTTTCTTTTCCTTTTCTTTTCTTCTCTTTTTCTTTTGCCTTTTTCTGTCACCTAGTCTTGTAGTGTACCTGCAGTTTTTGGTCTTGTGCTTCTCCAATTTGTACCAAACGGGCTCGGATGTACTATTACGGCTCATCAAAACTCGAGTAAAAGTAGCCTTATAACTTGCTTCTATCGACCGATGCGACACGATCTTGAGACGTCCTCGTCATATCGCGTAGTGTACGCCTTGGATTCCGGCGGCCCATGGCATTTTCACATGAACTTTCCCGCCTCTATCAGTTGTACACTACTTGTAAACGGAGTTGTATTACACTACGTACGATATACATCGAGATGACATCTGTCAACGGACCACAAACCACTCGAATTACTTTTATCCTTACCCCACGCAGGCTTCCAGAATTTGCGCCTTTCAGGCTTCTGAAAACAAGGTGCCTTCCTGAAGAAGTGGTGTATTCCGTAGTTTATTTACTTCGTCGTGTGATCTAGATTATTCTGTACGGAGTAGTGTAGTTTACGAAGTACACCCCAGCAACTCCACCACTTCGCAGCTCCGCGGTCGAATCTCGAAAAATGGCTCTCGGCAAATGCCGGGATTTTAACCTCGGCATGTGGGGTTGTCCTCTTTAGCTCACCAAGAGATCTGGTACATGCAGGTACATGAATTACTGCCTCACTTGCCTCCAATTAAGTTTATTGTGAAGGATGTAGTGTCGCTCAAATGTTGAACACTCGTCGTAGGGTTAACTCGGACAGGAGGAAAGATCAATTGATCTGCGCCGTCTTCGGGGTCTCTTTGATAATAAGCAATAGCACGGCGGCATGGTGGACCATAGATGGGCCTTTGCTCGCATTCAATATAAGTCGGTCAACAGAAAAGGACAATGAAATACGAAGTAAAAGGAGACAAGATAAAAGAACAAAAAAGAAACAAGAGAAACAGAGACGGCTCACTATCAAAGCGGCATTTGACATTGCTTTCTTTGAACACCACGGTTACTTCCAGGTCGTTGCCGCGGCTCGGACATGCTGGAAATCTGCCCCTCTTGAAACCTTCCACTTTCGGAGTCGTGTACTTTTTCGTACCTCAGTACCTCGTCCGTCGCCCATCAATGCTACTCGGCATCTTCATCTTGCTTGTCCCGCGCCATTGAGTCCACGCCCCCCGGCAACTCGGAGACGCCATTCGACTTCCAAATTCCAATACAACCGGCCAGTCCAACATCCCTGCCCGCGTCGTTAATCCTACTTCGTACTTTCGCAGGCTTGTGAGTGACAAAACCGGGCCTTGTCGTTATACCAAGAAGCTCGTCTACCTCGTAGTAGTAGGTAGCTGTCCCGACCCTCTCCCCCACACGCCAGCCTCATAGCCTGTAGGACTTGGTAACCTAGGCTAACACCTGCTCGTTAGCCATCTTTTGGCCCGGGAAGAAGGCTTAAGGACTCTACTAATCCTACTCCTCCTGCCCGCTCTCGTCCTTCAACCTTACTCTTCCACAACTATTATCCACGCTCCTCCAGACTATTGGCCATGTTCGCTGCCAGGCGTCTTGCTGCGGCATCATCCAGGACCCTTTCCAAGCACTCACCTTCTTCCACTCGGGTATGTTTTACCATTCCTTCCCTTGGCCCAGGAATTGGTGGGCAAGGTCGGCTAACCAACTCTTTCGTCTTCCACAGATCGCTGCGACAATGGCTCCTGCGGCTCGGCGAAACAACAGCTCTCTCCCGGCAGGTAAGCTGCCCCAAAATCGCATACACCGATGTCTCCTTGCTCTTCTATACGTCGTGTGTCCCTAACGCTTTCTCTCTCGCCGCACAGGATATGTCGAGGATAAGAGCAAGGGACCAATGCTCCGATTCCAGGAGTCTCTCCCTAAACTACCCGTTCCCACTCTCGAAGAGACTAGCGCCAGGTACTTGAAGTCCCTACGCGCTATCCTAACTCCCACCGAGCTGGAGGCTAGCAAGGCGGCAGTCGAGGAATTCATCAAGCCCGGTGGTGTTGGCCGAAAGTTGCAGGAGAAGCTTATCGCCAGGCGGGAGGACCCCAATGTTAAGAACTGGATCTATGACTGGTGGAACGAGGCGGCGTACCTTGCCTATCGCGACCCCGTGGTCCCCTACGTCAGCTACTTCTACTCTCACCGCGATGACCGCCACAGGAGAAACCCGGCGAAGCGCGCCGCTGCCATCTCCAGCGCCGTCCTCGAGTTCAAGAAGTTGGTCGACTCTGGCACTCTCGAGCCGGAATACATGAAGAAGGTGCCCATTTGCATGGACAGCTACAAGTGGATGTTCAACACCAGCCGTGTCGCCGCTCGTCCCGCCGACTACCCTATCCAGTTCCCCGCCCAGGAGAACAAGCACATCATCGTCATCCGAAAGAACCAGATCTTCAAGGTGGCTCACGAGGTTGGCGGAAAGCAGCTCAACGCTGCGGAGCTTGAGCAGCAGTTCAACAGGATTTACCAACTGGCGTCGAGCTCCGTCCCCCCCGTCGGCGCGTTGACGTCGGAGAACCGAGATGTTTGGTCCGATGCCCGCCAGATCCTCCTCAATGCCCACCCCAGCCACGCTGCCGCGATTGAGGCGATTGAGGCGTCGTCCTTCGTTGTCTGCCTCGACGATGCGGCCCCCGTGACTCTCGAGGAGCGCGCGCACCAGTACTGGCACGGAGATGGTGCCAACCGTTGGTACGACAAGCCTCTGCAGTTCATCATCAACGACAACGGTACCTCCGGCTTCATGGGTGAACACTCCATGATGGACGGTACCCCTACCCACAGGATTAATGACTTTATCAACGACCTGATCTTCAACAACAAGATTGACATCTCCGACCCCTCTATTCGCTCCAACCTCCCCGAGCCGGAGGCCGTCAAGTTCCACATCACGAAGGAGGTTCAGGCGGAGATTGACCGCGCTGTCAAGGACTTCCGGGACGTCATCGGCCAGCACCAGCTTGCCATCCAGGCCTACCAGGGCTACGGCAAGGGCCTGATCAAGAAGTTCAGGTGCTCTCCCGACGCCTACGTTCAGATGATCATCCAGCTCGCCTACAAGAAGATGTACGGCAAGAACCGCCCCACATACGAATCGGCCGCCACCCGCCGATTCCAGCTCGGCCGCACCGAGACCTGCCGAACCGTGTCGCCGGACTCCGTTGCCTGGTGCAATGCCATGGTTGACCCCAACGCCTCCGACCCGGAGAAGGTCAAGCTGTTCCGCACTGCCGTCGACTCGCACCTCGAGTACATCGCGGCCGCCTCGGACGGCAAGGGCGTTGACCGACATCTCTTCGGATTGAAGAGGCTCCTCGAGCCCGGTGAGCAGGTGCCCGCCATTTACCAGGACCCCGCTTTCAGCTACTCGAGCTCGTGGTATTTGTCGACTTCTCAGCTTAGCTCCGAGTTCTTCAACGGTTACGGATGGAGCCAGGTTATCCCTGAGGGCTTCGGCATCGCATACATGATCAACGAGAACAGGTAAGCACTTCCGCCGCTTTATATAGACTTCTCCTTATTACTACACTTTGCACCGCCCTCTCTCTCCTTACTCATTCACATATACATTTTTTTTTCTATGATGCATAATCACTAACTTGCCTTCTAGCCTTAACTTCAACATCGTATCCAAGGGTCTCGGCAGCGATAGGATGAGCTTCTACCTCAGCGAAGCCGCCAACGAGCTTCGGGATCTCCTCGCGCCCACTCTCGAGGCGTCGAAGCCCAAGCTGTAAAGGAGTCGAGAGTTCATCTGGGAAGGGGGGGAAGCCTGCTACTTGGATACAAAAAAACAATATCAGTCGAACTGCGTGTGCATCGTATGCGGATGGACCCGTATATGTACATGTATACTTTGTAACTTTTTTTTTATCAGCATTTTCTCGTGGGTCGACTTACCGGCATGTCTGGTATGCAGGAGTCCTTCGAGTAGGAATTAGATGGCTTCAGCCAAACATTACCATTTGGCATTAGTGTTTCGTTGGGCGCATATATATATATAACTGTGACTATCGCCGACTCAAAGATGATCTTGGGAACTGATATCTATAAAATAAAAAGAAGAGTATCCAAAGGGTAAGATTGGGAACTAGATTAATATTTACAAGAGACCTGGCTGCTGATTTCCTCCCTAGCCGCCCAAACAAATTGTCTCGCAGTCTTGTCATGACGCCCCCCGGAATGCAAACTCTAGAACAGAAGGGTTGGCCGTGACGGACAGCATGAAGCAACATTTGAAAAAATCGAACAAGCATGTTCGGAACAAGAGACCAGCTCGCTAGAGCCTGTGCCTTAACCGGCATGGGCGACGATTTCATTGACGAGGTCGTCTTTCTCCGCATCGTAGTAAGAGCAGAGCTGGGAAGGCAAAGGCACCTCCTTGTAGTCGTCTTCCGGTCCGGAAATGATATTCAGGTTAATACCAGCCGACTTGCTTGAGAAGATCTTGGTCCCTGTGCTCTCTTTGCTGAGATAGACCTGAGCGCCATCAACTTGGTCCATCATTGTCGTCGGTATCGACCCCATGACTTGGAGTGCAAAGTTTTGTGATTTGACGACATCGACGGTTGACACAAGGCTATCAATAACAAGGGATAACCTGTTGGTGTTCTCTACTGTCACGGCGTTCCCCTTGCCCTTGACAATAATAGTGGTTTTGCTGCACTTGCTGATAAGGATCGAATGTGAGATGGAGGCTTCGATCTCAATAGGGTCTGGTGGACTGTCGTAATTCTCCTGCTCGTTGGACGGGCGTGTTAGATCTACTCTCGTTGTAAAGTCGAGGTTTTGTGGGGGGGCTACCCAACTTACAATAATCCACTTGTTGCCCACCAGCTCTTTCTTGGGGGGCTTTTTCACCCTCATGCTTTCCGGCTTGGGCTTTTTGCCCGGTGCAGGGCTCTTACCACGGCTCGATGAATCTTTGTCCGGCACCGTCGAGCCAGCTCGCAGCGACGGGTTCTTGTGCGTCATTTCTGACTTGTCCACCTTGCGCAAGTTCTTCGTGACAGCTTCTCCTCTGTTAAGCTCGGAGAACACAGCGCCGATGCCAGTCGAGGTGGGCGGCGCCGGAGGAGCCGAGTCAACGAGGAAGGCTGGAGGCGGAGGCGGGGGCGGAGGAGGGGGCGGTCCCCCAGCGGCTGGTGCCGCAGGGCCTGAGGGGTGTTGCTGTTGGCGAGAAGCGACTTCTGCCATCACCTCCTTGGCGGGCTTCCCATTAGAGTTCCATATGATTCCGTTGGGGAAGTATTGCTTGACGTATTCAGCGAGGTGTCGGAAAACTTGGTAGAATGTTTGAACGAATTCCACTTGCTTGGGATCCCTAGTAGGTTTATGGATTAGATCGAGATTCTTCTGTCGCGTGTCGTCAATATAACGCGGAGGCAGGCATACTTCTCTTTGAACTCCTGCAGAACACGATTACCGAAGAATTGAGCAGATCCAAGGCTCTCCTCGACATGCTTCCAGGGCCGGTTGTCCACAGTGACCCAGGCGAGAACTAGAGCGCCCTCGGAGACGGTCGAAAGATGATTGTAATATTTGGAAGCGCGATTCGATTCTTTGATCGAGCCTACGCGGGCAATGGATTCGCTGATGGGCTTAACGAGATCTTGAAATACAGACATTTCCGAACCGGTCATATCGGGCTTCTTTGCCTTTGTTGAGATGAGTAGAAAGTCACGTTGACCACGGAATCCGTCGAGTAAGGCTTGAGCCTATAGGGAGAATACATCATCCGTTAGCGGAGTATTATGGCGGGCGGTTGCGGCCTGCGGAGGTGGGCGTCATGAGAGGATACTTGCGGGGTTCGAAGTGTCGTACCTGCTCGGAAACCTGGCTATCCATCTCCTTCGCAATATCCACATATTTCATTACTGACTCTTTAACAAAGTGGTCAAATTCTTCGACTGATTCGGGAACGGGCTCGGCGGGCACGACCGGGGTTGGGGGCGCAGGAGCGTTCGCGGAGATTGATGCTACCGGGGCCTGAGCAGACGAAGAAGAGGGAGACGAGGCGGAAGCAGGCGGAAGGCCTTGAGTAGATTCGGCTATGTCTTCCAGCCTTGCTGTGGCAGCTTCGAGCCTATTCAGACATCAGTAACGCAAAGCGCAATAGAGGATGGGTATGCCCCTGTTCTAACGAACCTCTTGATGAGGGTCGCAAGGTTGTGCATGCCATTTGTAGCCATGGTCGTGTTCTCGTAAGACTACAGCTACGGATAAAAAAAAAAGAGGCAAATTGGTAACCGAAAAACTCTCCAGATGCAGGATGATGATAGATCGCAGGCGTGGAAGAAGAAGAAAAGGGGAGTGGGGGGGGGGAGAGAAAAGGGCTGAGGCTCGAGATGGCTGCGATCAATGCAAGGTTGACAGCTCAGGGGGAGCTACTTCGTAGGTACTGAGAAGAGTCGAATGAGAGAGAAGAAAACAGCCCGGAAACTGAGGCGCTCGAGCTCGAGGGCAATAACGGATCGAGGATATTCAATTCAACGCACAACAGGGTGAAGTAGGAAAATAGAAACCCTGCCTTCTTATCCCGAGTTTGGGGGAGGGGGACACACTTGTTTCAATGTTGCCTGGAATGAGCTTGGTTGCGCAGATAGACGGAGATCTTCGTCAGAACAGCATCAAATGAATACTTTGGTAGTGTAGCCTGCGCCTCCAAGACAAAGTACGAAGTATTAATAACATTGAATTAATTCTACCTTGGACCCTGGACACTTCTAGTCCAAGTACAGTTGTATCATTGTACACAGGTACTTCGTAAGCTTAAGCTGTACCTGCAGCTGGTACTTCATCCAATTGTCCTTCGTACACTACTTCGTACACTGCATGCACTGCTAGCGGTGTGCTGCCTGCAACGGCTTGTCATTACCTGGCGAATTCATAGTTTATAATTGCCTGGAGTTCATAGCGGGACCTCATCGACAAAGTACTTCCACCCACTGCCTGTACTTCGTACTTTCTCATATTATGCATTTTCCTCTCGGGGCTTCTCCCTTTCAAACATTAAACAACGAGATCAACTTGAATTCAAACAATTGAATGATGTACATAGGTGGATGTGATGACTAACGCCTCCATTTCCAGGGAGTACAAAAAAAAAAAAAAAAAGAAGGCCAGCAGCTGAGAAATAAAGTACTAATAAACGCCCAGTATTCCGGGATCACGTTCACTATCCATCAAATAACACCTCTGAGAGCTTACGCTGTCAGCCGGCCAGCCAGCGGATTGATCGATGTTCAGAGTGCGAGGTTGATCAATCAAGGCGAGGAGCTGACAAGCAGGGTCAAAGGACATCGAGAGGACCATGGCAAGCCTAGAATATCCAGACTCTCGCGGGCGGAAGTTAAGGGAAGGGATCCACCATCGCCCACACTATTGCAGTATTAATCTTCGTCCTGCCAATCTCTACGAAGTATTTAATCAATAATTGAACATTTGGTCTCGAGCCTGCCAGCCCTATCTGTCGCCAAACGTTCATGTCGGCTTTGGGCTGGCCCTTCCATTCACTCCTGCACCAAGCCTCCCCACTCACACCGCTGCCTGGTCGTTGCCCAAACCTGGGTGTTTCCGGCTTCTGGCTTCTGACACCCGCAACCCGATCGCAAACTCCAAGAACCTCTTCAAATAATACTACTACTAATCATAATATATATAATATAATATTTATATATAGATGATCTTCCTTGCAGCATGGCAGAAAGTGACGACATTCAGGAGGCTCGACCGGGAGGGTTCCCAGTCAAGTACAAGGACAATGATGGGGATTCACAAGCGCAGACCAAGGTTGAGACTCGGGGAACAGCTCACATCGGTTCATCCGGGATCGACTTCGTATCAATGGCCATGTTCATAATTGGCAAGTTCCGTTATTGCGTCGTGTTCTCGCAAGCCGCTCCTCTCAAGTACGTCCTGGGCTGACAATTCACGATCATATAGACGACATTGAATTCCTTCCCCCAACTCCACCCGTCCACAACGTGCCGGGGGGAGCGGGCACGTATGCCGCACTTGGGGCTAGGCTCATGTCTCCCCCGCCCCTTTCATCTTCAATAGCCTGGATCGTCGATGTGGGAACGGACTTTCCGCCTCATCTCACCACGATCATAGACGCTTGGGAAACGTCGGTGGTGCTCCGCCCCAACGAGGACCGACTCACCACTCGCGCCTGGAATGGGTACAAGGCCGTGGGAAAGCGAGATTTCAAATACATGACTCCCAAGCGCCGCATCAACGCCGAGGATCTCACTCCAGCCCTTCTCTGTGCCAAATCTTTTCACCTTGTCTGCTCCCCCGCTCGGTGCCAGGAAATCGTCGCAGGCATCAAGAAATTGCGCAAGCAGAGCTCACGGCCCGAGGAGTATGTCAGGCCCTTCATCATCTGGGAGCCAGTCCCCGACAAGTGCACGCCCGAAGAGCTTCTTGCGTGCACGAACACCCTGCCTGTCGTGGATATCTGCAGCCCCAACCATACCGAACTGGCGGGCTTCATGGGTGATGACGGGCTAGACCCCATTACGGGAGAGATATCAACGGCTTCCGTCGAGCGCCATGCCGAGCAACTCCTCGCCAGTCTCTGCCTCCAGTCTTTTACACTGGTAGTTCGAGCAGCGGAAAAGGGTTGCTACATAGCACGCAATGGCGGCAGAAGAAGAAGAAAAGATACTCAAACCGGCCTTAAACGATCCAAGAAAGAGCTTCCGCACGGTGGGCTGCGCCCGGATATCGACATGGAGGCCTTATTTGCTGGGCTCATGCAGGATGAAGACGGATCTATAGCCAGGGAGGAGATCGAAGTTGATCCGGGAGTTGAAAGGTGGATACCTGCATACCATCAGGATCCCGCAAAGGTTGTGGACCCTACAGGAGGCGGGAATGCATTTCTCGGCGGCCTTTCCGTTGCTCTAGCGAGAGGTAAAAGTATCGAAGAAGCCGCAGTCTGGGGCACCATTGCAGCCAGTTTTGTCATAGAACAGGTAGGGCTGCCGGTGCTAGAGAAAGATCAAGACGGTCATGAAAGATGGAACGGGGTCAGGGTAGACGAGAGGTTAAAGGAGTTTAGACAAAGGTTGGAGAAGCAAGGTATCGTGGTCTGATTCATAGTCATCGAAATTATCATAATAGAGATATTCAACACTGGATTCACATTCATCTTATTCATCCGTAAACCCGACCTTGGCCCGGTTGATTATCAAGCTCGACAGAAGCACAGCGGCGGCACTCGTCACCACCTGAACGCCAAAATATCCCATCCCGGTTATCCACAATTCCCCACTGCGAGCCTATTCGCCTTGCCAAACACATCTAAGACAGCGTAAAAAAAGCGAAGGAAAAAAAAAAGGAGGAGGGGGGGGAACCATCTCCCTAGGCTTTCTCCGGAGCGTATGCGATCAATGTGTGATAATGACACTATAGCTCGCTAGAGTTTGTACACAAGCTCGCCGTCCGTAAACCTAGAGGGACCCCAATTAGCAAGTTTAGTCCATCAAAGGAACAATACCGTCTACCCAGGGAAATCTGCACTTACATTATCTGGGTTGCCTCATCCATCTTTTTGAGTGCCTTTATGGCCTCCCGCTTGCTAAAGCTGCCGCCTCCGGTAGACCCAACCTTGCGATTCACAGCCCGGATGAGTTCATCGACATTAGCCGAGTCGTCGTCCCCGAATAGTTCCGTATTCAGAAGTTGGCCCAAGGCGGCTCTAAAGACAGCAAGTCGTTGAGGGGTGATTGGGGGGTCGATAGTGAGTCCGGCTGCAACACTAGCAAGACGTTCATCTTCCTGACTATCATCCGGCTGCGTCTGCAGCTGAGAGGATGAGCCAGGGGATGCAGAGGATGGCTGCGTCTGCAGCTCCGCGCTGCGCTGGGGTGCACCACTACTTCGTCCCGACCGCCGAGGTGTTGCGTCGTATAGCTCGTCCCCATTCTCACTTTGCGCTTGCATCCCGGGGGAGCTGGGTGCTGCGCTCGTTTGCCCGGTGCCATTTGACACTTGACCGGTGGTCCCGGCACGCCCCGAGGCCCGCGTCGTTCTGCCCTGAGACAACGGTCGGCCAGCAGTTGCACGATAGCTCCTAGTGTCGTCATCATCACCGTCCTCATCATCCGAGCTCTCGTCACTAGATGATGCCCAATCGACTGTTTGGGTCTTCCTTCTTTTCTTTCGCGACTGATCCTCGACAATCTCCTTGAAAAGAGCAAATCTCAGAATAGCTTCAGCTGCCAGAGCATCGCGTTCCTCAACCCGGCTCGACAGTCTCGCCTTCGCATGGGCAGTAGAAAGCCGGATGAGGGTCTCTAGCGTACGGACCGTCAGAGGGCTAGTGCGTCGTTGGTTACCTTCCAAATCGTCATTACGCAAACCGACGTATATATCTGTAATGCGGTCCGAGGCATCCTGGGTAAGCGCAGGCTTTATTCGACTCTTCGCATACTGAATATACTTCTTCATGAATGGGATACTTAACACCTCCGGCTTTTTGTTCTGGCCTCGTCCTGACGTCCGTGTGACCCCAGCGTGGAGCAAGGGATCGTACTTTTCGAATACATCCGTGGGGCGTTGAGAATCCGCTTGGCTGTTAGCCGCAACACCTAGGGACTGCCCCGCATTCTCTCGGATTGGCAAGCCCTCCTCAAGCCCAGCAGGTCGATATCGGTGCATGCGCAGAACGTGCTCCGAGACTCGCCGATCCCGGGAATCGTCAACATCATCCGTCACGACGAAAAGAAGGTCAAATCGCGATAGGAGCGAGTCAGGGAGGGCGATATTCTTGTGAGGATCCTTTCGTGTATCGTACTGGCCATAAATGGGATTGGCGGCGGCAATTACACTGCAACGAGCGTTGAGGGAGGTGTGAATGCCAGCTTTAGCGATGGTGACAGTTTGCTGCTCCATGACTTCGTGGATGGCGACTCGGTCAATGTCAGACATCTTGTCAAACTCGTCGATACACACAACTCCTCTGTCGGCCATGACCATAGCACCCGCTTCAAGCCTCCTCTCGCCGGTTTCCTTGTCAGAAGTAACGGCTGCGGTTAGACCAACGCCAGAAGAGCCTCGACCTGTAGTGGCGATGGCTAGCGGCGCGGTGTTGAGGACGAAACGTAGAAGCTGAGACTTTGCAGTAGACGGGTCGCCCACCATCAAAATATTGATATCACCCCTCAAATGGGTTCCATTCTCTAGATTCCTTTCCATCCCACCGAGAAGCATGAGCAAGATGGCTTTTTTGATATAATCGTGGCCATAAATGCTCGGCGCGAGAGATTGTGACAACAGGTCTAGAAGATTCTTCTTTTTGGCAATTTTGTTGATGTTCCGAATATCCGTGTCCGTTATGGTCGCAGTAGCAAGGCCGCCGCCCGATTTGGAAGACAGCAGCACCACATTATTTGCGAGTATCATCGTCTTGAAGACTGCGCTGTTGTGGTTTGTGTTTCGGTTTCCGAGAGAGCGATATATCCCCACAAGCTGAACCCTATCTCCAGGTTTGATTTTGTCGACGAGGTCATCATCGAGAATGACGTCGACACCCCGAGGCAGCTGGCCAGCCGGGGCTCTTTCGGGCATCTCCTGAATAGAAACAGTCTGGTGGTCCCGGTAGGTCGAAAACCCATATTCTGTAATTAATGGGTTTCCTTCATCATCTTCTTGGGGGTATACGCTCGAGGTCGTTACACCGTTTGTCATTGTCTGGTCTTGGTATTCTCGGAATTGAAAGATATTCTTCGTCTCGTTATAGTGAACGCTCTTCGTGATTTTTGGCCGAATTAACGAGCATCGTGTCACGATACCCTCCACCGAAACCATGTGATTGAGATGATGAGAGGAAAGCGTCCTTGGGTTGCAAGAGTTCAAGCCGAAGCTGCCAGCCCATGCACAGTAGTACAAGACATCAGGAGCAGTCTGGTCCGGCCGTGCTTGCGGGATAGTCTTCACAATCTCCTTCAATGCATGATTAAACGCTAGAGAATAGTCGAACGGGCGGGTCAGGAGGCCTTGGGCAAGGTCTGCGTTGTGGTCACGGACATGGTCAAGATTGACAGTCAGTCTCCGTTGGTTTTTCTGTAACATCAAAATGATCTCCGATCTATAGCTTCGATTGGGCGAGTCATCTGTACATAGTATTAGACCCGGTCCATGAATAGAATCGAGAGCGGCTCTTACGCGGATCGAGGAACTCTTCGGCTTGACGAATGCGGTCTCTCGTCGCCGCATCTTGCAGCATGAAAGAATCCATGATGCCGACAGCGCCCCGCAGGCTGTGAGAGCGCAAGGAAATGAGATATCTTTCTTGTGCCGAATTGTAAATTTGAAAGATGTTGAATAGAGTGGATAAGCGTGGATAAGGATACAAACAAGTTTGGTGGAAGGGGAGGGCAAGAACTAAGAAGTCGAGGCCTTGGTCGTCGCCGGGGAAGAATTGAGGGGTGGTCTCAAGACGCGTGGGAGAAAACGAACGCGTTAAGTGGTCTTTTTTCGCGTCACCATTGACATTTGGAGATTGGTTCCGGAAAAATATAACTCCGGCCAGGAGTCAATGATAATGTCATCATGGAACACGGTACTCAGGTACAATTGCTAGAGAAGGTGATGCTTTCCGAAGTATGAAGGAGAGAGAGCATTGATGAGCCGTAGCCGTAATGATTTCCCGAGTTGGCTGCACCAGTCTTTTCACAATTTATTGCATTTTCAGCTTCCCCAGGCGTACTTAAACTCCGATCTACGATGTCTCTGGTGATAGCTTCCACTCGCAATGCAGCTGACGAGGAAGCTCGCGCCGAGGTCGATGTTCTCAACTCACGCCTTGAGAAGACAACACAGTTGACTAAAAAGATCCAGGCCAGTCTCGGCCGCCTCGAAGATAGTGGGAAAAGCGTTCGTGACGTCGTTGGGCCCCTCGGCGGTGAAACAAGGCGGCTACAAACACTGAGCCAGAGTCTGTCGCATGCGTCCCCTCCCACTCCCCCGGCCCCTACCCAACTCATCTTCCCAGATGTATCCTAACTCTCTCAACGTTCTCTCTAGATATTGATAATGTTATTTCCGCGATTGAGAAACTACGGCAACCGGCCGATTCTAAGAACGATGAGGAACAAATTATTCGGGCTGGCCCGGACAAGATTGGCCTCTCAAATTACCTGGCCTCGATGAAGAGGTTAAACAAATCGCTCGCCGACATGAAAGCTTCAAATCTCCGGGCGAATCAGCAGACAATGACAGATTTGACCCGGCTCGTGAAGTTCGGGAACAACCTTCTCGAATCCCACTTCCAGAAACTCGTCCAAGGCGAGACTCCCCCAAAGGTGGAAGTGCTTAATTTCATAACCAAAGACAAACTCTTCCCTGTCCTTTCCCAGGATAAATTCGCGAGACTTGGCCTTATAAACGCGTACATGGCATCAAGTTTGCGCCAGACTGGTGTTTCGATTTCCCCTCAAGACTCGTCGGTTGGCAAGGTCTACGTCGATATCCGCAGTCCGTACCTACTGTCGAGCCTTTCCAACCTAGCCACGGCAAGTGTCAATACGGCCAAGAAGAAGACACTCGATGCCGTATATCGTGCAGGGGCTAACGCCATCGGCTCATACGCCACGGCCATGGAAGGCATGTTTCTTGCGGAGTACGATAATATATGCAACATATTTACGCGGGACGAGTGGGGTCCCCTTTTCCAGGCTGTATGCCAAGCATCGATCGCAGAACTTGCGCGAACTTTGAGAGAACTTAACTTGCATGTGAAGGCCCATTTGAATACTGACTGCTTCTTGGCCTACGAAATCACCGAGGTCATGGCCAACCTTTCTGGTCGCATCGAGACTCGCACTGGTGAACTAAAAGCGGCCTTGGCAGCAGCTCTCAAACCTGTCAGAGAAACAGCCAAAGCATCGTTCGCTGAAGTTCTGGAGGAGACTCGAAGAAAGGCCATCGGACTTCAGACTCTACCCCCAGACGGCGCCCCGATTCCTCTCGTCTCCGAAGCCATGCAGAGGCTCCAAAACATGGCCGAGTTTCTTGGCGCGATTTCCGGCATCATGATCTCAATTGGAGATGGCGGATGGAGGTCAAGCGCCATGGCCAAGCGTGCAGGCGACCGCGCCCCGAGCCTAGCTTCTTTTGACATTGGTGCTGATGGGAAAGAGATTTTTGTAAACTACTGTATCGACACCATCGACACTCTCCTCACCACTCTTAGTCAAAAGGCAACTGCCTTGCTTAGGGGCAAATCCACACAGGGGGTGTTCCTTGGTAATTGCGTGGTCATTATCGAGCGTATGGTGCGCGACTCGGACCTCTTACCCCTGCTGGAACCTCGCATGGCGATGCTTGATCAATGGCGCAAGAAGGCGACAGCCCTCTACACCGACACGTGCAAAGACATATCAACACACTTATTCGACGTTATCCATACGAATCGCGCCCAGCGACCCACGTCGAGCCAAGCGGATTCTGCGTCCATTTTGAAGGGACTCTCAACAAAGGACCGAGATAGCATCAAGAGCAAATTCCAGGCTTTCAACACCAGCTTTGATGAGATGGTTGCCCGCCATCGGACGTATAGTATGGAGCGAGAGGTCCGCCAGATGTTTGCCAGGGCAGTTCAGCAAATGCTCGAGCCCTTATACAATCGGTTCTGGGATCGGTACCACGAAATTGATAAAGGGAAGGGTAAACACGTCAAGTATGACAAGTCATCGATTGCCGCAGTCTTTATGAGTCTTTACTAGCTTGGCTGAAGATTCATCCCTATCCCAGCGCGTGCGGGGAATTGGACCACACTATAGCTTTCTGAGATAAACCCCAAACTGTTGGTGCGCCCATATACCTCGCTCCTTCACGGCTCCCTATGTCGCTAGGTGAGAGGGGTACTAAATACTTCTCAGTCAAGAAGCCCCTGGGATTCGAAGCAGCAAATACAGATATAAAGCCAAAATAAATACGAGCGGTTCAACAGAAGACCTTGGCTCGCATCCAGAACTTCAACGAGAACGCCCAGCACTACCTATCTCCCATCAGTCCAAACACATTTGATCTGATCCACACACATGCCCGAGGCTGATCTCATCCCTCGCCGCATAATGCACTTGCTTCGAAACTTTGACAGGAAGCAAACATGAGACTAGATATGCCTAGTTTCTAGTACTGCTCTATAAAGTGCATGATACGCGACGTGGACTTTAAACTCTCCGATCGCGTCCTTCACAGATATGGCGACCGTGTACACGGTAACGCCGACGTTGCTGTTTGCCGCCCAGTCGTTGAACTGCATTCTGGTGCCTCGCCCCCTCCGCGCAAAGAAGTCGAGGGCCCCTAGGGCTTGGCTGTGGATCATCGATATAGCCCCCCCCCCCCCCCCCCCCCAAATTTTTACCATCCCTGAGGCTATTACCCCGGTGATGCACTTGGGCGCGCCCTGGCAGCAAGAGGCTTTACCGCTTCCCCGAAATTTGTCAATCTCGCAGGCACCACCAATACGGCAGTTACGCGACCGAGGGTGCTGCGGTTGTTAGATGCCCCCAGGCGAGCTGCGGGCGAGGCAGCCGCCTGGCAGCACCGGAAGCAACGTTGTACCTTCGATACTACATGCCGACCCTACAAATACAGTGGCGCCTGTCAGTCAATGAGTAGCGAAATGCGCGATGCGATATCTCTGGAGTTGTTTATTGGCAGCAGTTTCTCATGTTGTGCAGAGGTCGCGGTACAATACCATGCGTCCGATGCTAGGACTAGGGCCTGCAGTTTTAATACTCTCATCTATTAGATTTCCCCCTTGTGGTTCAATACCAATGCTGAGCTGTTTCGGTATTTTTGTAAGCCCGTACTTCAACTATTCATCATCTATCCTTGCAGCCTTTTTGCCACTCCCAAATATCAAATCAACCCTCGAGCCTCGATCCCATATTATCACCCCGTCACCCCTCCGCTTGAAGTACTGGATTCGATGTTGTGGGATAAATTCCTCGTCAGTTTGCTCGCCCGTCCATTCATCCAAGGCCCTCTCCTTGATTCCGAGGAACCTATCTTCGTAACCCACTATGTAATCCGTGCTATCCATATTCTCATCCCACCTTAGACGGTTCATAACGTCCATAGCAGTGCGGAATTTTCCCGCCCTTGCGCCTCCCTCGGACGACGGTAGCTCGTGGTGTTCATGAATGCATGCTTGTGGGAATGTGTGTCCTTCCTCCTCCGGACCAACAGGTTCATCGTCAAGGTCAGACTCGCTATCATCTTCACGGCCTGTGTACTCCGCCCATTCCCGCCCGTCTAGCTCTAACTCACTGATCTCTCTCCGGCTCGCCACCGTTGCAGACATCCAGCAAGTTTTAGCATCGTAGTAGGTTTCATCGCCCCGTATACGGCTTTCAAACTGATTGAGAACCGTGGTCAGCGTGCCTTCGGCTGCTTTCAAATCCTCCTTCGTTCGAATACCGCCGTCATCGTGCCATTCAAGCCCTATCAAAATAGATACTCGGAAGTCAAGATCTTCTCCCTCGCGGGCCTCCCTTTCGTGGCTCTCGGAAAACTTGCTTGGCCAGATCCGGGTTCCTAACCCAGGGATTCGTCGATCGATATCTAGACTCATGATTAATACAAGCCGACAGGCCATGGACTTCATGCATAGTCGTGCGAATGAGGCTACGGCGAAGAACGATATACGTACCAACGAGCACTATCACACACCGTGACTCCAACCATCCCACGAACTGCTTTCCTTTTGATCGAGACTTGCCCCAGTATTGAACGTCGATCCTGATATAGCTCTTGAACTCCCGGAGGAATGCAGCTGCTCCACTGCGCCCTGGGACAAATCCTAAGCTAGGCAGTTCAGACTCCTGTACACCCAAAAAGACGGGCCACGACGTCCCTTGCTGTGAGAGTATAGCGTTGGCTCTCTGTATCTGTGTAGAGATTGTTCTGGTCGTTGATGGGGAAGCTGTTAGTGCAGTATTGAGAGAAGGAGCATGCCATCCCAGAAGACACATCGCCTCCCTGGGCGTTCTTGTATACATCAATTTTTTGTGGAAAAAAGGATCGAGAACAGCCTTCTCATTCCATTTGAACACCGCATAGTAGTTGAAAAATGTCACAATGACATCTGCCGTGGATACAGTGGCGCCGCTATGCCGCAACATCTTACAGATCGGGACCAGCATTGACGCAATATGAATGCCGCCCAAATATCCGAACTTAGCGGCATAGATCCCTCTTTCCTTGGCCCATGCCTTAATGAGCAAGTATGCGAGACGAAATTGGGCGAGGTCCGGAATGGACCTTCGGAGGTAGGCTACATCTCTGGCTGGTTTCAACTTGAGTAGGGTCTGGGTAGATAGGGCGAAAGCTGGGTCGTTCGCCGGGCGTTTGAGTACATCCGGCCAACTAGACATCGTTAGCGCGCCATACGTGAAAGAAAAAGAAACGAGAGCAAAAAAAAAAAAAATTTTTTTAAAAATAAAAAAAAAAAAAATGGAAGAAAATGAAAAGAACTATTCCATATGAGCGGTAATATGATGGAAGGGATGTCCTCACTTTTCTGCTATCGAGGTAGCTCCACAATACTGAAGATCAACCCGTATCCCAGCTATCTCGAGCTCGAGCATGGTTCCAGTGTTTGCCTTCACTCTTCTTAATATCTTAATATCGCTCGATTGTTTGAAGTGCGAGGCAATGACGGAAAAGAAAGTCCGAGAACTGAAAGGCCCAACGCATAGGCAATCAATGTCAGAGTCGCGGCTCCAGACTCCAAGTGCATATGAGCCAACGGAATCCATCACCAACGGAGGTCGTTTCCGTGTAGAACCATCGCCTTGCACGCCATCGACGCCAATGGCGTCCATTATGGCAGATCGCAGAGACCCGAAAGCCTGTTTGCGAAGGGCTTCATCTTCTTCGGTGGGGAAGCTACCCAACGTCTGTAAGTATGTCTTTAGGCTCTCCGGGTCGCGCAGCTCTGGAGAAGCGTATTTCAACGGCAACGGTACGGGGTCCATGCGTAGGCCTGTAGTATCGGCCCTGTCAATTAGGGTACTCGGTTTGCGGCGGAGTAGACATCGAATGCCCCAATGATCACTAGCCGGAAGTGCATCACTCTCGCCATCGAGTTGTCTCCGGAGAGGAAAGCCGAACATATTGAATCCAGCAACGGTAAAGGCATTCTCGGTCTTAACCAGGATCCTGTCGTATCGTTGAGGGCGGTTGCCTGCCCCATCGCCAACCAACTTGGATGCAAGTAAGTTTTCGGAGGGATCAAAAGTGGCGCCTTGCTCCCCCTCAAACGCGTCCCACACATCCTTGGGATGGCGCATATCATCCGAGGACTCACCCACTTCACACCTTGCTGTAACCCAGGCATCAAGCAAGCCGAAGTCGCGCAAAATCTCGTCAAATGAAGCGATACGCGTCGCTGTTGGTTTGGAAATGGCCTTCTTCTTCAACGCAGCGTCTATGGTGCACCGAGAAGTGGTCAGATTGAAGTCACCAGCTATAATCCATGGATTATTCGCGTGCATGGAATGCAGATGGTCGACTATTCTCTGCAATTCCCCTATCTTCGCGGCGACTGCGCCATCGGTCAAGCCCTGCGAAAGGTGACAGGTAGCAAGAACGAGCGGCAGGCGCTGCTGGCCATTTCCCATGACAATACTGGGAAACTGGACAATTGCCGAGGTTTTATGACGCCTCTTTAACTTCAGTTGCTTCCAGTGAAACGGTATTCTGGACAAGACAACTTGGTTAAGAAGGCTTGGTAACGGGCCCAGATCCGTTTGGCAGGGCGGACCATGACTCGAGAATGGATATCGCTCTGCAATTCGATCATCGGCGAGAAGGTAGGATAGGAAATCATCGGTGACCTCCTCCAGAACTAGTATGTCTGAGACTGCTGTTTCTGTGAGGAGGTTCTGGACCAGAGATAGATGCCTTGTCTGACTAGGTGGCCAGGTAAACTCTGCCAGGACATTGTAAGATGCGACTACCAGGGTTTCCGGTATCTCTCCGGGACTCGGAGAGTTCTTGGCAAGTGTAGAGTCCCACACAGTCCACCGGGTTTGGGTGGAGGAGTGCCGATAGGTTTCCCGGGGTGTAGGTGCATCCGATTCGGGATTGAGCTCAAGAACCCTGTCCTCGTAGAGGTCGAGGCTCTTAGGCTCACGTATCACGTCCAACGACTCCATTCCGATGGCTTTCCAGAAGCGCATCATGGGTGGGCCGCCGTCCCTGTCCCGCTTCAGAACGACAAGATGGTCAACCGACCATGCCATCGTAGGCAGGAGCCGCACCTTGTCCAGGATAAATTCGGACATGTCTATCTCTGTAGCGTCTACCAAGGCGAGAGACATGTGCAATTGGTATGCTGAGATACTGTCCTCGCCGAGAGCGCGCAGGATCCCGGCACGGAGGTCGGTGAGATAAGAAGAGCGATCATGGTTGTCATCATAGGCGTAAATGGTGTTTGTTTTCTTATGCGTGAACATGCCAGCAGCGTCCAGGCGTATGTTGACAGGCCGCGAAACCGACGCAAAATTTCTGTTCTCCAAGTATGAAACTATTCTATCTACCGCTTGGTCCAGAGCCGAAACTGGAACAAAAGGGTAGATGAGGTTGACATGAGGAGGCCATTTCTCAAATGCTGGGTCGTAAAGGCTCCGCAATGCCTCAATGCTGGGCCATAGCGTCTTTGGGGGCACGATGCAGAGAGCCGTATCCCAGCAATTAGTGGGAAGTTTGGGACCCGAGAGGTCTGAAGTCGGCTCTATCAAAGTCGGATCCATGATAACTACCCGTGTACGGCTAGGTAGAATCGAAGAAAGGATGCAAGCGGTTGGGGCAGAAACGCCACCGGAGCTAAGTTCAATAAATCGCTGTTCGAAGCCGTGTTCCCAGTATTCATCAGTCCCTCCACACCAGAGGCGGCCTGCGCTGGACAGGCAAATGCTTTATATTCATTAATTAGTTCGTTAGGAGTGGCATTGCTGTCGCCTGCCTCAAAAAACCAACTCACTCCTTCGCGGTTTGGCCCTCATCACAGCCGCACCATGAATCCATCGGCGCAATCAAAATGACTCCCTGCCGTGAGTGGTTGTTGAGTCAATGTGGGGGCTGTGCACACAACTCAGCTCGACTGCATTGGTCCCCTATTGTTAGGATGATTGTCGTCCAGGTCAATATGGAGGTCGCATCTCACCACCACGATACAGCTGACCGTTCAGTTGTTGCCTGTTCCATTAGTTACCTCCCAAATTTCTATGTATAGAGAAGTACGTTTGCTTATTTGAAGTTGTGAATTTAATTCTTCTAAAAGCAAACGACAAACTTCACAACCGAGTTTCGCTTGATCTCGTCCAGCATGTCTTCCAGTATATCTTCTGATATTTCTTCCAGCCTCTTTTCCTGCATCTCTTCATGAGCACTAATATCAATACTACTTCCAGACAAGAACCTGATGAATTAAGCCCTACAAGGCCAGCTGAGGGGCTTTCGGCAGCATCCCGTGCGATACTTCAAATCGTCCTTTTATGCAGAACTGTTTCGGTCAACTGAGGGACTTCGTCGAGATGGATTGAGATTGGTGACTTCGAGGAAACAAAGGCACATGGATTTACTTCGTAGAACCAGCATGGGAGAGAGGAGGAGATTGTCCCTGCGATGGGGATCGGTGACGGTAATGGTATCAAACGAGATGATGTCCAGTTTCTGTTTGCTGGTAAATGTTACCGCTGAACACTGAGCGCCGGGTGTAATGTGGGGCCATGCATGAAGCAGCAGCTCACTTACACGGGAACACGCTGTTCTATGCCGGGGGACCTGGTACAGTTATTTGTTTCTTTCTTTCCTTTGGGGATTGCTAGTGGCGAGTGACTACAAGGACAAAGAAGACTCCAACTCACTGGGGTGTGGTTGTAAAGAGTGATGGATTCATGGGCACACGATACGGATTCACCATCAGACGGATGTGTCATCTAGATTCAGCCATGAATGTGGAAACAAACGTCGTTGATCAAGAAAGGCAACTTCCTGTGGAACTAGGAAAAACAGCGCCCTACTTGGTGTGAGGTTCGGCAGGCCGCCAACAATGAATGTCTTAATTTCAGTGTCCTCTGTCCGCTCCTTTAATCACACTCTGAAGGGCCATTCATCTCAGAAGACCCGAAACAAACAATGCTTTGTTGCGCTGTTCTCCCCCACAAACGATGTCGCATCGACTATCAACTTATCAAGCCACAGCCTTCTTGATTGCATTCTGGTACCCCTCCAAAATCGGGGATATGACCGGGAGCGACAGTTTGATCGTAATCCCTTGTGCTTCGGCATCTACTATTTTGTTAGCGGCAACTCATAATAAGCTTAAGGATGCGCCCACTTACATCCCAGCCCGTGGATTTTGGTTGCAGGTCGTCGGAAATAACTCAATTTGGCTACCCATTTCGAGGTCGAGCAACTGCCCATGCTCGGCGAGAGCGGCCACATTCGCCCTTCGCCGTCGCTCGCTCTTAACTCTACTCCATATCTTGTTAATTCCTTGTCAATAAGCGGGCCTACATTTGGGGTAGGGATCGGTAGGAATCAGCTTACTCAACTAGGCGACGCCTTTCCGCGAGATTCGCGTTGTACCAGTGGTCCTTGAAAGTTGGCTTGAAATGAAGATTTTTTTAATAAACGTAGCACTCGTATACAAATATCTCTGTATCTGATCCTAGCTGAAAACAGTTCCACCTTCCGAACCCATGACGAACCACGTTTCTGTCCAGCACCCCTGGGAGACGATTCATGTAGTCTGTCTTCACCATTGTCCTAGGGTAGGATCGATCCGAACATAGAGAGCGCGATGTATTAGTGTAGATGAGATGGGGCCTGGTAAAACGAGAAGTGAAGTCTAATATAGCGTTTTGGGAATGCATCACATTTAACAACGGCCTCGGTTGCTGGCCGTGCAAGACTGAGTAATGGTTGAGGCAATTTGTTGTCCAACTGGGATTCCATAACACAAATCCCCACCAACAGAAAGCCCGAGGTAATGTGTTATTATTCTGTCTCCGGGCCCCAGTCCACAACATCCACGCCTTTACCTTTTCCTTCCATGAGCGCCTCGAGTTTATCTTCGTTGGTGACCCATCCACGCCTCTTCGTGGCGACCGCGTATTTAAGAGAATCCCGCCATTCTCTCCACCAAACAGCCTCGCTCTGAACGATGCATCGGCGACCGTCAGTTCCATTCCGGGAAGTCGCGAATGGCCACACAGCCTGTACTACCTCGTACTTATTCTTCCCGGCAAACAAGGTAGTGACACTAGTGAAGAAGCGGTTGACCCTGTCTGGGCTTTGCACGACGACCCGCGCATGCGTAACAGGGAAGGTGATCGTCACCACCCCCTTGTATCCGGTTGATGCGATGAGACTACGCAACTGACCCTCGATCCAAGGCGTGTCGAGGTTAGCGACGACCCTGTTGAGGGTGAAGGACTTGACTTGCGCGGGGTCTTCCACAAATCGCCGGCACCACTCTTCGAGGCCCCCATCGCCAACTTCTGGGAGAACATCCGGCTTGACACCCCCACGGTACGCGACCTCCCCGTTACCCACGCAGCGAACATAATCCATGCGTTGTTTGGGGTCGTCGGGGATAATTGTGCTCATGAGATTGAATTTGATGTCGAAGTCCGCCTTCCTATTGCGAGAACCGACAATGTGTATCTGCGGCTTTGGCGGTATACTAGCCTGGCTGCGAATCAAGTCAACCAATGCGGTAGCAGATTCGCTGAGATACTGTGCCTTGGACGATAGTGTAGTGCAGTCCGCCGAGAGCTCGAACAGTGGAGGCGAATAGAGCTGGTAATCCACTTTGGGGAGTCCGGGGTAGAATTGAGGACCATGCCTGTTGCGTCTCTGGCCTGGAGGGAGTTGAATATCAGTTGTAGGGCCTGAATAAGGCGGCGGGGTTATTGGCCTGTCTGCGACATCACCGAAGCTGGCGAGGGAGACAGGCACCGTAGCGACTCGTGTGGTCTCCGTCCCTCCACGAGAACCCGTCGAGGGGCCTCCTTGACCATCATATTCAGCGTGTATGTTACCCTTTTCCGCCATTATTGATGTTCCAGCATGCACCATAACTGGCAGCGCACCGAAGGCAAAGACCACCACAGAAGTCGCAAGGATGAGCTTGGCGAGGTTGTGAAGCAAATCCCCAGCCTTGACTCCTAGCCTTGGTCGTTGAGAGGCAGGGCAAGAAAGAATTGGGGGTTTCTTCTCCTTTTCCTTTTACCCGTTTTCTCTTGAACTTGTCGTTTACTTCTCTCCTTTCAACTCGGGGAGGCTCAATCACTCAAGCTGCCTCCCAAATACAAAGTCAGCGACTCATTCGAAGCATGGGGATTTGAGGCGAAGCTCCAGGCAGGCAATCAATCCTCTATCGAATACGACCTGATACGACAATGGATCAATCGATTGATGCCTTTGGTGATGACTAATCATACAATCTCACATGCAGGACGTTCATTTGGACAACCAGCGACAATTAGATGGAATTGGCAACATCAATTGATGGAGCTTTTAACAATTCAATGGATCTGCATCAGCCATCAATTTAGACGGAACACTGAGCTGTTCGTAATAACACGGTACCGCCGCCGAAACGGACTGGTTTTTTCCTACTTGCTTGTTGATGTCACAGATGGGAGACATTCTTTGAAATGCCGAAGATGCTGTCCATTACGAACAGAGAGTGTTCTTTGAGTCCAGGCATGCCTGACTGCCCTCCTCAATCCTTGCTAGACTGCGAGACTGACCCCAGTGAAATTTTAGCTCAATCCCACCCAACTCTAGAAGATATTGT
Organism: Scedosporium apiospermum; assembly: GCF_000732125.1. NCBI lineage: Eukaryota > Fungi > Ascomycota > Sordariomycetes > Microascales > Microascaceae > Scedosporium > Scedosporium apiospermum. Next base: position 995,361 of record NW_015971734.1, read on the forward strand.
TTCTCAGTTGGAGGGGAACGAAGGCAGCGTGGGTGAAGCTCTGCGTTCCCTACTAAGAGGGCAGAACTTCCTGCGAGACTAATCCTGCATTATCAAAATATAGTTACTGGATCTGGAAACCATTGCAGATCAGATAAGCAGTTTAGAGAAGATCCCGTTTGGAGAACCGGAAGCTGCATCGAGAATCACCAAGGTTATCGAGTTTGCGGGCCATCAGCTCTCAACCCTCTATCTAAACGATGCGGTTCGCACCGAGAGCCCTAGAGTTAGAGAGCTTTCTCTGGCAATTCTCGACCGGCTCACGTCCGATCCTGAAGTCCTCTTGGAAAGTGACATTCTTATAAGCCTTGTTGCCCACGCGGACTCAAATGCCCCTTGGGCTACAGATGCATCGGCCCGCGTTTCCTCGGAGATATTGTCTCGACAGTTTCGTCAGCTTGACAAGGCCGGCTTTATCGTCTCGACAATACTGGAGGCCACGATCAAAAAACGGCTTGATTCCTACAGGTCCACAAAGCTAACCTCCACCGGGCGCGTTGCGCGGTTTGACGACGGCCTAGCAAATATCCAACCCCCAGGGTCAGAAGTTGAATCGCCATTCACAGGTGACGGAATTTATCTCCTTTCACTTTTTCAATGGGCCTTAGCCGAGTCAAACGTGCGACTGCCTCCCAAGTGTGCCTCGTTGGATGGCAGCTGCTAATAAGTTGATAGGCCGCTCTTGTCCAAAAACATTGGCCACTATATATGCCCTTGTTACTCGGCCTTTTGGAGGACAGTCGTACCCCATTCAGAAAACATGGGCTGGAGTTGACAGATCTTTTCATACACCGATGCCCTGCCTATATCTTGAGGGACAGCGGTATTGTTGAGCTTTTGGAGGATGTCATCTTTCCAACACTTCATTTTCTTCCAGCACAAACTGGGGAGGTTGAATCTTTGCAGCTCCTGGAACCCGCGTACCGGTCACTCGTTGCATTAGCCCACGTTTCATTCGACCGTGAACTAGATTTGCCTAGGAAGCGACGATTACTTGACCGACTCTTAAAAGACGCCGTGTTTCTATCCTATGCTCACTCGTCCGAGTACACCAGTATCGTCGGGTTCCTCGCACGTCAAGCGGGAATAATAACCGATGAACTGGGTATTTACGCGGCGAAACACCTAAAGGTTAGACTCCTGCCTTGCCAAGGTGCTCCGATTTTGTCTCCCCATTGACGCTCCGATGTTAGGGATTGATAATCATGGGTGCTTCGATCATGACGGATCCATTCACTGGCACCGACCGCGGATGCGTAATGGCCGCCATCGGTGTCCTAGAATCCGCGGTTGTTCATTGTTGGCCCAGAGCTCTCGATGGTTATCGGGCCCAGATCATGCGGGCCAGTGCTTTATGCCCGATAAACCTCGAGGGTGAAGAGCAATATGGCCACACATGTGAGGACTTGGACATTGTCAAGACCCGTTTGCAAAAACTGACTCTGCTATGGTCTTCTCCACCACCGAATGTGGACAACCCGATACTATGAAAGACATGTTGAGAGCGGTAATCTTTAATCAGACATGGTTTGATCGGGACTTGCGTGCTAGCTACAGAAAGGGTAGGATAGGGAAACGTGCGCAGAAATCACCGTGTCTGCTTGGCGCTCTAATTACTGGTCAATTATTTTAATCGACTGGTTGCTGTTTGAAGAACGACTTTCCCCGCAGCCACTTGCGATAAGCTTTATATCGCTTTTTCTCTCCGTCTTCCTCCGTCACCGTCAAAGGGTTCTCACCGACCTTCAATAATTCCGTATACACTTCGTTCTGGTCTTCCGCTCCGCTCGGTAAAAGACTGTTGGATTGCCAGTTGCCAGCTACATATTCCTGGTATTCCGAATCATACTCTTCTGGCAGGTTAGCAGACACGACGAGCGGGAGATTCTGAGGATGGGCGATGTATCTGGCATAGTCATCCATCTCTTGGGCGCTCACTGTGGGGTTCAGGGACTCGTGGACAGCCTTTTTGAACGTCCATTGTGCGGCTCTCGATTTCTCTAGGGCCGACTGCTTGGGCGGCTTGGGCGATTCGTCAGTTGCGTTTACTTCTTTGCTAGCGGCGTGGTCGGCCAACGAGCCATGCTGGGTGGGTTGTAACCATCGATGGATTGAGATACCCCTGCCACCCAATGCCCTACTTGCCATGTCGGAAGCTATTCCAGGGTCGGGCGGTACGTGACCATCAGAAGATGGGACCACAACAGCTACCCCTTTCTTCGCCTTGATCTTATCCTGGTCGTCAATGTCCGAGATCATTCGTACCCGAAACGGACTCAGGTCGTATTTTCCCATTTGCGACGACCTGAAGGGTATGTATTTTATGGTGGAGTTCATCTTATACGGAAACATCTTGAGGAATGATGATAACGTTGATGGCCGGTAATATTCTAGCCAGTAATCATCGACGACAGCTTGGAGGACGTTCTCTCGGCTTTGCAAATTTCGTGTAAGTCTCGGGAGCACCCGAGTGGCAAGGTTCTCGGGTGTATACCAATGTATATAGTTATGCTTCGCCTTGTCTGCCCATGATCTGGGATCAGAGTGGTGTAGGTAATAGTCGGTTGTGAGATCCCAGAGCATGGGCTGCCCTTGGACGAATTTGTAGTTGCCGAGGAAGAGGTTGTAGGCTTCCTGGCGCTGCCCGTCGAGGAAGGAATTGTTGTAATAGCGCTTGAAGCTCTCAATCATATCTCTCGAGTGACTTGTCCACTGATTGATTTTTCGGTACGTCTCCATTGTGTTGACGAGTTGGGAGCCACCATATTGGACGGCAATAGTGTCGCCGTGGTCGTGGTACATATGAGTGAAGAGGTTGACAGCATCCGTATCATAGTCGATCGAAGTGTTCTCCAGAATACCCAGGGCATGAAGCTGATGCCCGAGCGCTCGCTTTCCAATCACGAACTGAGCGGCGTTTGTTCGATCTAGGCAATCGATGCAGTTGGTGCGGGCAATCCCATTTTGAACTCTACCCGTTACATCAACCCCATCACCATTTTGGAAAAACCCAGTGGTGGTAACAACCTCCTCTGCGATGGATTCTAGAGTGCCGATAACATCTTGGTCTCGGCTCTTAGCCGCGCGACTCATATCCCATGCCTTGTGAATGATTTTCTTACCCGAGGGCAGGAACTGGTTTAGGTATTGGATGGCATTCGTATATTCAACGAGTAGTTTGGATTCCCGCGGTATGCGCTCTCTCGCCTTGACGAGATCAAGGGCGTAAATAGGAGCTCCGTACCGGTCAAAGAGGTTGTCGAAGTGCAAGGCCGCGGCGCCGAAGAACGGGTCGATGAGGTTCAACTCTATTGGAGGTTTGGGAGTTACGCCTGCCGTCTCCTGCGTCCAATGGAGAGGAATGCTCCCACGATGTTGCACGTACGAAGTGAACTGATGGTTACTAAACAGTTTAGGGCCTGGTGCATGAAATGAAGTCGTGAGGGCCTCTGAGACTATTTGCTCGGTTTCCACATCGTTTGCCACATATCCCTTCAGGAATTAGAACCAGTTTTGAATTGAGAGAGATGTCGGAACCCCGTCTTACCAGGTCATTGGCCCCACGCTTGAGAAACCTCGCACCTGCGAAGTATCTCGACCTTCGTGCAATGATTGTTATGTGCGCTGTGCGGCCGTATATTGAAAGGGCTACGTATGTATCGTGTTAACTTCTTATCACAAGTACTAAATGCCTCTAAGAAGTGGCATCCATGTCGCTGTCTTACCGGCCTGGTCAATGTATCCATGGATGATGGGACGGCACCAGTCGTAGGGATCCTGCAAGGCACTGGCGGCTGGTTGGAGGAGGTGAGAATTCCACACAAACATGGAGTTGAAGTCGTGGTGAACCGGGATGTGGGAGCCCCTCGCGAGCGCCTCCCTCTCTCGGGACAAGTTATGTTGCAGGGTACTCGTAATATCGTAGGAGTAACTGTAGTAAAACGACCGTGTGAGGTCCAGGTTGTTCAGTATTCCCAGAAATCGCTGCTCCTCGGTGTTTCTCCCGTCCGCCCTGAATCTCGCAGGCGTGAGGGGAATGAGCTCTGTTCCTTCAATTTGATAGATGTAGTGTCCGCCGATCATGGCCACGGTGGACTTCTTGGTAATGAGGAGCATGTAATAAGGGCCGGTAAACTTGATGAATCCCAACAGGCCCCAGGTGGTGCAACGGAGCTTCATGCCCCCAGTCGCCTTGTTGCCGTGGTCGATGGTGTCGAGTAGCTGGTTCATCTCCCGCTGGCTGTAGACGATTTTATCATCTGTAATGCTCAGCTCGGAGTCGTCACTAGTCCTCTCGATCTTGAGCATGCGATAACGCCTCTCCGTCGTATCACCGCCTACAATGTAATACCGAGTAGCTGTCTCATACAAGCTAAATTTATGCATCTTGTAGTTGACACTCCCCCCTACCTTGTCGTCTTCGAGATACACAGGTTGACTTCCTTGGTTGGGGCTCGAGATGCGGACAAATGGTTTGGCAACGGCCGGTTCATCATCATTGTCATCCTCAACTGAATGGCCTGCTGTCCCTCCATCAAACAAGAAAGATGACTCGGCGTCATCATTTCGAAGCTCGGGAAATGATGGCTCATCACTAGGTGTGGTTGGGTTTGAGTTTAGTGGATAGGGGTGGTCTACCGCAACTAGCCCAGCTAAATTCTCGTCGCCCATGGCGAGAGACGAAGTCAATCTTATCCTGGCTCTTGGTTGTATCCAGTTTCTTGCATCACATGAAAGGGGGCGTTGAGGATGGGGATGGCGTTATTTCCTCAACGACGCTGGCCGTGTCTGCCAGGGAACTCGTAGTGAACCAGCTTCCACTCAGGTCGGCGAATTGTGTGGTCCGGAGGACGTGACGACAATAGTATCCGAAGACGCAGCGAGTCCTATGAAGTCATGAACGAGTGTCGTACACTATTATTTGCATCAAATGAGAAGAAGAGAAATGCACTTGATGGTGTGCCGCCAATTACCCTTCCCCCAATTATCTCACACTGTGTCCATGAATAGTCCGGACACAGGCGCGGTGTGCTGAAGAAATGTCAACCAAAACCGACAGGTGTAAAATCGTAAATACCAAGCATTAATTGGCAGATGTGCAACGAGAAAGGTCAATTAATTGATGCGAATACATCATTGGTCGCCAACTGATACGAGCCACGACCGATCTGGGCACCTCCTAGTCGTCAGAAGGAAACTACATCGCCGGCTACAGCACACGCATGTTTGCAAAATACTGTCACAGTTTTGTAAATACCAACTCTTGAAGCTGGCCCGAGTCTCCTTTAGATCCTAGCCAGACAGTCTGCTGGAAGATGGAGAAACCTCACTGGGGGGATTCAAGGCCAGGAAATCAGACGACCCCAATCTGAAAAGGGAACATTGAAATATTGCACCTGGTGAAGATGCACTGTGAGACCTCTGAGTTCACCTCAACAGAGTGTACTGGAAGAATGAAGGTTGACGTGCGTCAGCTCCCGGGGACTATTGTAAGTCACTTCCAGTAAGTGAATACGGACCAGTGTATGTTCTTAATGCGGGATGAGGCGAGATGGGGCGAGCTTCGGATTACCTGCTATCAACCTAAGCTTGTGGAACCCCGAGTTCTATTCTTCGTTTCTGGACCTCGTTTATGACCTTGCCTGCATCTGTAATATCTGGGTGCCTGAATTGCCATGCGAGGCAGACGTCAAGTGCCTGGGCCATCCAAGGTCCCGGTTTCACTCCAAGTGATCTCGCTAGCATATGCCCGTCGACCAATGGTTTGGTTGAGGGTGCCTCCATCACGTCTAGGTCCGCCAGGTGGACGAGGAACTTCTCCCACTCCCCGATAAACGAGTGGAGGCCTGCGCATAAATTAGGCTCTAACCAACGTCCTGACGATGAATTGCAGGGGTACTTACGATCGGAAGAAACGGGCCACTTCCCAAGCTCCTGCATGGCTTCGATCAGGATGCAGTAGAGAACTTGCAATCTCCAGTAGCCCCCAAAGCCGTCCCACTTGCATATTGCCATGGCGAACAGATCTCGTCGGTTACGAGATTCATCCTCTGAACACGCTAGCTGCTTTAGCTGTAGAATATTTCTCCTATGGAGATGCGATGACGCAATAACGGCACACAATCTATTGGCCGCCTTAATCCCTTCCCTGGCAGCTCGCAGAATGAAAGGCACCGCATGTGCCTTCGATTTTCCTGTGGGCGGTTGCGGGTCATCGACACTTTCCCAAGGGGCAAGCGCCACCAGATTCCAGGCGAGGTACGCATCGGCGTCGCTTTGGACGAGTTGATTGCATAAAGGCTTGATGATGACGTCATGGGATCGCAATACTTCCATGAGGCCATAGGCAACGTGCCACGAGGATATATCTGGGACAGGCATCCGCTCAAATGTTGGATCTGTGAATATCGTGTGGTAAAGCCCGAGCCTGTCAATGAGACTGAGGGCAGCGTGGGGGCGGTTGCCTATAGACCAGGAGTATAAGCTGGTGAGAAATTGGGAGAGCGCACCATGGGTGAAGCCTGAGGTTCGAACTCACCTCTTAACATCTTCCCGATCTCAATCCCCACCCGCTCGCGACTGATTTTTGCCTGGAACGATTTCAGAACACGGTCGTCGCCCATCAGCTTTTCGACGTCGGCCGCGATCGTGAAGTCCAGGCGGCTGGCAAACCTCACTAATCTCAACACTCGAAGAGGGTCATCCATGAATGTTTGGAATGGGTCTAATGGAGTTCGGATCAGACGAGCATTCATATCCGAAATACCTCCAGTGAAATCCTCAACTTCATCCGTGTGAAGGTTGTAGAAAAGAGCATTGACGGTGGCATCTCGACGTAATGCGTCTTCGAGGGGGGTCCCAAACTCAATTTCAGGATTCCGACTGCCCTCAGAATAGGTCTCCTTCCTGAGATTGACGAAATCCACGTCGGCGCCGAAGATGCGGCAAGTAGCGGTGGCGAGGTGTTTAGACTTTTCCGGGTTGGCCTTGATGGTGTGAATATTGCCTAGGTCTGTCTCTGTAATCGAGTACTTTTCGATTATGGAGGGGGAATGGCAGAACTCGCGAAACCTTTGGCCGAAGTCTTCACCAGTCATGCAATTGATTGCTACATCAATGTCGTGCGTCTCAATGCCCAGTAGCTTGTCGCGAACCCAACCCCCAGCCCAGCGTAGGAGTACAGGGTTGCGGCGAGATTGACCCGAGGCAGTTTCGTCCAGGTCCGTCTGTGTGGTGTTGATAGATGAGGCAACATCTAGAAGAAGGCGCTTCAGCCGTTCCTCACCTGGGGAGAGTTGAATGGTAGGCGCCATGGTCGCTATACTTTGCTTGGGACTACTGGCCTCTTGATACAATCCAAACTTCCTTTTCATGGTAAAAAAATGTATGCGAAAAGGGAAGCCGAATGTTGGATATCGGAGAAAGGCTCGCTGCATCTCCTTCGCTCTAGCCTGTAAACACAATGCCTGACCCACAGAGGCTTGGTTTACCTGCGTTGACTCATTGCAGGTTGAAGACAACAATAAACACAACATGGAATCAATTGATGACTGTTTGACCTTGCTCCATTGTCGGGGTCGCAGCCTTTGAGGGGCCTTGTGAACTTTAGGACAATTGTCTACAGTTGTACAATTGTACTGCCCGGCTTGTATAAAGGTACACAGGTACGGCAAAGTTGCAATTTGAAATGTGCGCTCGATGACATAAGCTTCCTTTTTGTCACAATTGCACTCCTTCCTTCAGTTGTGGTACAATTGTACTAGGCTCAGCAAGAAGCGTACAATAATAAGACGCAATTCTGTGAAGGGGTTATCTTGGGGATTCGGGCCGTCGGTGTCGGGACCTAGTATAAACGCCATGATAAAAGACCTCCACATCTAGGAAGAAAACTAGAGGTAGATTGAAAAAAAAAAAAAAAAAACCGTTGATGAGTCTGGTCTGAGGGTGGTATCATTATTGCTGGCTGAGTGAGATATTCTATCTACATACAGATTCAACTGAAGCCCATTTCATACAATCATTCTTTCCCCACGCCGAAGCCATCATTGATCTTCTTTCAACCCCAAGTCATTTCCACCAAGATGAGCCGACGAGGAAATCAAGGTGAGAAACAGAAACGAGAAACAACAAATGAGAAATTCAGCCATGGCTGCAGGGAATAAAGACTGGCCTGTAAGATGCATGTCATTCTTCATCGGCTTCATCAATGTTTATGGCATCGGGGTTGGCTGTCACCGGATGGATGTAAGTTGCCACCACCCCCTGAGCCTTGAGTCCTGGGCTTGTGGCTGCAACGAAACCAACAGGGGCTCTCGCCTGTCGTTCTAAGGCGGCCATGGCGTCGCCGACATCCTCTTCTCCAGATTCTGGTTGTCGGGTCTGGCCTCGAGCGATAGCCTGCGAAGCAATAAAGTTGACGTCCGTATTGTACTGCGCTTGTACACTTCGTTTAATGCGTAGCATTTCCTTGAAAGTATCTTCATTGCCGTGCTGTACCTCGAAAGCCTCCCACTTGGACCAAAACTCGGGATTCGTCCTGGGATCGCAGAATTGAGAAGCATGACCGTAGATGGCGCGAGCTCGGTCGATTTCTCCAAGACGTTTCTCCATGTCGGCAAATTTCAAGCACATGTCTCTTGCTTCCCCGTCTGGCAGCGTAGATATCGCCTTTTCGTAGATGGGCCGCGTCGATGGTAGGCCAAAGTTGGATGCAGACTTGGTGATGTAGAAATTAAACATATCTGCGCGGTCTTCTTCCGCAACCGCGCGAGTGGCCCGCTCATAAATCCTCATCGCATGCCGCGCTAGGCCTCTTTCTTCCTCCAAGTTCCCGTACATGAGGTAAATGACTTTGGCAAACTTCGCAGGGCAGCCTTCAATCGCCTGCTCGAAAAGATCCCGCAAACGCTCAATGCTAATTCGGCGGTCCACTGCCTTGCTAAGATATAGATTCCAGAGTTCGAATGCGACCGGATAGCTGAACAGGTCAAGGCCGCGTTCGTAGATCTTGAAGGACTCTTCAAAGTATTTGTGCTCCTCCAGGAGGTTGGCGTAGTTCACGACGGTTTGTGGAGTTGCGATTCTCAGTTCGAAAATGCGTTCATACACTTTCCTAGCCTCTTCGAGAGAGCCCACGCTCTCCACAAGGTCCACATAGAAGCTCCAGAGTTTCCAACTCTTGTGGACTCTCTGCTGCGGAGATAGATTTTCGTCAAAGTAGTCAACGGTTGATCGTTTCGGCGCTTGGACTGCTTTTGCCATTATACGGACAGCGTCGCTGAAATTGTCATTTCTGAGCTCCATTTCCGCCCATTCGATCCACATATCTGCCAGCTCGGCGACGGACTTGAAAGGAACCTTGACCGCTTTTTCCATAATGATCCGAGCAGTCCGAAGGTCACCCCCCTTTTCGTAGAATCTCGCATAGTTTGCCCAGAGCTGATGGAAAGCGCCGTACGCCTTCTTTGGCTGGATTGCCGCTATAGCGTTGGTGTAGGTCCTCACGACTTCCTCGGAATTATCGCCCCAGAGGACAACCCGTTTTTCCCACTCTGCGACATTATTAGGGTTCTGACGAAGGTGGAGGTCATTGAGAAGGAAGGGCCGGCGATCCATGAGTTGATCGAAGTGCATGATCCTTAAATCAAGCTCGAAGTCTGCGTCTGCATCTGCGGGCCCATCGCCACGGTGGGCGGCCGATTCCATCATGCTGTCGATGACAGACTCTTCGAACTCTATGTAGGAGTCGAAAATGAGTGCAAAGTCACGAACCGTCATCACGGTAGTTATTCCCTCCTCGAAAATATCCCTGGCATGGTCAAGGTTACTCTTTCTTACCCAGTAGGCCGCTAGGCCACACCACAGTTTGCCTCTCTGATCTGGGAACCGAGCGAGCCCAGTCCGTATGATACGTTCCGCATCAATTCCGCACTCTGCACTTGAGTCAATATCTGTAGCATGCTCAACCAAAAGATCCACCATCTCACTCCAGAGCTCATAGGTTCCCTTGCCATATTTGCTCGAAAAAAGAGGATTATTTAGAATCGCCAAATAAGCTTGCACTGCATCGGTGTAGAGCTCAAGATGGCTGAGGAGCCCGATGAAATCTTCGGCGTCCTCAGGATGAACCTGCATGTATCTTCTCCAGACCTTGATCGAAGTGTTTCCCGATGCCGAATTTGCAAATGGACGATATAAAGCCCATATCCGGTTATGCTGCGTTATCGGAAGAGCTCGAAGAGCTCGATCGAATGCCCGGCGGGTTAAGGTGAGGGAAGGCTGCTGCATCAGAAACTTTAAATACATTTCCCAAATTCGCGGCATCTTGTTCAGGAGAATCAATGCTCTTTCGAAAAGAGCATTTACCTTCCGGAACTCGGCTGAAAAAATAGCTGGGTTGAGCTTAGAAACATGTCTCGTTCGAAAGTCGAGGTACTAGGAGAGCATCGTCAGTATAAAATCGCCGTTGGGTTGATTCGATTGGGAAGAGGCCCGTACTGCTTTCCAAAGCTTATACGAGCGTGGCAATTGCCGGCATGCCCTTTCCAGAACGAAGGCCTGCTCATGTGCTGTGCCATGCTGGGTTTTGAAGCTAATGTAGGACAGCCAGGGCTTCGTGCTCCCAGGGTTGCGGATGATGTCCTGTTCATAAACCGAATCTTCCTCGGACTACAGGTTGGGGTCGCATGTCAGTAGAGGGACGGTAACTACTACCGAAGGTTGATTTAGATCCTCTGGATTCACATACCACTAGGTTCAAAGATGGACATCTCGTGGTCGCTTCAGCCTGGTCCTTAAAGGGAGGCATAGTTGAGGTTGAATGTTGAAGAGATTGTGAGGCGGGTCAAGACGATTCAGGCAACTGAATCTAGGAATTCGAAGCGGAGACCACAGTCGGACACGCATGCATCATTTTGGTGAAAAGGAAAGGCAAATTCCAGTGGTTTCGATCGGCGCGCTTTTAAGGCGGGTAACAGCAGTACAACGGTGCCATGAGAAAAGGTTCGCTTCATGGTGTTTGGGTCTGGCCCATCTGGGGGAGGGGGTTGGCTGACGGGAGAATGCGGTTAATTGCAAATATGCATCAAACGCGCTTCTATTCGGATTCGAAGAGGCAGCACTCGAGGCGGTCATGTCATCATCGCACTAACAGTCAAGTCCTGGCTCGTGCTGGATCGGATTCAATACCTTTGTACATGTGACGTAACTAGCCTGCTTATCGAGTTATTGATCACAGGGACTTCATAGATGCGGCCTCAATGAGCTACAGCCTACAACTGACAAATGCTTTGAACTTGTGGCAACATTGACGTCGTGCATTGTTCGAATATTGAAGATACACCACCATGGCCGAGGCAGCGGTACGATCCCTTTTTACATTCCTCAGATGGATACCGTGATTAACGTTGTCGATTTAGGGACGTGAGGCCGTTTTCCCGACGAGACAGTCACTTGGGTTGATGAAAGCGAAGCTTAAGGGTGCTGAAACAGGACATAGTCTCTTGAAAAGGAAGAGCGAGGCACTGACAAAGTAGGTTTGGGAATATTTATATGTTAATTTTATTTTCTCTAACGGGGCTCTTCCCTCAGGCGTTTCAGAGGTGTGGTATTTTAGTCCTCTCTGTTGCTTCAAACCGCGCTCTAAACTACCATGCTCAGAAATCACGAAACGAATCCACGATGCGAAGCTTAAGCTTGGACGTGTCATGTCAGTAGCTGCATTCTCGCTAGCGGAGGTCACCTATGCCGTCGGGGGAGATATCGGGTATCAGGTGCAGGAGTCCGCCAAGTCGGCCCGCTTCCGGCTCACCACTAAACAGGATAACGTATCCGGGGTCTTGCTGCCTAGATATGAGAGTCATATATCAGATGGGAATAGTGACTTTGGCCTCACGGGTCTAGGGAAAGGCGGCCAGCAGGTCCAGAAATGCCGAGAGACATATGCTCGAGCTGTTGAGGCATTGGTTGAACTTGCCACTCTACAGGTTTGTTTCAAGACCTACCTAGCTACGCGACACACTTTGAATCTGAAGAACTAATGTCTCCATCCCGGGGGGAAAGACTGCATTTGTTATGCTCGACGAAGTTATCAAGATGGTTAACCGGCGAGGTAAGAACCGCTCAACGCAAACAACAGGATGCCGACACTAATCATGGCGACAGTTAACGCAATGTATCTATTATGCCACCGAGGGAGCTGCTGCTGTTCATCGTTCTAATGCCCTTTCTAGCGAACACGTCGTAATCCCGAGAACGGAAAACACAATCAAGTGCAGGTCCCCCCTCTATCTTTGCAGGATTTGCGCGTTGCACTGCGCTACTACTTCAATGGCTAACTTTGCTCTAGACATCAACGCCGAACTCGATGAGCTTGACCGAGAAGAGTTTTACCGGCTGAAAAAGGTTTGTGCCTCGTGGCTAACCTATATTCTTGTTCGTGGCTAACATCTATGTAGGTGGCCAAGAAAAAGGAGAGGGATAATGCGGCGCTTGATGCGGAGCTGAAGAAGAGACGTGGTGCCGATAGTAATCTCGTGGGTGCGGATGAGGACACCCCGACGAATATTTTGGCTGTTGAGGATGATGATGTCATCTTCTAGACCCTCGTTCACGATAGCACGTTGAGCTTTCCTACTTGGGGCGGTTTTGAACCACCCACACGTTGAAGTTGTTTCTCCTATTTCAGCGGGTTTTCCGGGGGCAACTCAGGTTTGATAGGACTGGGATAGGAGCTTGGCGGTAGCATAATAGCCTCATTGCCGTTGATAGGTAACCTTCATTGCCTGTCCCGATTCCCCTAGGGCCATCCCGGCAGTATTCTCCTTCGCGGTGATGGCGCCATGTTCTGCCTCGTACTCTACAAATGCGATACCCTTGCGTCCAGGGACCAGTCGCACCTCCCTAAATCCATCGAAACGACCGAAAATGGACGTTAGAGAGTCCACATCGTAATCTTCTGGTATGTTTTGGACGAAAAGAGTTTTGTTTGGTGGCAAATACTCGTCGGGGACCAAGGTGTTCGAGGGAGGGTTGCTAGACTTGAGGCCTGCACCGCGGGTCAATCTAGCAGGTCGGGAAGTTAGATCTTGAGAGGGGGCAACTCTCTTGAGTCGTTTTTGCTCGTCGGCAGCCTCGAGGGCACGTCGTTTGTCTGCGTGAGGGACCAACAGGATTAGTCTGCAATGCGTAAGGTTGCTAGTATAACAAGGGCGCCTACCTTTCTCAGCTACACGTCTTCGTTTATGTTGCTCAAAGTCTTCATCGGAGCAAAGACCTCGGACAGTTGCATCACTTCTCGTTCTCGCGAGGGCTAAGCGCATTGGCTTCTCGAAGAGCTGAAACCCTTGAAGTTCTTCAATAGCCTCCTGCGCCACGGCGGGGTCGTCAAAGACGATGAAAGCTTGCCCCTTGGCCCGGAGATTCGCCTTCGCCACTATCTCAATTACGTTTCCGTACTCTGAGAAGACTTGGGAGAGGGCTTCTTTTAGGGTCTCGATTTTGACCCGCTCTTCCAGGTTGTTCACGTAAATGCTAGTCAGGTGTCAGCCAAATGCTAGATACATGTCGGAGTGCAATGACGCGTACGTAGCAATCGGTGGTCCAGAGGGTGTCATCTTGATTCGATTTGTCAGAGCTGATACGAAGAACGGGATGGACGGAAAGATGAAGGCGAGGATGAGAGAGAATGGTCACCAAAGAATAGAACAACGGAGTAAATCATTGAGCGACGACCTTGTATAAACTAATTGACCCGTTATATGCATACGGAGGTTATTCCAAAATCAGAAAACTATTATTATTAGGTGCAAGCTCCACTGGAGCCTGACAGCTTGGATTGGGGGACCAAGACAGTGACTTCCAGTCCACGGGGCCCCGTCAGTGCGCAGAAAAGTGTGGAAGAAGGTAACTCGGTGAAAGCAACATTCATATATATATTTACCTACGCAAGCGCAAGCGACAATGGAGCCTTCGCTGCCATCACGTTCTTAGTCATAACTCTTATGGTGGTGAAGCGACCGACTGTGGCGGAGTGGACTGTCAAATATGGTTTGTTTCCTTCTCATTGACCCTTATCAACAGTTCCCATTTCCTCGTCAGCTCGATGCCTCATCCTGCCCATCCAGTGCCAGTTCGCTTTTTAGCTCGGGCAAGAATCGATCAATCCGCTTCCACGTCTCTACCCAGAGTTTTTCCTTCGATGGGTCAGTAGTGGGAGGTACTAGATATTTGCTAGTCGCCATAAATAGGATGACGTTCTTCAGATTCTCCCGTACAGCCTCCTCCTATATTCCAAGGGGGAATGTATTAGCTCAAACGCCTTTAGAACAGATAACAAGTGGGCTTACCAGGCTGTCGCCTTGGCCGCTGTTCATTAAGCGGTCAAGGATATCAACTATTCGTAGCCATAAATCCAGCATTCCATCCCATGCCGAAAGCAGAACAAGGTATTGGAGGAATACTTTGCAGAGCAAGGACGCAACTTGTACCCTCATCTCACCCATACCATCTCGATCCGAGAGGAAGACCTCTGGCTTCAGGAGATTTAAGATTAATGGGAACAGGACCTCCGTAAAAATGGCTGTCCACTCTTTGTGATCGTTGCAAATAAGTTCGGGGGATAATAGAGTCCTCTGCAGGGATGTCAGAGCGACATTTCGGACCTCCCTGCAAGGATTCGTACACTGGATTGTAAGAGCGTTGAATATCGGCAACCAGTAGGCAGCCCAGGCTGTTTGACCATAGATCCGCGTCAGATAAAGGTTGCGAGGTGGCTATAGTGTACGTGACTTACCTTCGCTGCTTTCGAGGTGGGAATGCTTCATCAGGTATGAGATACGACTAGTCATATTATAAATCATGGTGACAGCTTTAGTCCCCCTGGTGATTATAACATCCTTTCCGGCGCTATAGGAAATAGCATGTATTAGCTTGGTTAAGGACTTGGTGGTGGCGTAGAAGTTGATGCCTTACTCCAGTCCCTGCGTTTGTGTGCTGGGGGCTTCCCTTGCCCCTCTGGGGATTGTGGCGGATTTACGCGATGTCACCGTTCGTGACGCTGATGCGAAATCACTTAGAAGAGAAATGGCAGCTTCGTAATTGTCTGCCATGATGGAAGGCGGCGTTCCCGTCGTACCGCGCTCTAGTATCGCAAAAACGATTGCACTCGTGTCTCTTCTTTGTGCAAGAGTCCTCAGCAGCGCCCAGAAGTCTGGGGAGGTCATGATTTCGCTCCGCAGAGGACCCGGCTCTTCAATGCAGAGGCAAATCCCCTGAAGGGTGAGGGATGCAGTGTTCCCCAATAGTGCATCTGGAAATCTTGACAGTGTATGCAGGAGGATGGGGACATTCACAAAATCAAATTCCTAGGTTGCCCCCAGGGTGTTAGTGGTATTGACGCAAGTGGGAAGATTTGGAATTTCACACTGCTTACATAGCTGGCACGAAGAAGCTTTAGTAAGTAGAATACTGTCCGGGCGACAGCAACGGGGTGATGGATCGTCGCATTTCGCAGGACACCAAATAGCGCCTCGGCGAGTTTCTCTCCAAAGGCGCATATAGTTTCACGGTTTCTAAGAGTTAGGATCGTAGAAAACTCCAAAAGGTAGACCAACCCCGGGTCATAGCGCAGCTGCGCGTCGTTTGATTTCAACTCTCCGGGAGGACCCGGTGATGTGCTCGGGGCTTTCACGCTAATGACGGCCGAACCGTGGTCCTCGGGGAGTTCGTCAAGGAGTGCATTGATAAGGTGAGTCAACTCTGTGACAGAAAGCGTGCTGTTTCCATGTGAGCCAAGTTTAGCTATTGCGTGGTAAAACGTGATGGAAGAGCCTTACGAGATCCTGGCGAATATGTCACCCATGCGGCATTGGTTGATACAGTCAACAGTGCAGAGAGTACTCTCCAATTCCTCCTGTGATGGCTCGGGTGGATCATCTGCCGCATAACTGGAGATGTAGGAAGTGAATGCAGAAAAGAAACCCACTTCACTCGGTCGTGAAGCTCGATCGATAACCTGTGATGGAGGTTGGAGAGCGATCGCGGGAATTCCCAACTTGTCTTGGTTGTCGGAGAAGAATGGTGGAATGAGAGAGTTGAGGAAGAGGTTCAGCCATATACGTAAAATCTGGGCCTGTTGATTAGCATTGTTCTCTGGCGCGTTGGGCGAAGACGACCTACGTGTTTCCAACCACTATTGATGATATGCTCGTTTCCCGAGACTACTCGAAACAGGACCAGGGTCGCAAGTTGAGCCCTGAAATCTCGACCAAGTTTCACGGCTAGTTCACTGACCATGACGCTATTGTCACCAGCCTGTACTTCGGTATTCAGCGAAGTGTTAAACGGAATGGTGGTAGCTATAGTGGTCATGTGGCTCAAGCAATGAACGATTTGATCAAGCGCCTCTACTGTGCCGTATCTCGCGGCTATTCGGGCGCATTCGTCAAAACCAGTCACGACACGTGCGAAGACTGTGTCGTCAGTGGCCGACATGAACACGTATGATAATGTTGAAACAATGGGCTTCCAAGTTGAGGCAAACAAGTCGGCGTCGTACATATTGGTGTCGCATTGGATGACACACCCTGCGGTATCCGCCTTCAAGAGCAACTCTCTCCATGCGTAGTCAAAGGCGTGTTGGTTGTCATGTTCGTCCGGAAGGATAATTTCATTCGACTTGATCGAGTTGAAGATATCACTCAGGTACTCGGGTGAGAAATTCTCTCCACCATTTACACCGCGGAGATTCCTCGAGAAGTCTTCAAGCGCCATGCGTTTCGAAGACTTGATTTGCGGATTGTGTTGGTCGGTGTTGAGCATGATGATGGCGTATGTCAATACGTACACTGCGTCTTTATCAGCGACCTCGACCGGAGTGCTATTGGCGCAGTACTTTTCGGAAAAACAAGTTAAAATGCGCTCAATAAGCGCAGATTCTCCAGGGAGACGGAAGGATTCTAGGAGTACTCGGAGCGCCTCATCCACTCTCTTCCCAGTGAAATCAAAGAGGTCTAAGAATGCTTCTAGAATGGGTTCATTGCCTTTCTTCGAGAGAAACTCGCCAAGAATTTTCTTTGAAATCCTTGGGTTACGTTTTAAGAAGCTGGCAACACATGAAGGGTTCCGAATGTCGTCAATGATGCCGTGGGCCTCCAAGTAACCAAGCCCACTCTTTGGGCTCTCATTGAACTTGTTTGCACCTTTGATTATAATCTTTTTTCGGCTGCGTCGGGTCCTTAGAAGGTCTGCGTCTGGAAGATTGACTTCGGTGGGCTGCCATTCAAGTCTCTCAGCGAGGAACTGAACATATCTCAAAAGCGCATCGAGGCAGAGTGGTGGCACGCTCGTAGTGCTCCAGGTCGCAGAGTCCGGTAACGCGTTGCGGGCTAGGAGGCCAACCATATCCTCGCACAGGTCCACCCGGTCTTCGTCGCAATCGTAGTTCACAAAAAGCTCCACCATATAAGAGGGCATGCGCAAAAGAACGCTGATGCATTCAACCATAGCCTGCCTCGCATCTGGCTTGCGAATTCCCCCCTCTAGTCCAAGTTTCTGGCGATCTTTGATTGGTACCGGCGTTGACCGGCCACTACCATTTTGCGACGGGAGAGGTCTGACGAGCTTGGGAGCCTGGGGTATATCGGCGTACAGTGATGGGTCGATACCTGGCTCCCTAGGAATATCGATCGCCGGGTGGAGGCATGCGACAAGGTAAGACAAGAAAAGCTCCTGTTGAAGCTTTAGGACGCTGCGACAGGTAGAGAGTAGGGTGCTTGCGACGACTAGGGCTTCCTGAAGGAGATCCAGATTGTCGGACCTCACTAGCTGGAAGAGATAGGAGCACAGCTTATCTTCCGTTATGATGCCGAGCGCGGGGTATTGAACAAGAGCTGGGCCCGCAACTTCCAATGCAACATGTATGATGCGCAACGCCATGATCCTCATGGTATCTGTTTGCTGTCTGTCGTTGGGTTCCAAAAAACCAACAAGAACTCTAAAGAGTTCCCTAATACTTGGTAATGAGTAGGGCGGCATGTCTAGGGAGTCGGGTCGCTCCAACTCTTCGCTTTGATGGCGTAAGTCGGCGTCTGAGCTTGCTTCGGAGATGTCACTACTCGGGTTGGAGTCCTGGGTAGTATTCTGAGAACTGCTGGCGGACGCCTCGTCAGGTGAATCGTGACGACCTGTGCCTGGTAGTCCCTGAATAGCTGCTTCGGAGGTAGAAATCACTATAGAATCCATTTCACCACTAGGCTCGCGAAAAGTCCCAGCCGCCTCGTTTGCCTCGACATCCAGATGCTTAACAGCTTCGAAGATGATTTGACACATACGAACCATCGAAGCTTCCGCGGTTTGGCGGAGAACTGGGGAGAATCTAGTCTGTGAGCAGATAGCAAGTCCCCGACCCATCATGTCGCAGATGCTCTCATCGCTCAGAATATCGCCTCCTGGACCCGATAGCATGTCCTCCATTAGGTTCAGAATCATCAGAAGCACAACTTCCATTTGACCCGAGTCGCTGAACTGACAATGGGTAAGGGCGCTGGATAAGGACTGCATCGCCAGTGCAAACCTGGGCGATTCGGGACAGATAAACCCATATGCCAGGAACTTCCTTAAGGCACCCAACGCTAAAATCGTGATTGGGGCGGCCGTGCCTTTGGTTTGAAGGATCTGCAGGAATGGCTGCAAAAGTGACGGCGCGTCAAAGGTACGTATGTCTATATATGCCGTCAGCCCCAACCTATCCCAAGGAGATGTTTGAGAATTCACCTCTAACGCTGGAGAGCTCATAGCGTAATTTTCCGAAGCTCGAAATTAGAGGATTGTCCCGAACATTATGTCCTTTCCTTCCCCTTAATCCCCACCGGTTCGCGAGGCCAAGTTCCTGTACATCTTGGATTGTACTTCCGTCCAGATGCTGGTTCCCATAATCCGAGGGGGGGTGAGGCTGCCCCAGCTGAACCGTGTTTGGGTTGCCACCTAAGATGGCGGATACGGACGAATGTGCTGACGGGACTCGCTTCCGGATTTCAGACGTGATCGAGATGCATTCAGATATTACTAGGGACGTCGGGTCAACAGCAACAGAGACCGGGCGACTGCGGTATTGCGCGCGGGAAGAGGTCGGGGTTTCCTGGAGCCTTAGCTGGCGCTCCTTCAAATCCATTTTCGGTAGCAGTGGATGCGCATCTCGGCTTTCTCGCGTCATCAAGAAGAAAGAAAGAGAAGAACAGAAGAGGAGAGGAAAAGAGGGGGGGAAACAGGTATAGAGTCGGCGACCTCAACTGAATACTGATCAAACATGACGGGTCAGCATCATTGCCTCGATTCTGTTCTCGGGATACGCTAGCGGATAAGAGTGCGGGCATAATATGTAAAACCTACCTAGATGGTTGGGCTCTACTTGACAGATCTTTTTCATAGATCGAGGAAGAAAATCGAGCAGTCGACACGTCTCCTAGTAGATTAATTCGTACCGCGCTGAATGCGGGCATGGGCGAGGTCGCAGCAAGGTGTTCTGGATTACTACGAAGTTCAGAGTTGAGGTTTGGTTTTGGCTAGAGCTCGGGCTTCTTGACCCGGGTCCTCTACAGCTTCTAGCACGTTACATTACAGAGCCAGGCAGAAAAAGAACCCCCCCAAAAAGGCCCTAACAATTGAAGCATTGGCTCGCAGGCACAAGTCACAGGCTGGCTGACTGCTGGCAGTCTCCATCAAATCAATTTGAAGCACAGTGCCGAGATCCAGGATTAGTTAACCAGAGCATTAACCCAAGTTCGTGTTCAAATTCTTGGGGACACGTTGAGGCCTTTGAGCAAGTGCTCAAGTCAGCATCAACAGGCATTGATTTAGAGGGGAAAAAAAAAAAAAAAAAAAAAAAGAGAGAGAAAAAAAAAGAAAGAAAAAAAGAAAGAAAAAAAGAAAGAGAAAGAGAAAGAGAAAGAGAAAGTACCATCAAATCTATAGATGCCGTTATAAATATTATAATACAACCAGACATATAGCGAGGAAATACATTGCACATTTATTTTTGACAGGCCAAACGAGCATGGGAGCTTAACCGGTTAAACCCAAGCCAAAATGGAAACAATAGGAGAGTGTAACCTGTCTGGAGACGCCTGGTCCATTTACCGATCCACAGTCGCCTCACCCCTGTGATGAGGCTGGTCCTTCTTTTGCTTCGCCAAGTTCTCCATCTCGCTCTTGTCCTTCTCCCATTGGTTGTTGGTATCGCCGAATTCTTCCTTTAACTTTTTGGCTCTCTCAGCCTTCTCTTGCTCCTCCTTCTCTCTTGCGAGTCTCTCCTTTTCCATCTCCTGTCTGAAGTTAGCTTCAGGAAGCACGGGTGTTCCGTCTCTTCGGCACATACCTCCATATGTCGAATATCATCCACACTAGGCTCGTATAGATGCCAAATGGTATAATGCGGAAGTCCAACCACAGAGTACCCCATACGTTTGGCCATCTAACATGTTCAGGACGTTAGCTTAGGCTTCGAAGTGCCGAGAACAAGATTCCGTTCCTACCTTCCCGAAACCCTCCGTCTCGGCATGCTTCTCAAAGCTGAATGCAGGAAAATGGACTCCGGATCGAAAGACGCGTGCTTTCGCGAGTATGCTCACACCACCAACACCATCAATCTCCATCTCCATATCAGGATCACCATAGGGATCTCGAAGATACGCAAGATGGGGACGCCAAGTGGCATACTCTGCATATCCCTCAACTATGACCGCGTCTTCATCAAGGGTGTCCGCCAGGGCTAAAGCAGTTTCTGATTCCTGCCACGAATTCAGGTCGTACGGCTGTTCTCCTCCGAGCCAGTCCGGCAGCGGTCGCCAAACATCTAACTACACGTGAGTAGGATGCCGAGTGTGTAAATATCGACGTCTGTAAAGACTTACTGGGTACGATGACGTCTTTGTTATGTCTCATGAGATCTTCGAGTATTGTAAAGGGGGCAGTCTGCACATCGACATCCCTCCAATAAACCCAAGAGTGATAGGGTCGTAGCGTAGCGCTTAGTAGCCAGTTCCGGGCTTGGGCCATCAATTTTCGTCGGCTCGCCTGGGCTGCAAAGCCGTGGCGGCTTTCGACATCCTGGTTTACCTTCTGGCCAAAGTCCTTCTCGATGATAGAGACCTCGCCATAGTGCTGTGTTATATCCTCATCTGATTGGATATCGTTCATAGAGTCGATGACGACCTGTAAAGTCCGGTCCTTTGAATCAGAGACTAGAAAGGCCAAGTCGACGAGGTGGTGCGGATAGGTGAAATTGCGTAGGTGAGAAAAGAACATCGGTAGGTGCACTTCCGCATCGCGAAGTGGGACGCAGAAGAGAATACGCTCTTCGCGTTCCCACCCACGAGCTGTTCCTTGAACGTTGCTCAGATCATAGTATCGAACAGTCTCTAATTGACTGTCGCCTCCAACTGTTAGGAGTCCCAAGGAAATAACAGACACAACAGGCCCTCGGGGCCAAACAAAATAGCCGAAGACAATAATCGCGACCAAAGCGTAGATGGCTCTAGTCAGAAGAGCTCGTCGGCGACGGAAGGCTGGTGTAGAAGACCGCGGTTCGAACCTGATGAATGGCATCTTTCAGTGTGGGTTCCAAAATCCTATGCGAAGAGATCGGCCATACCTATGGGGTGAGATATCGAATGTGCCGCCACGAGGATAGCCATTGGCAAACGAACCAGGATGATGCCGGGGCATCTTTATCGAATCTTCTGACGATACATATGAGGGTAACATTCGAAGACGTCTTTGCGGAGAGACGCGATGAACCGAAAGGGGATGAAGCTCAGTCGGATACTTGATGCTAAGGATTTGAAGGGAGATCTAGAAACGTGTATTACGTATTGCCCCGTAATTGTGGATTAGATACCAGGATTCGCCCAGTGTTTCGAGCTCATCTCTCATAATAATATTACTACGATCCATAATTACTTTTAATCCAATAAATTAACAATAGTATTGACATATCAAAGATAATATTAAAAAAGTTATGTCTGATTGAATATTTATTTACACAGTTAATATATTCTCCTTTTAAATTTATCTAAATAAAATAAATTAGTCTCGAGGAAAAAAAAAAAAAAAAAAAAAAAGAAATCGTTCTCCGATATAAGTAGAAAAAAGCTTTTAGGTCAGGTATTTTGGTATAAAAGATTCTCTTCAGAGAGATCAGAAGCAGAACTGGAAAGTGTACTCATCATAGGATGATGAAGCTTAGAAAAAAAACCAAGTGAAATGTGGGACCTGACTCACTGTGAAACCTGTTCGATGAAGGATGATACGAGTACAATTCGGAATCTTGTACTGGAGCAAGTTAGCGTCTGACTGACAGTCGAGAGAGGAAGAAAAGTATCAGCAACATTGGCGAGGCCAAAACGGAATCAGATGGTAGTGCATGTGTTCAAAAAGCTCAGGTGGTCGCTTGAACTGTGGTTTGCATTTCATCATAGTCAAGATACATATCAATGCGAGGTTAGTACTTACAGAGACCGAGGTTGCGAGACAGCATTAAACTTGTTTCGAAACGGAGAAGACATGAAGAGAGGAGAAAACTTGTAGCCAAAAATCGAGAAAGAGAAAGCTTTAAAGCAGTGGGCAGAATTTTTTTTCTCTTTCTGTGTTAGTTCAGCCGAAGTATAAGAATAGATACCCCTCGGTATCTCATAATGAAATATTCTAATAGTCAAACAGGCCCGGCGGGGCTTACTCATGAATACTCTTCCCCATAAACCCAGAGCAAACATCTCCTCGCGTCTTTGTGCTCGGACAAAACTTTAGAGAGGACAGCTCAACAAAGCTCGCAATCATTCGCACGCAACCCTAACTGGCTCGATAGCCATGGCCGACAGGCGGCGGATCAATGGGCCCTCTGGGATTACCTGCCCCCCGTTCTATGATGATGATTTGCCAACCCAACCAAGATCCGAGGATGAATTTCGAAACATCTGTAAGAGCCAAAGCTCCTTTTTCAACATTAATCTTCCGTCTTGGCAAGGCCAAATGCTTAAATTCGACCGTCCATATCTAGTCTTGAAAACCGGGGTGACTCCGTCGGCGTCAGGTTCTGCATATTTGGAGATTGGTCTCCCACACACCAATTCCACGGTTGCGGGAGAGGCAAACGGCCTAAAGCTTATCTGTATGGTGCATGGCCCACGCGCGCTACCAAGATCAGGCCCCTTCTCTCCGCACCTTGTACTTACGACACATGTCAAATTCGCGCCTTTTGCGACTTGGCACCGACGAGGGTACCTCCGCGATTCTAGCGAACGAGACCTTGGTGGCCACCTTGAAACGGCTCTCCGGGCAGCTCTCATCGCAGATCGGTGGCCCAAGAGTGCCGTGGATGTTGTTGTTACAATCGTGGAGGGTGAACAAGACAGAGCAGCGGCGCACAGCGGGGGGCATGAGATGTGGGATCTTGTGAATACTTTGAGCGCCTGTATCACGGTCGCATCCGCGTCACTTGTGGATGCTGGTATTGACTGTATTGACTCCGTGTCCGCAGGGGCTGCCGCACTCACGGCGTCTCCAGTGTCTGGTAATCCTGAAGTGGTTCTAGAGCCATCTGACCTATCTCAAGTTCTCGCAGCTTGTTGCGTGGCATATCTCCCTTCTAGAGAAGAGGTTGCCGCATTGTGGGTAAAAGGCCACATTCCCCCTTCAGATTCTGTCAATAGTACCCGGCTCATAGCTGCGGCGATCCGGTCCGCCAAAGCAACCGGGCTCACGCTGTCGGAGAGCTTAAGAGAGCTGGCTTCTACTAATAACGAGACCTGAAGCCTCTCTGAAGCCATCAATGTCCTGGAGACCCTTGGGATAGGACTGCGCCCTTTTGCCTTTGTGACGTCATCGGTCGCAACTCGAAGTGTAGTCTTGCCTGGCTGTATCTTACGCTCCTTGGGCACTTTCTCTTTAGTTCGCCAATAGCTGCAATTCGTCAGGTGTATTAATAATGCCTCATGCATGTCGTGGTAGCGCTTGACACCATCCCATCCTCATCCACTCCACCACAGTACAGTGCTACCGATGGTATCGTCACAGTGCTGACTCCGCTCATCTGTCGTCGTTATTATTGAAGGGGACCCTCCCTCTCGTTCTCTCATATCCGTTTGTTCAAATCCCAATTTAGTGACGAACTCCCAGAGATGGCCCAATATTCCTTCCCCGATGTGCCCGCTGGTGCTTAGTCTTCAAATGGTATCGACTGATGCTGGAACCATCTCCCCACTATTAATCAGTCAGCGAGTCCTGAGCGTGCCACCAGCGACCTGACCGTTGCCTCTGTTCCCGTCGCGACGCCAACAAAATGGATGATCATCTTCCTGATCTTCCCTCCGGAGACACATCGCGTGGGATTTGGTATAATTTTACAACCTGGACAGCACAACAGCTCAAATATACCGTCAATGTGACTAAATACGCGCCATCGTTGGAAGATCTTGTCTGGGCAGGCCCGCGCATTGTGAGACGGCTCGGATCGATCATCTTCCTTCCCGACGCTATTGAAGGACCACATGTCTCCGGCCCGGCCCTCTCAGATTCTCTTCAGAATGCGTACATGATGGCATCGGATTCCGCTCCGAATACAGTCGGCATCAACAGACATGCTTCGGGATCGAGCGCCAATCCGTTACCCGGACCACTCCACAGCCCTGTCGATGGAACAAGGGGGTTTGGCAGCGTATTCAGCTATGCGACCAGTAAATGGGCCCTCTGCTGCATTGCGATGGCTATTATCTTGAACCGGGCTTACATCTTCGCGGCTACCCGACGGAGGCTAGTACTACCCTGGCATATACGTGTTCTTATACGTGGCGCTCCGATCGTTCTCCTCGGCCTGCAGGCGAGACATTTGCTTCAGTCTATCCAATGTCAAACTTCTCCCGAATTTCCCTCTATGCGCTGGGGGGACACAAGTAAGCACTCAGAGCTTATGTTCCCCCAGACCAATACGTTTCTTCATGGCCTCAGTTCCACTCTACTCCTTAACCCGACGGATCGCGAATCTTGCGTCTCAATCCATATGATCCCACAAAATACCGACCCCAGCCGTGACGTTCGGGAGCTCAAGGGATCTCTTTCCCTCCTCTGGCCCTTGTTTGGTACATTTTGCCTAAGCCAGCTCCTAGAAACTATCGTGTGCGCCGTTGAGGGACGGACGCTCTCCGCAGAAACGGGCATGACTCTGTTCGAGCACTCCCTTGCCTTTGCGGAAGCTGATGCAGCAATCAGCAACCAACTCGGCTGGGGTGTATTCAACTCCCACAGTAGTGTGGGCACCTCGGCAACTTCCCTCAACTATACCATGGCCGTTAGTCGTTCTATGATTCTTCAGAGAGTTAACACTTCCCCCGAGGTACTTCTTGTGGCATTCTTGTCCTCAATGGCCCATATAACGAGCCATCTATTGGGCACGTTCAATCTTCAGGCCAAGTTTCGTCTCTTGAGCACTACACTTTGGGGTCTTTCCTTCATGGGTAGTATTATGTGGAGCGTTGCCACATTCTCCATAGACTCTCTCGACAGACAGAGTTTGCTGCGGTTTCCGACCGTGTGTATCATCGGCTTCATCCCCCACGTTCTTGTCTTATCAGGCATTGTTGTCTGTTTGTCCATCTACGGGTTTGCGCTTTTGCTATCCGCAATAGCCCCTCCCCAGGGAATTGATTTCAGGAATCTAAATTTCCGTCAGCGACTTGCCCAGGCACAAGGAAATCTTCAAGCCAATATATCCCTCTCCGATCTCCGGATTAGCCGCGAAATGGACTTTTACACCGCATTACTCAGGACTGGATTTGGAGCGATCACGCTTGCAAGCGAGGCCGTTTACTTAAATGAAGACTCAGCCGTCAACACTCCACGCCATACCTGGCTTGAGGAACAACGGTCTCGGGAATTGGAGGAATTCCACGCTAGACTGTCGGGGACTGCAGACGTGACCTTCAGCAGTCGTAAATCGCCAGCGGAATCCGGTGCCGCACAGCGTTTAGCTCGTGTGGGGGCATTTAACGGGTATTCCCGTGAGAAAACTACGCAAGCAAACAACAAAGAAAGGGCCAGTCTGGATAGACAGTCAGGAAATGGCGTGGGCGCCGCTGCAAGGAGCGGTAGGTGGTTGGTAGCATTGGATTACATGCTCAACATTTACCGCGTTGTGATGAAAACGTGGGCACTCATGTTTCTCAAGATCCTTGAGAAGCTAGGGATAAGATCGCAACCACCATGGCTACTCTGGCTGTTCCGAGGGGGCAAATCATCGACTGGGAGACAACTCGCACGGCCCGAATTAAACCCTCCACCGTCGGTAAACGCTCCGCAAACTCTTGACGGCATCTGGATCCCTCGAGGTGACCATGTCGATGTAGAGGCAGAAGTGAGAAAACGCGTGCAAGCCACGGCCCGGGGTGATAGAAGCTTTAGTGAGGAGGAGCTTGACGCCCGCCTCTATTCCTGGTGGCTGCACGGTGGCACCTGGGGTTCGGTGGACCGCAGTGGGGATTACGCTGCCAGCGAAAGTGAGAGTATCACGGACAACACAAGCGTGATTTCTAGAAGTCGATCTGATCAGGATGATGAAGAATGGGGTGAAGAGTACGACCAAAATACCCTACTCCAGTTAGGATCTCCCTCAGATCGAGAGACAAGCCCCGCTGTTGACAGCCCAATTCAGCTATCGGATCTCGCACGTCTTCTACACCCGAAGACACTCGAGGACCAGGAAGAAGCAGATGCGTTATCCGCTCACCTCGCCAGCGATGAAATACTGACAAGATCGCGGTATGAAAGGATTCGCCGCCTTCAGTCATCGCACATACTCGCCGGAGCGCTGCCAAGAGTCACAACCATCTTTTCTCCGTCTCATCTCGCAAAGCTTACTGTTGATCAGGAGTCTAGGCTCCTGGAACGGATTTTGCTCTCGAGACGACAACAAACGCGACAATCGGAATCGTTACCAGATCGCCAGTCTCAATCGTGGGCGACTGGTGCTTCCGGGATGGGCGCAGAGGGTCCTCAGTGCGTCGTCTGTCAGAGCACCCCAAGAACTATCATTATTTGGCCTTGTCGCTGCCTCAGTTTATGCGACGACTGTCGAGTCGCTCTGGCAATGAATAACTTTGATAAATGCGTATGCTGCCGGGGAGAGGTGAGCAGCTTCAGTCGCATCTTCGTACCATAACCGTTACGTTTGTGTACGATAGTCACAAGGTGCCCATTTATAGAAGTTTTCAAGCTCTTACAAAGTTACCATCATTGTTATTATTGTTGACGTTTAGAAAGGTAAACTTTACATGCCTGCCCATTCGATACAGAAAATGCGACCAGTATCAAGCTGTGATCCGGGACGGGTATCCCCTCCCCCAATGAGGAAACCTTTCTTGACGGTGGTACTCAATCTCCCACCGCTAACCACGTCTAACAAGGGAATCTTATCTTCCCAGTCATACTGATTAGCGAGATAGTGAGCGTGAAATCGAAGCGGATCGCCGGGGTAAACACTCAGTTGCGCACCAAAGCGTAGGCCTGGCGTCATGTAGTACCCGTCAGCCCGTAGCTGTCGCATGAGCGGCGCGGATGTAAACAACCCCGAGTTCGGCAGGGGCAGGGAGGCCCGGCTTTCAAAGCAAGTGAAAGTAGTAGCACACGAAGCCCGCCTTGTTGTTTGTCTGCTCCCCGGAACCAAAGGTTGGTCTACAATCTGCGGGGTCGGTGCAGTTCGATCGGGGGCGGACGTCCGAGTTGAGTCTGGCTCGGCGATGGGCCCATTGAGCACATTCGACAGGTGCTGCTTCTTGGCCAATTCTAGTCCCATCCTTGCCTCCACGCCTTTACGGCTACATTGAAGCGTCGTAATATACTCACGCCTCCCGCCAATGTCAGAGCCATCAAAGATTCCGAGTTGAAATGGAGCCTCAGCTCTAAGCCTCGCTACGCCATTTTCAACAAGGACCAGTGCATCTTCTGCAGAAAGTTCTAGGGGAACGCCGAGGAACACATTCTGTGTCGGACTTTGAGGTACTGTTCCCACGAGAATACCACAAGTGGCATGATGGCGGCGCAGAAAGGCTATGTGTCGACGATCGAAGACAAGATGTCGCCCAGCGATTTGGGAGATCAGAACGCCGTCAGCCTCGCATTCGACTGCCTCTCTCATTTGGCAACATTACCTAGAGAGAATAGATTTCCCAGTTAGCCTTTGAGGAATGTTACGCGTCGTTTTCCGCCAGGATCGGGTAATGATAGGTTGTTCATGCAGACTTAGGTTATCAACACACACAAACAAGTATTCTGTGGATTGACAGATTATGGTATAAATATAATCATAATGTGTTGCAGGGATAGGAATCACAATTAGATAAATACTGACCTTTGCCGGTTAGCAGCAACTTAGAATCACAATGTTGAAACCAGCGTGCTTGATCGATTTTCTGGCAACATCCTTCCAGTTGCCTTTTTTTGCAAAGGAAAAAAAAAAATTGAAAAAAGTGCTCTCGTTTCAAAAATTTTGTGTCTTAACTCGTTCGCTTGGAGCTGACAAAGGTAAGGCTTAGTCATTAAAACTGGAGCCGATCTTTGGCAATTTGAACTGGGGTCAAAGTGCTACTCTCGCTTGAAGGGTTGTCGCCCAGACAGGGTGGAAGACTCAGCGCTTCGATAACGAGCCCGCTGGATCTGCTCAATTTGAACGATAGGGTCGAGAATGAGCTCACGACTTGAGAATTCCTTCCACGTTCGTTATGGACAGGCAAGGTATGAGTACTGAGTATCCCTGCGCTCTCCTGAGATGTGGTCGTCATCAGCGAGAGCTCCAAGACGCAGTCCGATAATAGTTCCATCCAACGCGTGAAACCCAAGGAGCGAGGGTACAACGAGGTGGGGAAAACAATAATCGCAGAGAGCTGCGCGCCGTATCGCCTCAACAGTGCTCTGAGTCCATGCATAAATTGCAGGATATCGTCGACCTGATAAACGTGCATGCCATAAAGTGTTGGTGACAGAAAGCCAGGCAGTATTACGCGGTGAACAGCATCTGATGATGAAGTCTCCATTTTTCTGGCAAGTTCATAAATGAAATCCATGAAGGGCGGGCGGCGGCCAGAGGGGTCAGGAATATTATTCTGACCAGTCCCAACGACCCGGTTCAGAGGATAAAAGGACAATGTTCCTCGCATATCGCTAGTCTTGAGGCGTTTTCCAAGGTCAAACGTGTGACAGAAGGTCCCCGCCGGACGATAATCTGCATCACCAATTCCGGGTAAGCACATAGAAGTATCTAGTCGAACGGTAGAACATCAATTGATGTCGTGAATTAGGTTATCCCATGTGACAACAGCTTCTAGCCTAGAACCGAAGGCTGTGGATTGTCAAGGGTTTGGGTAGTTTGCAGGACCGACGGGCTCACGAACCTGCTTCGGGAGAGTAGCTGTTCCCAAGCGCTTCATATCTCCACGCGATTTTCATTGGAACTTTATCTTTACCTAGGTCGACTTTGGAACTCTCACCGGCCCCGTCGAGCCCAGGGAGCTCGCTCACCCACCCATCACTCGGGCCAAAAACATGGACATCGTGGCCCTGGACAAGACCTTCGGCAGCATAATACCGGGATAGAACACCACCAAAATCAGTTGTGCCCGCTTCTTCCACGAGCATGGACGTTCCAAGAGGCAGGCCAGAGTGTCCAAGGATGGTGTCCAGGGAGGCAGTCCCTGTTGATATTGTTGGTCGCCCGTCCAATGGAGATGGTCGAACCCCAGAAGGAAGGGCTTGTTTTCGCCTCCCAACCGGGATTGACTGGGATTGCGAGCGAGTAAGAGTCCCCACAACAGCGTTCTTTCGATGGAAAGGCATTGGCAGGAAAAGTGCGGTGCGACAGCCTGGGCGGTTTGGAGGGAGTAAAACTCAAAGATCGGCTTGAGCTCTCCGTGGGATAGATCCCTGTTTCAAGGCTTCACGGGTGCTCTCTAATATCTTTCCCCTCTTTTTCTATCCTGTCTCGTCGCCCTTTTTCAACATTTTCCGTCCTTGTGCGGGTAAGAAAATCTTAAAACAATTCAACCAAACGAATAACAATCTGAAGACAACCCCAAAAACATAATTAACTGGGTAGTGGGGCAGCAACGGCGAACAAAATTGCCATGATTTACCCGACGCCAACGCCTTTTTTTCAGGCCGTTCGTTCAAGGGAAGGCCGATGAGACAACGACGGCTTCTTCCAGCAATAAACATTTCCTCTGAGCGTTTCCCACTTAATCACCGGATCCCCTGTCCATTACCGAACGATATCCCCATGATGACGACAACAGGCGGGGACGCAACTCTCTTTGAAGAGTCATTCACCATCACCAACATCGATCAGTCGAAGTATGACCGTGTTGCACGGATCTATGCGACCTCCACGGATAATCAGACTGTCATCTCTCTCGACGTCAATGTAGAGCTATTTCCTTGTCAAGTTAGCGAAGGAATCAACGTGGTACTCGCCACTTCCCTCGCCTTGGATGGCTCCAAGGACGATGAGAAGGGTTGGAGAGATAACAAGAAGGGTGTTCACCCCGAAACAAGCCTCGCCGAGATGTTTGACTACGTGTGCCATGGCAAAATCTACAAATTTGAGGACGGCGAAGATGGGCAGACAATGTAAGTAGACGTCAACCTCGTCGAGCGCAGGACTTTCGAGGCTAACCTTTTTTTTTTTTTTTGCAGAAAGGCTTACGTCTCGTTCGGAGGCCTTCTCATGTCTTTGGAGGGCCCTTACAAAAAACTAAGTCCCCTCAGAGTTGAGTATGCGTACCTCCTAGTGAAAAAATAAATCACGGCCAATCGTTTTCAACTCCCCAGCTTGCAACTCTCAACAGAGTAAGCTACAGCACACTTCAAAGATGCATCTTGATGAAGCCCGCGCAGCAATCAATCTATATTGAAGCAATGCGAAATTACCAAGGGTTCTCTGCGTCACCCTTTCCCATCCCACTCATGGAAATATGGAGCACTCGCTGCGTTGCGATGTGACTTTTTCTTTCTCGTGCGGGCCAGGGAAGGGCAGCTCACGGTGGATGTGCTGGCAAATCTCCTCCAGGTTTGGCTCCTCAGCCGTGGTTAAAATTCCGTGCCTGATAAAAAAATCGACCATAACTAAGGCACAATTGGGTTTAAACCTCCCCTTGGAAAGCTGTTCCTGTATCTCCTCCACCGTGCAGAGATCAAACGACTCGACCTCACCATCGTTAGGCCTTGGGATTATCTCTGCAGGCATTTCAAGATCGTAAATCCATTGGCATTCGGGATAGATGAGGCCAGATTCCCCGCCAGCACGCCGGTCTGTGATATAGACGTATGTAATCGTGCCGACAGCTTTGGCCGAGCTGCGGACAAAGCTCTGCGGCAGACTCGCCTCCTCATCCGCCTCTCGAATGACGCACTCGAGGGGGTCCTCTCCTGTCACCAAGCCGCCCGCAACTGTACTATCAAGCATTCCCGGGAAGGTCGACTTCGAAGCAGATCTCGTCGGAACCCAAATTTTGAGTCCGTACTTGGCGTTAGGGCAGCGCACGTATCCCGTGAGGTGAACACCGTATCTGTTAACACCGAAGAGACCAGCCGCAGACCTCTCGATGGTGCAGACGAGGTCATCCGCATTCTTATAGACAGGCCAAGGCTCCCGTGTCGAGGTCTCAAGAATTGAAAATACCCGCTGTTTTCTCCAGCACTGGACAATTTCAGCGATACACTCGCCCACATCCGCTGCCGATCCGTCGCTCACCACGGTCATCGTCCGGCTATGATGGTCAATCTGTATCCGACCCGCAAATGACGCTGATGTCTCCATAAGCCTCCTTAAAACCACGGGCAACAAATACCCAATGGGAACCGCCTGGCTCCCGTCTCTCACAACCCACTTATAGAGGGTGTTTGGCATTTCCTGATGGGCATTTCCCCCATGCCCTTCCCAGGGAAAGCTTGAGAGCCATCGAATAAGTTTAAATCGCTGCTGTGCACGGGGCAAAGACGACTCACCAATCAACTTCTCTAGCAAGATCCAAGTTCGATTTCGACTGGCTCATTTCGACTCTTAAACAAAAGAAGACATGGACGGAGGAAGAATATAGCGAAGAAGAATCTTGATGGAAGGAATTAATGGTGGCATTACACAAAGGTAGTTGGTGACGAATTAGCGCAGCCCCACCACAACCCAAGCGACAACAATTGAAAGGCAAGAGCCCGTTGCAATACCCTCCCACAAAGGTCCAAGTCCCGAGCCATTGATCAATCAGCTATCAATGATGAGCTGCTGACGTTATGATGGCACATGCCACATTCAGGTGCAAACTCATTTGATGCTTCGCAACTTCAAATTCGACGGGGTATCGCGAAGGGAGGGGGAAAAAAAAAGAAAAGAAAAATACTCAGCTCAACACGTTGAATTCGCCGAGCGCCTCAATTAACAAAGAACCGCAGAGCGCTTGCAGAACGCCTGCCAATCTACGATGTCAGCGTTACCTTTTGGTGTCATCCCAGCTGGAAATCCAGTCATCACGGAACCGACCACTGTTCTCTCCGACACATCCTTCCTATATACAGTTCCCCCGAATAGGCCATACTCTCACATTGTAGTGTTTCTCTTGCCCGGTGTGGTATTACCACCCGACACTGCAGCCGCCATATACATGGCCACAACAGAAGAGGTAGCAACCGCATCATCTTCCGGCCGCACGCCCGACTTCAAATTTCTCGGGGCGGTGGGCCAGGGAAAGGAAAGCGCCGTGTTCAAGATCACGGCCCCTTCGGAACCAAAGCCATTGGATGCGCAAACCCAGCTGGTGCTTGGTATATCTATCGAGTCCTCGGCCTCCATATCCAATCGCTTAGCCAGTGTACCAAATACCAAGACGTCTGGCCATTCAGTTGCACCCACCACCAACACGGTTTTGCTGGCCCAGAAGATCATACGAAGTGCATTTAATTTTCTGTCGGGTTTTAGTGGCTCCGCCGGTCCCGGTCAGCCCGAGGTTGTTCCTCTGAAAGCGTTCGAGGAATGGTGGCACAAATATGAGAGCCGACTTAGATCGGACCCCAGCTTTCTCGATAGACAGGAAGAGTGATTAATACCTGCGCGTGTGCCATCCATGTTATTTTGGCCGCTTGAAGGAGCCCAAAGAATAAGTCAAGCCTAAAATTGGCCAAAGCAGGTCCTTCCTTTAGGCAAAGGTGGACATGATTCGAGCCTCGCCATCAGCGGGATCGATGTTATACAAAGTAGAATCTAATATACAAAATTACAATCTAACATGCATTGGCAGGCCTTTAAAAACATGTTCCGTGTAACTGAACCAATTCCTTCTCCTCCTCCTCCTCCTCCCGCTGCAAAAAGAGAAGTCATTGGTTATCTTTAGTCAGAGCTCGAGAGTGTACGATATCGAGTGTCGATGTAGGTGCGAGGGCAAGATAAAGGAGCCGCACGATCTCATCTAGCCGTTTTGCATGGAAATTATGGCTGGCGTTTTGCCCTGGCTGGGCTCCCAGCCCTGCTCCTTCGTCCAATATTCAGTATTTGTGCTTGAACGGCCAGCCTCTCCCGGCCCTCGGTCCTTGCAGCTAGTCCATTACGGCCAAGAAACAGGCCTGTATGCGCTTCCTCAAACCGTTCCGCTGTCGTTTTTGGCGTAAGAAGACCAGAAGACATAGCCGTAAGAGGCCCGCCGAAGGCCTCGGAGTCATCGGTATCTATCTCGGATAAGCTATGTTCTCCAGCACCACCTTCTTCTAGAATCCTCTCATAAACGTTCCGGTTATCCCCAAACAGCTTTCTTGCGAAAGGGAATATCCTGCCGGTTAACCTCGGGCAGCAACGTCGGCGATAATGGCGTGGTGCCGAAACGAGCCGCGCATAGATCTTCGTCCTTCTTTCTCGGCGACAAAGTAGTACCAGGGCAAGGACAAGCCCAATGAGGCAAAGAATTGGGAGAGTTGTCCTCGGGCGCATCTGACCTCCTGTCATGTAGGTCTTCGAATCCGAGTCCAGGCCGTCCGGAAAAGTTCCAGGCAAATACTCAAAATCAAGCGGAACACCGGGGAGATTCCTTCCTAATCCAACGGGGAGGTTGTCACCGACAGGCCTTATCTGGCCGCAGGCATACAAAAGCATCTGTCCGAGAGTCCAGCTAAGCTCCGTTCCGTCAATTTTATTGAGCGGCCTGAAAGAATCCGGAAAGCCTGCTTCCGTACCCTTGCGGCCTGTTTGTTGGGAAATATTGAACCCAGCCACTGATGGAGGATCCAATCTCAATCGAGGAATACCAACTCCCTCATGAAGGATGTTGATGAGCCACGACGCCTTGAAGCAAGCATCTTGCGCATTCCGTAATTTTTCAGACGGATCCTTCTTCCGGGGTAGGATATCATTCGCAATGTCATTCCAATCCCTGTTGCAGAATTCCATTACCGTCTCCTGGTAGGTCATTAGATCATAAGACTTGGCTCCAGCCGTCTTCAAGAAATTATGAGTCATGTGCCAGTATTCAGATATGCCAACGAAGCGACTAACTCGGAAATCGATAGCCGGCGCATGCTTTCCGTTGAAGAGACAGGGAGTCTCCTCGCAAACAGTGTCCTTTCCAAGAAGTGGAAGTGTTAGGCGTAGACACTCCAGGAAATCGCCCGTGCCAACAAGGATATCTCTATCGGCAACCGTCTCCTCCAGGTCTGACGAGCCACCTTCGATCGTAATTCGTAGGCCATGGGGCATGCAGGGGTCGGGGAACTCGTGGCTATCGTCCGCGATATACTTTTCTCTAAGGCTATCGACAAATCTTTGTCGCGCAACGTTCGCCCCAAATCCCAGGAATGAAGCAGAGAAGACTCTATATTCTCTCATACTCCCATCTAGGTTTCGCAAGCGAACTAATTTCAGGTCATCGGCATGTTTTTCTGTCTCTGTAGTATTAGGAGCGTAGACGATTTGAGCAGACGCTCCTCCCATATCCAAGAAGCCATATGTATCACGGCTATCGTTCAGCAGTCCATTGACATTATTAGCCAAACCTCCAAGTAAATAGTTGGCTGCAAGCCAACCATAGACTCCTTCTGTCTCGCCCGTGATAATCCGCACATGCGTTTCACAATCACTGACAAGAAACTGGCTGGAATTCCGGATATAGTTGCAAACCTCACGCAATAAACTGGTTTGCTGTGCCTGTGCAACCATGCGCATACCTGCAGTTGCCATAAAAAAGATGGGGGTTCCGGATCGTTCACTGAACGGGATGGCATTGGTTGCAGCATCAAGGAGGGGTTGAAGATGGCCTGGGCCAACCTCGGCAATCTTGTCGACAAAAGTTGAGAGGCCCGGGTGAATCTTATACACCTTGGTGGGTGTCAGGCGAGGGAGCGCTTTGGATTTGGGGATCGATGCAATCTCTCCCTGAGCATCCCATCGGTAAACATGAACGCGGGTCCCAGAGGAACCTGCGTCGATCGCGACACCCCATCGCCCTACAAATTACGGCCGAATTAGTATACATGAGCGCGGTTCTCAAACACAAGGTGGCTCACGTTTGCGCTGCATTGGGGGCTTCCCTGAAGAGTAGAGAGATGGATTCCCACGACAGCTACGAAAAGCTTCGGAAGAGAGCTTTTAATAAAGTCATTCCTTTATCAATTAAAGTGGCCGCGCCACACACTAGTAACTAGATCATATAACTATATAAGGAAATTATTTAATAAATTTATAAAAACCTAATATATAAATAATTAAAAGTTTAATTTATTATATTATAATAAAAATATAATATTATTTAAATTATAAATTTTACTATAATAAAAAGACTATATAAAAACTTAATAAAATAAATTAAATTTTTATAAAAATATTTAAAAAAAATTTATAATAATAAAATTAATATAATTTTTTTTATAAAGAAGTTATATTTAATAAAAGTAAGAGGTTAGCTTAATAATAGCTAAAATATTTTTTTTTTCTTTAAAAAATAGTAGCTATTTATTATAGTTTTTAATATACTACTTTATTATTAAATATAAGTAATAGCTTACAACTATAAAAGTAAGTAAGTATAGCTCACTTACTTTAAAGATAATATCTATTAATAGATTACGTATAAGGCTAGTAATTATTTATATACTAGATATATTACTACTAGTAAGATTATATATTAAATTTTTTAATTTTTAAAAGTAAGCTATTAAAAAAGTAAAATTATTATTTTCTAAATAAATATATTAATATATAAATATTTATAATTTTTATATTTAATTATATTAAATAATAGCTTATAATTACTTATTATTTAAAGTAGTTAAAAAGTAATATTTAAGTAACTTATTAATAATATCTAATAATATTCTATTTTACTTAAAAGATAGCTAATATTTTTATTAACTTACTTACTTATTTTTTTACTAAATATATATATAATTAAAAGTAAAATAATTTATTACTTATATTTCTTTTTCTTTATTAACTATTTTTTATTTTACTAATTAACTACCTATCTATCTATATTCTTATTTTTTTTTTTTTAATTATTAAAAAACTACTTTTATATAGCTTATTTTATAATTAAATTATTACTATATTTAAGTAAATAATCTTAATATAAAGAAAATTATATAAGAAAGAAGAAAAATATAAAATAAAAGAAGTTATTCTAAAAAACCAGTTCTTAAAAACAACTAAAATAGAAACCTAAAAACAGTTTAACTAAGAAAACTAAAAACTAACTTTCGGAAGAACCGGAACACGAAACCTAAAAATAAAGTCTACTAGTAAATCTAAAATCAGGTTTCTAAACTAGAAATAAGTTTTGGTTCTAAGAAACAAGTTTTCGAGAACTTAAAAACTGATTTCTAATAAAACTAAGAAACTAAAAACTAGGAAATAATGATTATAGAATTCCGGGGTATCCGAATGACGTCTATAGTATTCCGGGGCATCCGAGAAGTAACTAAGTTACTTTTTAATGTTGTATAAGAAGAAATCGATTATACATAGACCTATTTCCTCCTCTTTCCTTCCAGCTTTAGAAATAGAAGAATAAGGACTTCTTTACACACAACTCTAATATAATAACTGTTTTTATATAATTATTTTCCCTTCAACTTCTTTATTTCCTTAAAAATTTTAATAGTTTAATAATTATTATTCTTTTATTCCTAGAATTCCTTATAACTCTATTAATACTTCTTATATTTAGCTTTTATCTCCAGAATTAGAATATAAGTATAGAGGTTATAACTATAAATCTTATTATTTTTATATATAAAGGCTATATATTTATTCTAATTATACTTTCTTTAGTAATAATAATATAAAAAGTTACTTTTTTTAATTAATACTATAAATACTTTAGTTCTATTATCTTCTTTAGAAATCTTATACTTTAATAAAAATCTTATCTACTTCTTTTTACTAATAATATTAATAAAAATTTTAAAATAATATTTAACTTCCTTATAGAAGATATAAGCTAGATCTAGTACTATTATTATATTTAAGTAAAAAATAATTTATTAAAAAAAATCTATTTTTTTAATTCTTTATTAAAATAGAAACTAGCTATTAGGTATTACTACTATACTACCTCAGACAGTATATAATCACAGGCTAAACAGCAATCCTACACTACTATCTATAAATATAAGCACTCCTATACTTACTTACTAAAAAGAAGAATAATAATCTAACTTTCTTAATAGCTTACTTACTTAACTATAAAATCTAGTATATAATCTTACTAATAATAATATACCTAGTATATAAATAATTACTAGCTCTATAAGTAATCTATTAATAGATATCTATTTTAAAATAAGTAAACTATACTCCCTTACTTCTATAATTATAAGTTATTACTTATATATAATAGTAAGGTAGTATACTAAAGCTATAATAGTAATAGTATTACTTAGTTTCTCTAAGAATCCTAGGCTCTATTTATCTCTATTTCCCCCCTTCTCTCTTTTTTCTTTTCTCTTTAAGATAGTAAATAAGTAATTAATAACTTAAAACTAGCTAAGAAAGCTCTATAAGAGCTACTAGTAAGGAATATATTAATAATATAAGTAAACTATATTTAGCTTATAAATAAACTAATAAGTATATAAGAACTAGTATAATAATATATTAAAATAAACTAAATATTTAAAAGTAAGAAAGATTAAAAAAAGTTAACTATTAATAAGATAAAAGACTTCTAAAAACTCTAATAAATATTATTAAAGAGAAAAAAAGAAATAAATAGTAACTTAAAGATTATCTATTATCTTAAATTAATTTCTAAACTAACTTATAAATATATTTAAAATAAGCTAGTACTAAGTATTATTATATTAAGTATTAACTAACTAAGAGTAGAATTAAAAAATAGCTCCCTAGAAGTAATTCCTAAAAGATAACTTTAGGAAAGCCTCTTATATACTAGGTAATAAAAGAAAATAGCCTTACAAAATAAAATACTGGTATACTCTAGTATATAAACTCCTAAACCCTTAGACTTAGCTAGATAGAATAATTTCTAAATAACTATATAGTAAAAAAAAAAAGACTACTTTCTTAACTTAGCTTAAATATAAACTTAGAACTAACCTTAATTAAGTAAAACTAAGAAAAATAGCTATTTAATAATTAAGAAAGTACTTTATTATTATTATATTCTATAGTAGCTAGCTAGTAAATTATATTTAAGAAGATAAAAACTATACTAATCTTTATCTAGAAAAGCTAATAAACTTTATTAAGAATAGCTAGCTCTATAGCTTTTAGAAATTATATAACTAGTAAACTAAATTCTAATTTAAATATATTAATATAAGTATTCTAAAATACTATAAAACTAGTAATTTAAGGATAGTATAAGTAGTAAGATAGCTACTAGTTAAATACATAGATTACTAAAAATATTAGTTTCTTATAGTTAGATATAAAAAAAAAATATAAAAATTAAAGCTATTTTATAAATAAAAAATATCTTTACTACTATACTATAATACTATTTACCTAGGCTATTAAAGCTAAAGAATTACTAAACCTAGTTTTGACTAGCTTACTTTTAAGACTTCTATCTTAAATATTTTAAAATAGTATTTTAGAATAGTAGTATAAGCTGTTACTATATTTAAGTGAATAATCTTAATATAAAAGAACATTATAAAAGAAAAAGGAAAAATATAATATAAAAAAAGTTATTTTAAAAAACTAGTTTCTAGAAAAACTAAAATAGAAACTAGGAAATAGTTTAACTAAAAAACCTAAAAACTAACTTTTAAAAGAACCGGAACAAGAAACTTGAAAATAAAGTTTACTAGTAAACTTAAAATTAACTTCTAAAACTAAAAACAAGTTTTAGTTCTAAAAAACAAGTTTTCGAGAACTTAAAACCTATTTCTAATAAAACTAGAAACCTATAAACTAGAAAATGACGATTAGAGAATTCCGGGGCATCCGAATGACGTCTACAGTATTCTAGGGCATCTGAGAAGTAACTAAGTCACTTTTTAACTTCTATAAGAAGAAATCGATTATATATAGACCCTTTTCCTCCCCTTTTCTTCTAGTTTTAGAAATAGAAGAAATGGAGACTTTAAGGACTTTCTTATATATAATTCTAATATAATAACTATTCTTATATAATTATTTTCTATTTTAACTTCTTTATTTCTTTAAAAATTCTAATAGTTTAATAACTATTATTCTTTTATTTCTAGAACCTCTTATAATTTTAATATTATAACTAAAGAAAGCTTTTAAATAGGGAGAAGCTAGAGATTATATAAGTATTAAATAGGGAATACTTAAATATATAAAACAATAGAAGAACTATTCGGAGTTACTATATAAGATAATCTATAAGAAATAATAATAATAAAGTTAATTAAAAGAAGAACTAATAACTATTATTACTAAATAACTTAAAAAGCTTATTTAAGAACTTATTCTTCCTATTAAAAGGAAGAAAAAGAAGAAAAATAATTATAGTTATAGCCTATAGTAAGGAATAACATTCTTCTACCCTATCCTTATAGTCATGTAAGAATATCACCTTTTTTATTACAGTTACCTTTTTCTCTATTATAATATAATTAATTTCTTCTTATAAAAAGTTAAGACGTGACTTAGTTACTTCCCGGATGCCCCGGAATACTATAGACGTCATTCGAATGCCCCGGAATTCTGTAATTATTATTTTCTAGTTTTTAGTTTCTTAGTTTTACTTAAAATAGGTTTTTAAGTTTTTAAAAACTTATTTTTTAAAACTAAAACTTATTTTTAATTTTAAAAGCTAATTTTAAGTTTACTAGTAAACTTTATTTTTAAGTTTTTTATTCTGGTTTTTTTTAAAGTTAGTTTTTAATTTTCTTAATTAAATTATTTTTTAGTTTTTATTTTAGTTTTTTTAAAAACTAGGTTTTAAAATAATTTTTATTTTATTTTATATACTTCTTATTTTTATTATAATATTTTTATATTAAAACTATTTACTTAAATATAATAATAGCTTACTATTAGTAATACCTTATTACTTTAAACTAAAATATAATTAATAACTAGCTACTATTAGTAATAGCTTACTACTAATAACTTTTAGTATTTTAAAATTAGAATATTAGTAATAGTTAGTTACTACTAGTAAATATTTTACTAGCTTATTATAAGCTTTTAATTAATAGTATTTAATTTATTAGTAGAAAACTCTACTAGTAAAAAGTACCTACTTCTAATACTTAGCTTACTAATAAAAAATATCTTAAGTTAATAAAAACTAATTACTAGTAAAAATTAA
This sequence comes from Scedosporium apiospermum, assembly GCF_000732125.1. Lineage (NCBI taxonomy): Eukaryota > Fungi > Ascomycota > Sordariomycetes > Microascales > Microascaceae > Scedosporium > Scedosporium apiospermum. The sequence goes on from NW_015971734.1 coordinate 1,036,214, forward strand.
GATAGTTATTTTATAGTTTTATTTAAGAACTTTAATAGAAGGTTTTAATTAAAATACTACTTAATATTTTATGCCTTTTAATAAAAGTAAAATTTATAATCTAACTCTTTATATTAACGTATATAAAGAAGCTAGGAAAAATATTAAAGATAAGTAAAGTAGTAAGACTAGTAAAAGAGATTAGAAGATATAAAAAAAAGAAGAAGAGGATATAAAAAATATATATATATATATATATAAAGATAGAATTTATTATTTAAATTACTAGTTTAATATATATTAAATATTTTTATTTAACTTATAAGATCTAGGAACTAAAAACTAATTTTAATTATTATTAGTTAAATTAATTATAAAGTTTTATTAATTATTATATATAGCTTTTACTTTTATTTCCTAATTACTTAAAAATATTTATTCAATAAAAACTTTTATTAGATTAGAAATTTTTTTTAATTTGAAAGTAGTATATATAAGTATATCTATTATTAAAGTTATAAGGAGTTCTAAAAATTAAAAGAATAATAGTTATTAAACTATTAAAATTTTTAAGAGAATGAAAAAATTAAAAGTAAAAATAATTATATAAAAACAGTTATTATATTATTAATAAATTATATATAAGGAAGTCCTTATTTTTCCTTTTCCTAGAAAGAGAGGGAGGAATCTAGGTCTATATATAATTATCTTTCTTCCTCCTTCAGGTCGAAAAGTAACCTAGTTACTTCTTACATGCCTTCTATCTTCTTAGTTTTAGTTTTTCAGAATTTTAAAAATTGTTTTTTTTTATTCTTAGAACCCGTTTTTCGGTTCCGGAAACCCGGAAACTTACTTCTAACTTTTCGGGTTCCGGAAGTCCAGAAACTTATTTTTCGCTTTTCGAATTCCGGAAGTCTAGAAACTTATTTTTAGTTTCTTGAGTTATTTCTATAGTTTCTTGGTTCTAGGCTGGTTTCTTAGTTCCAGACTAGTTTCTTAGTTCTAAGCTAGTTTCTATTTTAATAAAAAAATAGAAAAATAGTTTTCTTTTTAATAAATTATTTTTTACTTAAATATAATAATAGAGCTAAAGTAAACTAGTAATATTTTAATTTTACTTCTATAATATTTACTTTAAAATAGCCATTAGATTTATTTAATAATAAAATAATACTTTTTTATATTTTATTAAGTTTAAAATAAGAAGAATCTATATATTTCTTATTATAGCTATTTTTTTCTAGCTTTCTCTACTTTAATTATAGTCTTAAGATAATATAAAATCTTCTAATAGAAAAGCTCTTAACTACTAGAAATTATAATACTCTTACTATTACTTATTATAATCTCTATATTATTATAGATAAGTAGTTTTAAGAAGTAAACTATAAAATCTATTATTTAATAATTATAAAGATTATATATTTTAATATTTAGCTTAAAATATTAAAACAATTTTAAAAATACTAGCTTAAAAGTTTTAAAGATAACTTTTATATATTTAACTTAGAATAGTAGACTTAAATAAGATATAATAGTCTCTTTAAGTCTAAAAGTAATTTAAATTATAAACTAGAAAAAATAAAAGCCTTAAAAGCTAAATTTAAAGATATATAAAATAATTTCTAATCTTATATTAATAAGTTATTATATCTATATCTAAAAAAACTTAAATATCTTAGACTTACTTAATAATATTTTCTTTATAATCTTTAAATATATAAAAAATTTAAACTTTAATATTTTATTTTCTTACTAGTCTAATAAGAGAAGAAAAGATATTAAGATTATATAGTCTATTAATAATTTTATAATCTAAGCTTATAGTTATTTATTTATTTTATCTATATTAATTTTAATAAATTATTAATTATATATTTAAAAAAGATTTTTTATTATCTTATTATTATAAAAAGTATTTATATAGTTTAAATTATCTTTTATTTTTATAATATTACTTTTAATAACTTTAATTAATTTATTATATATTTAACTAATATATTAGAAAATTAAATCTATATTTTTAATATACTAAAAAAAATTTTATATTTTTAAGTAGATTATATTAGAAATAATTATAAATATAAAAGTTATTATTTTAAAACTTTACTAGTTTATATTAATTTAGCTTAAACTTAGTAAATACTTTTAAGAAGAATAAATACTTTAAATATATTTAGAGGAGATCTATTTAAAATATTTAACTTTTTTTTAAAAAGTAGTAGTCTCTAATATAGAGTAAGTAATTTTTATAAACTATTAGCTTTATAATTATAAAAATACTAAATATATAGAAGCTATCTAGACTTTAATAATATAAAATTTAAAGTATTTAAAAGTAATTACTAATTAATAATGTCTAAGAGTAATATTTAGAATATATTCTATTATTTTATATACTAGCTTATAACTAGCTATAATATAAAAGTTTATAGTCTCAATCTATTAATCTATTAATATATTACTAAAATAATAGATACTATCTAATATACTAATATATTACTTAATATTATTAAAATTAAACTTTTAAATTTAAAATATTTTAATAGCCTAATACTATTCCTAGATATCTAGTAAGAGCTAAAGTCACTCGTAAACACTACTACTAGCAATCCTAGTATTAATTTCAATACCCTTAAGCTTCCTCTTTACTATTATAGAAAGGCATATAAGGAATATTATAATCCTAATACTAGCTTATTAATAGTATTAGGTAGATATAACTAGTAACAGAGTCAAGGTAGTTGTCAGTTGATAGTAAAGTAAGGTAGTTAAGTAGTATTTATATAAAGCACAAGCGAGAGCACACTATAGCACAGGACTTACTACTAGGATAACTCAGCTGCGGAGCCCAGTTAGAGTATAGTTGGAGAAAAAGGGGCTTATATAGTATATAAAGAATCTAGGAAGTAAGTTAAAGTTTATATATCTAATTAACTTTTAGTTAAAATATAATTCTAAATAATACTAGCCTTTTCTTAAGCTATATATAGTATATCTTTATAATTTTTTAACTTCTATAGCTATACTAAGCTTAAACTAAGACTATACTACTAAGAATTACTAGATATATCCTAGCCTAAGAGGCTACTCCTAAAGAATAGACTCTATCCGAGAGCTCTAAACTTTTAAAGGTATAAGAAATAGATTATCTAAATAAATATAGTAACTAGTTACTAACTATACAGTAAGTACCTTCTATAGAAGAAATAGAATATATATACTTGCTTATAAAGGATAAATTATAAGCTAAAAACTAAGAATTTTAAAGAAAAATTAAATAAATATAAAATAGAGAAGACCTCTTTTAAAAATTAGTTAAAACTAAGCTTAACTTAAATAAAATATTATATATAGCCCCTAGGGGCCTAGTATATACTATAAAACCTCTTATATAAAGACTTACTACTATAGAAGTTTAGGACTAGAAGCTTACTATCTAGGAAGGCAACTAAACTATTAAGAAGAAAATTAACTAGTAAATTTATATCTAATAAGCCCTATAAAAGGTTAGTAATAATTTCTACTTAAAATAAAGAACTTATACTAATTAGTTAAGTATAGAGAAAGTTATTTTAGAAAATTTATTTATTTTTATAGAAAAATTATATTATAATTTTAAATAATATATATTTAAAATTTAACTTAAGCTAGAAGAATTATAATAGTTAAAGAGATACCCTATTAAATTTACTACTAAATAGTAGAAGTTTTATAATATAATTAGAGAACTTCTAAAAAAAAAAGATAATATAAATATATTTAACTTATAAAAATACTTTAATAAACCTTTAGGTAATATAATTAAAACCTTTTTTAAGATAATTACTAACTATAAAGAAGTCCTATTAGAAGCCTATATATAGTAGCTATAAGTAGAGTAATATTATATTAAATAAGTAGAAAAGTAGAAGAGGAATATAAAGTAAGATAGAACTAACTTAACTTATAGTAACTTTTAATATTTTTACTAAAAGTAATTAAATTTTAGTTAGCTACTTTATAAATAAGTAAGAGATTAAGAAGAGGCCTTAAATTAAACTAGTAGAGAGAAATTATAAGACTCCTAAAATAAGGGTATTAGGAGATAATATATATAAAATATAAGAAAACTAAATACTAAATATATTATTTACTTTAACTATAGTAAAAAGGGCTACTATTGAGACGGAGCAGTGCAGCCTGCCCGAAACACTACAAGAAACAAGAAAGAAAACAAGGAATAAATAATCAAATAGTTAAGAATAGTTCCTATAAGAAGCTATTGCAATTCTGCTTATAGGAATAGAAATAGGACATGGGATATAGTTGATCAACAGAAATAGGACCATATTATAACTAAAGGAGGCTTCTAAATAGGGGGAAGCCAGAGATCAGAAAAGTATCAAATAGAAAATACTTTTATATATAAAATAATAGAAGAATTATCTAGAGTTACTATATAAGATAATCTATAAGAAATAATAATAATAAAGTTAATTAAAAGAAGAATTAATAATTATTATACTTAAAGGACTTAAGAAACTTATTAAAAAACTTAAGAAACTTTAAGAATTCTTTTTAAAAAGAAAGAAAAGAAAAGAAATAACTATAGCCCTAGGCTATAGCAAGGAATAATATTCTTCTACCCCTACCTATCCTTATAGAATCTTAAAAATATTCCCCTTTTTATTAATATCTCCTTTTTTACTATTATATCCCTCCCCTTAAGTTATTACTCTAGATCTCAAGCAAGAACTTAAAATAAAAATAAGATTTCTAAAGATATAAAGAAAAATACTATAATAATAAAGATTTATTAATTAGCTAGATTTTACCTTTTACTTAAATACCTTCTCCCTTAAGTATTTAAAGAGAGTATCCTATACTATCTACCTATATATATTAGATATTTTAATTTAGTAAGTTACTTATTAGTATTTCTAACTATCTTAAAAGTATTTAATAAGCTTAGTCTTTAAGAAATCTCTCTCCTATTTTAAAAACTTCTTAATATTAAACTCTATACCCTTAGGGGCTTTTATATATAGCTACTACTTATATCTAAGTAGACCTTAGATAGTAATAAAAGACTATATACTTTATCTAATTATCTTAAAAATAGGACTATTAATTAAATTTTTAATAATTAGCTCTAGTAATTATTCCTCTAGAACTTAGAAGTAAAATAGTAGTAGAGATAGTATAAAAGACTAAAACTTAGTTTTCTCTTTTAGCTAGAGTTATTATATTAGGGTACTAGATATAGGAAGTAGATAAGAGCTTAGTCTTACAAACTAGTAGGATATAGTTAGCTTAGTAGTTTTCTTAAAGGGCTCTATAGTTTTAGGGCTTCTATAAGAATAAAGTTTTTCCTTTATTAGCTTATTAGAGATATTAATTACCTTCTATTCTAATTTAATAATAGGAATTAGTTAATTAATAGATTTAGAAGCTATTAAGCTTTCTAAAATAGCTTTTATTAGAAAATTAATAATTAATAGATATAGCTAACTAGAAATATCTCCTAAAATTACTATTTTATAAGAATTATAATTTATAATTTATTTTTTAATAATCTATAATAACTTAATTTTCTTAAATTAAACTATTTTTTTAAAGCTTAATTCTTTAATTATTTAATATCCTTCTCTCTTTTTAATAGTTTTCTAAATAAGTTTTTAGATTTCTTTTTCTAGCTTTCTTTTCTCCTATATAACTATCTTTAGATCTTTAGCTTTATTTTTAAAATTAAATTTTATTTTATATTATATAAAATATTTTTAATTAATCTTATATTATATTAGATTACTAGATTTCTTAAGAGTAAGGGGGAAGAAAAGATTTAGAGAAATATTAATAAGGTTATTAAAAAAGAAATAGATTATTCTCTTTAGCTACTTAATAAGCTATTAAAATTCTCTTTTAGCTCTTACTTTTATTAGATATCCTCTATCTACTTAGCTTCTAGTTATATAAATACTTATTAACTCTCTTTTACTTATTTATTTATTACTTTATAAGTAGAAGAAGAAGAATATATTAAAGATATATAAAAATCTATATTTTTAGGAAATTTAAAGATATTATTAAAGTATTACTAATAAAAATTACCTTTATATTTTTTAAGCTTTTAAAGTCTTCTTTTATACTTTTATAATAATATCCTTCTACTTTCTTCTACTTATTTTAAAGATATCTTAATAATATAATTTATTATTTTAATTATTTTAAATTATAATTATTTAATACTAGTTTTTATAATAATAAAAGATTAAAATATAGAATTATTCCCCTCCTATCTAAAGTCTTTCTTCTATTTAATTATAGTTAAAAGCTTCCTCTTTATAGTTAATTAATTATTTAAAAAAAGTTCTAAGATTAGTTTTTATTAAGAAATAGTATAATCAGTAGAAAATAATATCTTCTAGCCCTAATATAATTAGGACTAGGCCTATAGTTACCTTATCCCCTATTAGCTACTTTTTAATTACTAGCTATTTATCTAGAAAATAGAAATTATCTATAAGATCTTAAAATAGGATCATATAGGTATTTTCTATTTAAGTAGCTATTTTAATATCTAAGTATTTTTACTAGTTTAGAAGATTAAGGTATTCTAAAAGAGGCCTCTTCTTTCTTATTAAATAGAAAATAATTAAAAGAGGACTTATTATTATTATATAACTGATCTTTTCTAATAAAATATTAAGATATTATAATATAAAAAGCTTATATTAATTAGAGAGAGGGAGGTTTAGGAGTTAGATTTTAATTAGGTAATTAAGAAATTTAATATATAAAAGTATTATTTTATTAAGTAGATATTATTAAGGAAAAGAAAGTTAAAAGAATTAAAATAAAATAAAAAAGTAAGATATAAGAGAAAGAGAAAGAGAGAGAAAGAGTTATTTAAAGAAGATAATAAGTTTAATATTTTTATATAAAAATATTAAGTAATTAAAAAAAAGAAAAATATTAATTAGTTTATATTTATTATAATAATTTATTTATTAATCTTATATTTTTAATTAAGCTTAGCTTATAATTTTTAGTAATTAATAGTAAACTATTTTAGGAACTAAATTATAATTAACTTCTCTATCTTTTTTTTATAATTAATTAATAATATTTTTCTTTAAAAATATCTATTTAAAAAGCTAATAGCCTTTAGATTTTATTATTAATTATTTTCTTTCTATATCTTTATATCTCCTAGTTATATTATAATTATAAGCTAGTCTTAAGCTAAGGATTTAAGGGATTATAGGTTTTTATTTGATAATAATTTTCTTAAAGAGTTTAATTTAAAGATTAAATATTTTTTTTTATTAACTATCCTACTTAAATACTTAATTCTAAGGTCTAGTATACTAATTTAAAACTAGCTTTTAATATAAGTTTTATTTTTTATTTTTCTTATAAGATAAGAAAGATATAAAACTAATTAATTAATTATTTTCTAGCTATATAAGATTATCTATATTTAAGAAATATATAATCTAACTCTTTTAAAATAAATTATTAACTATAAGGTTATTAAGAAATATAATATAAAGAATATATCTACTAACTTTTTCTATTATTTATTAAAGTTAGATATAATTTTAAAGCTACTTTTAAGGTCATTAATAAATAGAATATTTTAAAAAAGATCTTTAAAGTTTATAATTATATATTTATTTTTAAAATTATTAGATATTTTTATAGTATTTTAATAAAGTAGCTTCTTAAATAGTAAAGTAATTATATTAAGAAACTTATAATAGCTTTTTATAGCTATTAAAACCTAATTACTTATAATAAATATACTTATAAGCTTTTCTTTATTAAGTTTAGTTAGCTTTCTAGAATACTTATATTTATTACTTTATTTTTTAATAAATATATATCTTTAGTAGGGTATTAGAGTAAGGCTTATATTAATTATCTTTTTTATATAAAAGCTTATAAGTATAGTTACTTAGTCTTAAATATAAATAGATATTTTAGTAATATAGAAGATAATAATAATTTTAATTATAATATTAATTTCTTTAATAAAGATTACTAGGAAGCTACTAGAAATAATAGCCTATTATAATAATATTTTATCCTAGTACTTAGAAAACAACTCCCTATCCCTAGTCCTTTACTTTTAAAGAAATAGTAAAGCTTAAACTAATTAATTAATAAAATTAGAAAATAAAAATAAGAATAATTTATAAAAAGAAAGTTAATTAAAGAAAATTTAATAATAAAAAATAAAATTAATAAAAGGAAATTTTCTTTTTAGTTAACTACTACTAATACTATACTATATTACTCTTTACTATTCTAATCCTCCCCCTAACTTATAAAATCCTTATATTTATTTAGATTAAGTTCTAGCCTCTTTAAAAATTAAACTTTAAGATATAATAGAAAATTATAATTATTATCTTCCTCTAGAACTTCTTTAACTTTATTAAATATTAGAATATTATCTAGTAAGTTTATTTTACTTATCTACTACCTATTATCCTTATAGAACTTCTTAACTTAATATAATAGTTAAAAGTTGTTAATTAATATATTATTAAGCTCTTTTAGCTTTAAACTCTTTCCTTCTTTATAGATTTTAGTAATTTAAAATAGCCTTTACTATTTTAGCTTAAATTTATTTTTAGTAAATATATTATTCTATCTTATATTATTATATAAGAAAACTAAATTATTAAGTTTAAGTAGTTTTATCCTTTTCCTATAGATATTATTTTTATCTATCTTCTAAGCTAGCTTCTTCTAGTACTTTATAATTCTTTATTTTACTAGTTTTATATTAGTCTTTTTTTATTTAAGGATTTTAATTTATAATAAGATAAACTAGATATAGTCTATAATTTCTTCCTAGTTAATTAACTTCTATATAAGAATTTAGACTTTTATTAGTAATATTAGCTTATATCTAAAGACTAAATAGAATAGGTTATATTTTATTAATACCCTAATAGTAATCTTATTAGCTAGTAAAGTAAAATTAAAAAACTTTACTTATCTTCTTTCTCCTCCTCCTAACTTTATAAGAATACTAGTAAGAATATAATAACTAGCTTTAATTATTTACTTACTTAGGAATTATATACTATAATTTATACTTAGTAGATTTTATATTTCTTTAGTAGCTTTACTAATTTTACTTTATTTTCTAAGCTACTATTAATAGTAATACTTAATAATAGCTTAAAAAAACTAATAATTACTTTTAAAAACTATTTAATAATATTTTTTACTATAATATTTATAAAACTAATAGTTATTATATACTCTATTAAATTATATCTAACTTCTACTAAGAAATAGTACTTATAGCTAGAAGGTATATATTAGATATTAATATAGATTTTTTAGAATAGGTAATCTAAGGAGGTTAATATTACTTAATCTTAAAATCTTTTAATATTAAAGTTCTTATATTCTAAATAGCTTTAATATCTTTCTACTACCTAGCCCTAGAGGCCTTCCTAATAGTAAAACTTATTAATAAACTAATTTATATTATCCTTCTTTTTATAATTTAGTTTCTAATATAATTCTTATTAAATAACTTTCTTCTTCTCTTTACTACTAATTACTTTTCTTTTTTTATAATTATTACTACTTTTTAACTATAAGATACTTAATTTAATCTAAAACTTAAGAGCTCTATTTTTAAAAATATAAAACTACTTAGTAGTTATACTATTTAGCTTTTTAAAGGAGAGTAGGAATTAAGTAATTTATTAATACTTATCTAAGTAGTTTTTATTAAGAGGCTATAAGATCTTTATATATAAGATCTATTAATTAATAAAATTTATCTAAATCTTATTTATTCTCTCTTTCTTATATATTAGATAAGCTAGGTTTCTTTTTTAAAAAGGTATCTACTATTATATTATCTTTTTCTTAGATATAGTAGATTTTAAAGTTAAATAGTTAAATATATATAATCTATTAAGTAATTAAAGTACTTAAAATTTTAAAGGATTACTTATTAAGCTAGTAAATAAAAACTTAATAATTAGTTTTAAAGATAAAATAGATTTTTATTAGATAAGTTTAGAGCTTATAGAAAGTAACTAATACTTTTTAATATTCCTATTTAGTTTAGTTATAGTTTTACTTTACTAGTATCTATATTCTATTCTTAAATCTTATAGGGTATTATTTTACTTTAAAAAGTTAAGCTAGAATAGCTCTTTATCTTAATAATAAAGTATTAATAGTTAAATAATATTACTATATTTAAGTAAATAACTCTAATATAAAGAATATTATAAAAGAAAAAAGAAAAATATAATATAAAAGAAGTTATTCTAAAAACCAGTTTCTAGAAAAAACTAAAATAGAAACTAGGAAATAGTTTAACTAAGAAATCTAAAAACTAACTCTCGGAAGAACCGGAACAAGAAACTTGAAAACAAAGTTTACTAATAAACTTAGTCTTAGTTTCTAAAAACTAGAAACAAGTTTTAGTTCTGAAAATAAGTTTTTAGAAACTTAAAACCTATTTCTAATAAAACTAAGAAACTAAAAACTAGAAAATGACGATTATAGAATTCCGGGGCATCCGAGAAGTAACTAAGTCACTTTTCAACTTTCTATAGGAAGAAATCGATTATATATAGGCCCTTTTCCTCCTCTTTCCTTTCAGTTTAAAAAATAGAAGAATAAGGACTTCCTTACACACAATTCTAATACAATAACTATTTTCATATAATTATTTTCACCTTTAACTTCTTTATTCTTTTAAAATTCTAATAGTTTTATAACTATTCTTCTTTTAATTCCTAGAACCCTTTATAACCTTGAAAAATAAATTAGTCTAGTATCTACAGAATAGTTTAAAATTTTTAAAATTAGTTTAGATAAAAGAGCTTTCTTTAGAAAATTTATAGCTTTCTATTAATTAATAGTTTAGATAAAGATAGCTTCTTTTTTTAAGAGCTTAGTAAGAGGTAATATTATAATAATATACTTAAGTATTTAGATCTTATAGAACTTAATAATATTAAGAAATTATTAGATATCTTTAATATTTTTATAAGTTTATTATTTTATAATCTTCTAGATATTCTAATTAATTAAAGATTTCTTTTTATAGTTATAGAGATAGCTTACTACTTTATAAGAGGGCTTTAATTATTTTATCTTTTCTATTAAGATTATATAGCTAGCTAATTTTAAGTTTAAAAGTATTTTATTAATATTTTATAAATACTTAAAAATATATATTTTTACTCTAGGTAATTTAAATACTTCTATATTATTATATTTCTTTATTAGTCTTTTTATAATTATATTATTAAAGTAAGCTATAATAATATAAAGTATAAGATTATAAAGAACTATAGTAACTATTTTTATAAATTATTTAATAGAATTAATAGCTTTTTAAGGTAATATATATATCTTTAAGAGCTTAATAAGAAAATTAAATACTATTAGATCTCTATTAGTTTCTATAAGAGGAACTTAATTATAATTAGAGAATAAGTTAATAAGTATAAATATAAAATATTAAGCTATTTACTTTAAAAACTCTTTAGCTTTAGGAAAAGTAAAGGTATTTTATATTATCTTCTAGTTTATTTTTTAGTAATTATTAATTAATTAAGCTTTACTATTCTTTTTTACTATAAAAAAGATCTTATTCTTATAGGGCCTATAACTTTATTTAAGTATTACTTTATCTACTTTTTTTTAAAATAAAGATAATTAGCTTAAATATAGCTAGTAGAATATAGATTAATAGTACTTACTAAGCTTTATAAGAGATAATCTTAATTTTCTAAGGAGGAGTAACTTCTAATTTTACTTATCTAATCTTAGAGAATTTTTAAGCTAAAGCTTTTTCCCTATTATAGAGGATTTTAGTGAAAAGATCTACCTCTTTTTTCTTAATTAGAGGTTTTATTTTAGTAAAGAGTCTTTCTAAGTGTATAGTAGTTAACTTAGAGCTTTTCTAGAGCTTTATAAACTATAAGGTAATAAACTTTATATACTTAGTAAAAAAAAGTAGATAAGACTCCTATTAAAATATAAAACCTCTAAAGAAAATAATAAAGCTAAAGTATTTATAATATTAACTAAAAAAAGTAACTTTCTATATTACTATTACTAAAGAAAGTATAATTAAAATAAATATATAGCCTTTATATATAAAAATAATAAGATTTATAGCTATAACTCCTATTCTTATACTCTAATTTTAGAAATAGAAGCTAAATATAAGAAATATTAACTATTTATTTCTAAAAGGATCTTTATAAATATTTAATATAATAAACTCTTATATATAAAATTTATTATAGTAGTCCTATCTAAGTAAAATATTCTAGAGAGGGATAGCTACTAATTAAATAAGTATAAATATATATTTTCTAATATTAATAAGAAAATATAACTTAAAGTAAATAATTTTTATAATATTTTTAAAAACCTAATTTATAATAAGTTAATAATTAAGTCCTATTTTTATAATATAAAGATAGATATAAAGTAAAATAAGTTCTTTAAGTTTAAAAAAGCTAAATAAAAAGTAAAGAAAATTAAAATTAAAAAATAAAGAAGAAAAAAAAATAGCTAAGGAAAATTAAAAAAAAAAAAAGGAAAGAAAAGGGGTTAATATATTTCTAATCTTAATAAGAAAGAAAAGTAAGCTAATAGATAATTAAAAGTTATAGTTTAATATTAAAAACTCCTTTACTAAAGAAAAATAAAAGGCTATAGATATCTTTATTAATATAAATAGTTTTAAAAGAGAGTAGACTTTAGTTAATTAATTAGATTCTAACCTAGATAAGAATAGAAAGTAGCTAAAAGACTTTAAACTAAGTAATCTCCTTAAAAGCTCTAATAAAATATTTCTTTAAAAAATATTATTTATAAAATTTTTAATACTACTAGAGAAAACTATTATAGATAAGATTTTTATTCTCAAGATCAACCTAATAATAATAAAAATACTATAACTATCACTTTAAATAATAATAAAACTAGAAAAGTAAGAAATTAATATTACTAATAGTATTTAGATATAGATCTTAACTAAGAAACCTACTAGGAAAGAGAACTACTAGAGAGGGAAGCCCTTATAAGGAGCTAAGGTTAATATACTAGAAGTATCTAAGGTAAAAGCTAAGAATACCTAGAAAATACTTTCTAATCTTAATATAAATATTATTAAATCTCTCTTTATAGGAGAAAAAATTATTAATTAATTATTTCTTAATTAAAAAGCTAATATATAGATATTAAAAATTAAGTTTAATCTAATAAGAATCTACTTAATATAATACTTACTATATATAAAAATTAAAATTAATAAAGTTATAAATAAAAATATTATTAATATTTTTAATATTAAAATAGAAATTAATATCTTTTATACCTCTTATATAAAAAAAATAATCTTCTATATATTAAAACTAATATAATTCTATATTTATTTAATAACTAACTAATAGTTTCTCCCTTTAAGAAATTACTATAAGATTTTAATATAAATAGGAAGCTAAAAACTCTCTATTAGGTTTTATATTTTTATAAATAACTTCTTAAATATATTTATAATACTAGAAATATCTTTTATAAGAATATCTTACTTCTTTTTTAACTATAATAACCTTTTAAACTTTATTAGAAGGGAGATTATTATTAATAAAACTTAGCTTATTATATTACTTTTAAGATCTTCTAGAATAGCTAAGTACTAGGAAAATTAGAGGAGAAATCTCCTACTAAGAGAAATTCCTTAGAAGCTATACTAGTATCTACTTATTTACTACTAGACCTCTTCCTATTATCTACTTTAGAAAATATTCCCTAATTATTTAAAAATTTCCTTAAATATAATAAGATAATTATCTATAAAGTACTATATAATATAGCTAAATATATATATTAGATCTTAGTAAAACTTAAGAAGAGGAGCTCTATATATAAAAAAGTCTTTAATCTATAATTACTATTAGAAATAAAGATAAATAATAATAAATTAAGTATATATTAATTAATTAACTAATATCTAATAAATAATATAGAAAATCTTAATATTATTAACTTAAAATTAAATAACTAAGCTTAAAGGGCTATTAATATATAGACTTTTTATAAATTAAAAGCTCTTAAAATCTACCCTATTAATAATACCCTATCTAATAGATTAACTTTAGAAGTAGACCTAAAATAAAAACTAAATATATCAAAGTATATAAAAGCTTATTTCAAGTTTACTTATCTAAAGGCTTTCTTTTTAATCTTTTATATATATAAGTTAGATCTATAATTTATATATCTACTTTATTAATGTATTAACTTAAGTACTTATTATATTCTTTTTAATATAAAATAATTAATTAATTACTTTTAGTTATTAAAAAATCTTAATTTTATAGTTAATTATTTATTTTTCTTTTTTAAAGCTGATTTTTAATTTAAAAAGTTTTTCTTATTAGTAACTAATATTATCTTACTATATATTTTCCTTTTCTAATCTATTTTTAAAAATATTTTAAATATAGTTAATTAGTTTATTTAAGATTTTATTTTTAAGTTTTCTATAAGATATAATATAATATAATCTATTATAAATTTTAAATAAAAGGTATTATTTATAGTTTTTAAAAGATTTTTTTTCTTTATATTAGTTAATAGTAAAATCTTATATTTTTTAGTAAGCTATTACTAGTTCCTTATCTACTTAGTAACTCTATTTTAGTTATATTTAGGCTAGCTCTTATTAATTAGTACTATATACTACTTATTATAGTTTTTATATATTTTTATATTTTTATTTTTAAATTAGTAAACTAGGTCCTTTTTAGTTTCTAATTATATAAAATTTTTAATAGCTTTTTAGACTATTACTTTTATAGCTAGAGAGGCTTTTTAGATAGCTTCTCTAAGAAATATAGCTTTTTATTTATTATCTTCTTTTAAAAAAAAAATATTCTTCTTATAGTACTTTATAAATAATATAATATTTATTTTATTAAAAGAAGGGAATTTTTCTTTATTTTTAGTAGCTTATATAATAAGAAATATAAATATATTAGAGGATATTTTATAATTAGAATTACTATAAAGTCTTATTAGATTAAAGCTACCTCTCTTAATTATTATTAGAATAGGATCTTTAAAAACTATATTTGAATTTAGAATTAAAATAATATTAATTATAATATTAAGTTTTAGGTTTTAGAGAAATAAGTATTATATTAGTATATTAATAATAAGTAAATTAGTAAAGGTAAAGATAATTATTACTTATAATATTTAGAGCTATTAATAAGAGCTTTTCTTACTATATTAGAATAGTTATTAGAAAAGTTTTTATATTAATAAAATCTTCTTTTATTTATTTTATTTTTGATTACTAATATAGAAATAGTAATTATAATATATCTAGAAGTTTTATTATTAGTAGCTATTTAACTATTAAAGCTATTTTTAATAAAAATAGCTAGATAAAGATTTTAATTATAATTTCTTATATCTTATTAGATAATTTCTATTAATTAACTAATTTAGATATAAGCTTTCTAAATTAAGTAAAATTAGATTTTAATTTTTTTTTAAATAAACTAAGAGAAAACTCGAATCTAACTAAATCTTATTATATCTAAACTCTTTAATACTTAAATTAAATAGGTCTTTACTAAATCTTACTACCTTTAGAAATAGTTAATTAATAGGTTTTCTTTTAGCTAATGTATTTACTTTATTTTTTAGGTACTAATATACTAAGTTATTTTTATAATCTATTATATTTTAATTTTCTAGTTCTAGCTTAAGTAACTTATTTACTATAGTAATAGTAATAACCTATAGATAAAGTTTATAAAACTCTTTAAGTAGATCTTAGTTAGACTTTTAGATAAGATGGAGTAGTATAGTCTACTTAAAATACTATAAGAAATAAGAAAAAAAATAAGAAATAAATAGTTAAATAATTAAGAATAGTTTCTATAAGAAGCTATTATAATTTTATTTATAGAAATAGAAATAGGATATTAGAAATAGTTGATTAATAGAAATAGAATTATATTATAATTAAAAGAAGCTTTTAAATAGGGGGAAGCTAGAGATTATGAAAGTGTTAAACAGGGAATACTTTTATATATAAAATAATAAAAGAATTATCTAGAGTTACTATATAAGATGATCTATAAGAAATGATAATAATAAAGTTAATTGAAAGAAGAACTAATAACTATTATGCTTGAAGGACTTAAGAAACTTGTTAAAGAACTTGAGGAACTTTAGAAATTTCCTTTAGAAGGAAAGGAAAGAAGAGAAATAACTATAGCCCTGGGCTATAGTAAGGAATAATATTCTTCCGCCCCTATCCTCGCAGAATCTTGAGAATGTCTCCCTTTTTACTAATGTCTTCTTTTCTACTGTTATACTATAAATATAATTATAAAGAACTAGCTATAAATAATATAATAAATATATTTAATCTTAATAATTAATTAAAATACTTATAAGATCTTAATATAAATAAGTTAAAAAAATAAATCTATATAATAAAATATTTAATCTAATCTACTATAGTAAAAAAACTACTCCAGCTAAGCTTACTTAGGAAGTCTCTCTATATAGCTATATTAACTAAGATAGGACTCTAAAAGAAAAATAAGAAAAAATAAATTAAAATTAAAGTAGACTTAAATACTAGAGTAGTAATAAATATTATACTAATAGATTTTATATAGTAATATATATTTAAGTATATATAAGAATTTAATAACTTACGGCTATTAAGTATTAATAGGAGATAGCTTAAAATCTAAGGAATATATAAGATCTAAATAAAATTAACTAATTATAGAAGAAAATAAAAAGATATTATAGTTTTTTTATTTTAGATTAAAAAGAAAAGAAATATCTCTAATATTTTAATTAATTACTTAGGTATATAAGATTTAAGAATTATAGTAGTAGTAATAATAGATTGCTAGTAGTTTAATACTATAATAAATAAGAACATTACTTAGTTTATAAAGATACTTTTTTAAGAAGAAAGTAAACTTTATATTATTTATATATATAACTATTATTTTAAATAGGAAAGATAAGTAACTAAATAGTAATAAGGAGCTAACTAAGAAAGACTTTAAAGTTAACCTCTTACTAGAACTAGATAAATTTAAAATTATCTTTTTAAAATAATAAAAAAATTACTTATACTTATAAGTATAAAATACTTAATTAATACTATTAATAGAAAAGAGCTATTATATAAGCTAATCTACTCCCTTATTTTAAAATAAAGTAAAAAGCTTAAATAATATAT